>NW_017306508.1:52581-110138 GCF_000935625.1 Nanorana parkeri | reverse complement strand
TCCCCCCCACCCCTCCGAATCATGGTCCAGACAGAACGGTCAGGCAGACTGTGTCTGTACCCTGGTCTGCCATTTAGACTGCATTCACACCAGCAGCTGCACTACAACTCATAGCTGCTGGTGTGTGTTCCCCGGCACAGTGCTGATGTGCTGCTCCTAGTGCATCAGTTTTTGTTTTTTTGTTTTGCTAAAAGTTTATTGAAATGTCATGAGTAACATTTTATTAAGTTCTATGGGAACAGCGAGGTGTGATGCGGTTGCATTCAGTACTGTTTTTCAGCACACACAACCGCAGTGTGGTGGTGTGAACGGAGCCCATTCGTAATAAGGCATATTGCCTTGTCTAGCTTTGGGGCTGCAAAGGAATAAGTGGACAGAGCAGCTCTAATACATCTGGTGTGAATGCAATTAATGTAAGGGGGCACTAGGATGGGGGCAACTAATTATTAGCTGTCCCCATCAGAGTGCCTCCTTACATTGGCTTGCCCCCTTTAGAGTGCCCCTTTTATATTGTCCCCATGCCTTTAATTAGTAAGCCAGGGGTGGGAGCCAGGAGATGGAGCAGGCTGAAGGAGAAGACGGAACTCTTCCATCCTCCTGTAACCGCAGATGTCACTGGTTGCTAGGACACCGGTGGCACTAGCAACCAGTGACTGCTGAGGAGGTGGACATCTGATGTCATTGGTTGCTAGGACGCCCATATTTAATCCCATATTTAATTCTCGGTTTGGCATCATGCCTTACTAAATAAAGTTTTCCTAAGCAACTCATTTTTTGTGAACCTGTTTCAAAGTTATTTGCCTGGAGATCCTGCCAGTAACAAAGCTTCCCGTTACTGCCTCACCATTAGCTGCTCTCTCATTCAAGCACCTTTCAGTTGGCTGTTGGGTTGCCTATCTGAAAGGCAGTCCAACATCTGGGAAAAAAAAAAGAATCATCAAGAATTGTTCTTTCTCAAGAGCTTGTTGTAACTTGAGTATTATGACAACATTTGTTTGAATGGTAAAGGCCCATCAAGAGCATTTAATAAGTGTGTGAGATGATGGGCAAGTGTCACTCGTGTCCTGGGGGCATGTAATACAGCGAGCAATCCTTCCATGCCTGGAGGAGTCAGTTGTTATTCACCTGTTATGAGCCAGTGACCTCTGACCTCTGTGCTCTGACCTTTATTTGTAGTAGGGGGCTGTGTATTAGCTTGTTTGAAGTGTTTTCGTTACCCCCCTCCTGTCTGAGCATTTGATGACATTTCTTTATTTTCTCTTACAGGGCTTTGAGCCCAGAGGGACCGCCATCGGCCAGAGACTTGTGACGTGGAACAACATGGTGGAAAACACGGGATACAAAGCAACGCTGGCTAATTATCCCTTTAAATATGCCGACGAGCAAGCCAAAAAATAGTTAAGTCGTTTTATGTTTACTTTTTGGTGCCATGATAGCACTTCAGTGCCCCAGTTTACCCTTCTTAATTGCTCCTACTGTAAAATATTTATTGAGCAGTATTTTAACACTTGGGGGTCTATTTAGTAGTCAGTAAAAAAGAGAGTTGTAGTAGCAGAGATGATCATTACAATATTTTATATTATGGCATAACTGTTAATGCTACTGCACAAAATTACTCTATAACCCTAATGTAAACTTTTTTGAACTGTGGGGTTTTCTTTTTTTTTGCAGAACTACAAAAAGTTGTTAGGTCCGTAGTAATAGTTGAGGAGACACTTTGGGGATTTTTGCAGCTTGAAGAAGACTGCATTAAGCATACAGGGTTAATTTCAGTGCTGGCTGGGATGACCACTAGTTCCGAGGGCAATACATCTACACTCCTACCGTGTTTCCCCGAAAATAAGACACTGTCTTATATTTTTTTTGCCCCACAAAAACACACTAGGTCTTATCTTCAGGGGATGTCTTTTTTTTTTTTTTAATGTACAACAATCTAAAGTTATTCATGTACAACAATCCAAAGTTATCTGGTATCACTCCGCCTGTCACAGTACCGGACAGCGGTACCAGCAGTGCGGACATCAGACTGTGGACAGCGCGGTAAATACGGTACCATTTACCTTTACATTAAGCAGTGCCTTCGGGGGACAGCAGTTGGTGAAGTATGGTACTGGCGTGCTCCCTGCCACTGCGCTAGCCGGAGGGAGTCCCCTGTCATCCCCTTAATACAGTATGTCCCTGCAGGCTGATACCAACTCTCCTGCTCTTCAAGTTCCCCCTCACATGCTACCACCAAACTAGGTCTTATTTTCGGGGTAGGTCTTATAATACAGGAATCTTGAGAAATAGTGCTAAGTCTTACTTTCGGGGTAGGTCTTATTTTCAGGGAAACAGGGTAAGAGAGCTAAAAAAAGGATCCTAACTGCACAGCCTGCAAAGGGGATCTGTGACTAGCAACAGCAATTCTGATGTCTAACATCAGCTCTTCTTGATTGGAAATGTCATGGGAATACAAGGTCAATGTCATTAGCAACTACTGCAGTCATTAATGCAGTGATGGATGTGTGTTTATTTCACATGTATACATTAGCCTATTTAAATGATTCTAACAGCCCCACCAAGGGGACTCCTTCAACCCCCAGGCCCCATAGCAGTGTGGACTTGTACGGCTATTGTTGTACCACTGCAGGAGGGTACTCACCTATCAGTGGGTGGGACGTTGTTCTTATTAGAGAACCTGTCACTCTGCCCTGAGTTTCTTTAAGCAATATAAAGCACCCAATTTTAATTTGGAATATTGTAGTGTTGGTCTTTGGTTGCTTGTGCTCCTCCTTGTGACCACAGGTCAGCTGAGCTGTATTTCTGTTCTCAACATCCTTGTGGATAATATGCATAAGTGTGCAGTGTCTTTACAAGTGTTACTTTGTTTCCCTCTGGAATCTCAGCCCATTTTTCATTGAGACAGCTGTTTTGTACAATTGCATACATTTATTTGTGAGTCTACAGACAAGGCTTTCATTGTACTGATCAGCTGTGGCCGTTAGCTTGGAGGTAAGCCCAAAAGAATTAGTTTTTTTTCCTCATGATTGTGAGGCTTGGTCTAGTAGCATCAATGCTACTCATTTGAACTGAGGGATGCCATTGAGGTAGTTTGGGCATGTTTTATGGAACCCCTAGGCTGTGCCAGACATGTACAACTTGGGGGAACAGAGCCATAGCAGAATGATGGGACTACTTCTCCCCACCTGGAGACCCCTACAGCATTGGATGATGATATAATTTTAAGGCTAACAGAATATTTTTTTACTTGCTCATTCGTGCTACTGAAATGGTTTTTAATAGCCTGCAATAGAAACGAACTTCTAAACAGATTGCTCTCTACAAAGAAAGCTTCACAGGTAGCATGTAGAAGCCTCTTGGATCATTTTGCATTTGTGCTAGACTGAATGCTTCTACATGCTATATGTGTAGCTTACTCCATAGGGATCCATTTGTTCCACTTGTTTAATGACCTGTGGCTACTGGGAGTGAATGATTAGCGATTTCAGTAGCACAATTGAGTACTAAGTAGTCAGAATCATCTGTGTAGCTCTTTCCTAAACCTGGCTATACAATTGCCAATTTTTCGTTAATTTCAATAACTTTCAAGCCACTAGGAGTCACAAATACAATTTGCTAAGTAATCTTCCACTTAAAAGTCTGATAGATCAACAGATTTCAGTAGATTGTGGAAAGGTGGAAATTAAGCACTAAATTGTTAAAGTTAACTTCAAGATTGAATTAAAATGGAATCAGAACTGGGGAAAAATAAGTCCACTTTGTTTAATCAAAACCACCAAAAGTTTGATTACTATCAAATTGCCATGTGTATGGCCAGCTTAAGACACATTAAATATTCTTAAAACTACATGACAGGGATGCCCAGCAGCTGGGGCCTGTTTTATAACCTCTGTTCCATTTGCTACCAGGCATGGTTTTAGGGAACTATACTATTGTCCAGCTCTAACACTCACAAGTTCTAACATAAAGCCAAGTGTGGGACCCTTACAATCAACTGTGGTTCATCTTTAGCTGAAGTGACCATTGTAAACTTGAATCTGATTGGTTTCCTGCACTATTTAGACCATCATTCATCTTCATTGAAAAAGATTATCAGTTCCTCTGGCCAGCTTTTCTATCAGAATATCTCATACATCTTCAGACGTCTCTGAGCTGCGTCCAGTAGCCCTGATATCTGATCTTGTTTCCCATATTAGTCCATTTCTGTTTATCTGCTGTAGAAGACACAAAAATGACTTGATGAGTGAAGCTATCAGGTGTCTCTGACATGTAATGTAATTATGGGATTGTGTTGTTATCATAGCCACCAGGTTGACAGATGGTCAGACGATCACTATGAAAGGGATAAAAGACAAGCAGACTGGGACTTCCACAAAGACAGTTTCTTCTGCGCTGTGCCAAGTGAGTGTTTTATCCTCCCTTTGTTTTCTGCTAGCAATGATCGTGAGAGCCACAGAAAAACCGTGTTTATCGTTTGGTGTACCCAGGCCCTCGTCACCAATTTTTGTCTGTGAAAATTTACAAGAGCATAATAATGGACAGCAGTTTTGTATACTGGACATAAAAGGGCCAAAGGAATTGAAGATGGAAAAAGTGTGTGTGAATAATACATTTGTTCCCTAAGAAAATGTTATTCTTAAAGCAAACCAGTTCCCATGCAGGGTAAAAAAAACAGATTTGCTGTAATGTCCCCTTCCTGTGGAACTTACTCATTATTCTTCTTCTACTCATGTGATGGCGTTGTAGCTTAGTGATTGGCCCGGCACTGTCACATGGGGGTGGGGAGAGAGGCCACAGCCTTGTGTAGCTCCAACTAGTATGACTTGGAGTGTACACAGTTTCCTTTCCTGGCTTCTGATGGTGCATTGGGGGAGCAAAGGAAAGGTATGTGCTTGCCCTGTTTGAGGGGGGCATTAAAATTAACCCTTTGCTTTGCCCTCCTTGGGTAAAACAAGTATTTTGTTTACAGCTGTTGAAATCATTTTGTGTG
Organism: Nanorana parkeri; assembly: GCF_000935625.1. Lineage (NCBI taxonomy): Eukaryota > Metazoa > Chordata > Amphibia > Anura > Dicroglossidae > Nanorana > Nanorana parkeri. The sequence continues at coordinate 105,148 of NW_017306508.1, read as the reverse complement.
TTGGTTTGGCTTGTCCCTGCAAGTCTGAAACTCTATAAGGCTTCCTTGGTAAGGGCCTGTCCACCCTGACACAAAGTTGCCCCTTTTCACTGAAAACTGTATTGGGTAGAGTGGAAACCAACTTACTTCAATCTAAAAGTGTGGTAGCATGGCCTGCACTTTTTGGCCCTTACCTCTGCTCCCCTCTGGGTCACTTAATTGCAGTGCATGCCCAGTAGACATTTGCTGGGCACACCCTCTGAGAATTTCCAGTATGTTCCTTCCACTTAGGTGACATCATAGATCATATGATCAAGAGCAAAGGAAAGTGTCACTGCCATCACCGACTTCCTTGCTGTGATGAGCACTTGTCTGTTTCACATGCTTTACATGTGTTTGGTGTGGGGAAAGTAGGGTGGAATGGACCCAGATGATGTCCAAGATAGAGGTCAGAGAGTTCCAGCAGACTCTTGGGACAGATTTGCTCTTGTATGGCCAGACTTGACCAATCTGAACACAGTTGTAAACAAAATAGTACGGCAAAATATTATAAAAAAACAAACCCAGGAGTTAATAAATACCATTGTAGAGTTTATTTGTTCTCACCTGCCAAGTTTGTCAGATTGTCATTTCTCCCCTGAATTTCAGTTTTGTAATCATTTTGAGTAACGGGCAGATATAGAGCACGTTCAGATGGCTCCTCTGTTAGGTGTGGTGTCTGGAGCATCAATGCGCATTGCGGTAAGGCAGCCTGTTCATTATGATTAGACTGCCATTGCAGCACAATGCAGGTTTTAGGAGGTGCCTTTTTTTCAACGCAGCATACCAAAACGTATATTATGGTGTGCTGAGGGGGTGCTGACAAGGTTTTTCGGGATGCCATTTAAAATGAATGCAGAATTGAACAAGACCAAGTCCATTTTACAATTTTTAAAAAAAATGTTTTTATTTCCTTTCCACAGATGAGCACTACTCCCGAGTGGTCTTCACCTCGGTTAACAGCGAGAGCTTGTGGAATTTGCAAGCCATCAAGTCCATGTGCAATATAGACCATAACAGGGTAAGTGCAGCGACACCAAGTATTTCTGACATTCTTGACATTCTTTTTATAATGATTGGACACTTCTAAACAAACTTGACAACACCCGGGTCACCCTCCGCAAATAGCTCCATAATGGGCATCACAGGGATGTGTGGTGTTTGGACAGACGGTGGTTTTGCTGGGTCACAGGAATTATTGGAAGCTTACACTGGAGGAATTTCCTTTGTAGGCCTGCAGTGTGTCTCCAGGACATAAACTCAGCTGCTTATTTAGAAATGTGTGCCGCCCAAGCCTCTCTCTTCCTTTTAGATTGGAAATTCACAGTGTGATGTGAAATTCCGTAGCAATAACCCCCAGGCAAAACGCATGATGAATCCCAGATTAGAATTTGTGATCTGAGCATCACTTTCAGCAGTAGCTAGCACGTGCCTGGTGTCAAATGCAGAAATGTATGTTGGCAAAAAAAAATAATCTATTCAGTTGCTTATTCAGCTCCATTTTCCTTTCTTAAGCTGCCCATACACCTTACAATTTATCTGCAGATTTTCTGTAGTCAGATGGAAACGGTGCAACAGATTCCTCCATCTACGCTACACTGTGTGGATGGAGGAATCTCCACCTGGGCCAATCTGTTGCACTTTTTCCATCTGACCACAGAAAATCTGCAGATAATTGTAAGGTGTGTGGGCAGCTTTAGAACGGAACATGTACTATGTGTGTGTGTGTGTGTGTTCTCTATCACCAGGAGGAAAATCGCCTTTATTCTTGCTGAGGGATGTCTAAATATTACTACTGGAATGTCTAAGGTCTTGTTCACCTTTTTTATTTGTTTTCCTGCAGTAAAACATACACCTTTTTAGGGCTTGTTCACACTATATTCAGTGTGTTTTCAGCAGGGGCGTCGCGAGGCCAGGTTTTACCCGGAGAGGAGACCGGGTGACACCCCGGCATGATGTCACCGCGCATGGGCGGTCATCTAATTGACGCCTTCCAGTGGCCATCTTTAGAGATGGATGCCAGCAGAGATAGGAGGGGACGTTCACCCAGCGGGATGAAGTATGCTGCCGGGTCCTCACCTCTCTCCTGACACTGTTGGGCTCTCGGTCCATGACCGAGTGCCGGACTTTTTAGAGGGGTTGACACCAAAATGACTGTCAGTCATTTTGGTGTCACCCGGGTGCGGGCCGAACCCCCCTTGTGACGCCACTGCGTTCCAGCATGGTCTGCGCTAGCCGGAGGGAGTCCCCTGTCATCCCCTTAATACAGTATGTCCCTGCAGGCTGATACCAACTCTCCTGCTCTTCAAGTTCCCCCTCACATGCTACCACCAAACTAGGTCTTATTTTCGGGGTAGGTCTTATAATACAGGAATCTTGAGAAATAGTGCTAAGTCTTACTTTCGGGGTAGGTCTTATTTTCAGGGAAACAGGGTAAGAGAGCTAAAAAAAGGATCCTAACTGCACAGCCTGCAAAGGGGATCTGTGACTAGCAACAGCAATTCTGATGTCTAACATCAGCTCTTCTTGATTGGAAATGTCATGGGAATACAAGGTCAATGTCATTAGCAACTACTGCAGTCATTAATGCAGTGATGGATGTGTGTTTATTTCACATGTATACATTAGCCTATTTAAATGATTCTAACAGCCCCACCAAGGGGACTCCTTCAACCCCCAGGCCCCATAGCAGTGTGGACTTGTACGGCTATTGTTGTACCACTGCAGGAGGGTACTCACCTATCAGTGGGTGGGACGTTGTTCTTATTAGAGAACCTGTCACTCTGCCCTGAGTTTCTTTAAGCAATATAAAGCACCCAATTTTAATTTGGAATATTGTAGTGTTGGTCTTTGGTTGCTTGTGCTCCTCCTTGTGACCACAGGTCAGCTGAGCTGTATTTCTGTTCTCAACATCCTTGTGGATAATATGCATAAGTGTGCAGTGTCTTTACAAGTGTTACTTTGTTTCCCTCTGGAATCTCAGCCCATTTTTCATTGAGACAGCTGTTTTGTACAATTGCATACATTTATTTGTGAGTCTACAGACAAGGCTTTCATTGTACTGATCAGCTGTGGCCGTTAGCTTGGAGGTAAGCCCAAAAGAATTAGTTTTTTTTCCTCATGATTGTGAGGCTTGGTCTAGTAGCATCAATGCTACTCATTTGAACTGAGGGATGCCATTGAGGTAGTTTGGGCATGTTTTATGGAACCCCTAGGCTGTGCCAGACATGTACAACTTGGGGGAACAGAGCCATAGCAGAATGATGGGACTACTTCTCCCCACCTGGAGACCCCTACAGCATTGGATGATGATATAATTTTAAGGCTAACAGAATATTTTTTTACTTGCTCATTCGTGCTACTGAAATGGTTTTTAATAGCCTGCAATAGAAACGAACTTCTAAACAGATTGCTCTCTACAAAGAAAGCTTCACAGGTAGCATGTAGAAGCCTCTTGGATCATTTTGCATTTGTGCTAGACTGAATGCTTCTACATGCTATATGTGTAGCTTACTCCATAGGGATCCATTTGTTCCACTTGTTTAATGACCTGTGGCTACTGGGAGTGAATGATTAGCGATTTCAGTAGCACAATTGAGTACTAAGTAGTCAGAATCATCTGTGTAGCTCTTTCCTAAACCTGGCTATACAATTGCCAATTTTTCGTTAATTTCAATAACTTTCAAGCCACTAGGAGTCACAAATACAATTTGCTAAGTAATCTTCCACTTAAAAGTCTGATAGATCAACAGATTTCAGTAGATTGTGGAAAGGTGGAAATTAAGCACTAAATTGTTAAAGTTAACTTCAAGATTGAATTAAAATGGAATCAGAACTGGGGAAAAATAAGTCCACTTTGTTTAATCAAAACCACCAAAAGTTTGATTACTATCAAATTGCCATGTGTATGGCCAGCTTAAGACACATTAAATATTCTTAAAACTACATGACAGGGATGCCCAGCAGCTGGGGCCTGTTTTATAACCTCTGTTCCATTTGCTACCAGGCATGGTTTTAGGGAACTATACTATTGTCCAGCTCTAACACTCACAAGTTCTAACATAAAGCCAAGTGTGGGACCCTTACAATCAACTGTGGTTCATCTTTAGCTGAAGTGACCATTGTAAACTTGAATCTGATTGGTTTCCTGCACTATTTAGACCATCATTCATCTTCATTGAAAAAGATTATCAGTTCCTCTGGCCAGCTTTTCTATCAGAATATCTCATACATCTTCAGACGTCTCTGAGCTGCGTCCAGTAGCCCTGATATCTGATCTTGTTTCCCATATTAGTCCATTTCTGTTTATCTGCTGTAGAAGACACAAAAATGACTTGATGAGTGAAGCTATCAGGTGTCTCTGACATGTAATGTAATTATGGGATTGTGTTGTTATCATAGCCACCAGGTTGACAGATGGTCAGACGATCACTATGAAAGGGATAAAAGACAAGCAGACTGGGACTTCCACAAAGACAGTTTCTTCTGCGCTGTGCCAAGTGAGTGTTTTATCCTCCCTTTGTTTTCTGCTAGCAATGATCGTGAGAGCCACAGAAAAACCGTGTTTATCGTTTGGTGTACCCAGGCCCTCGTCACCAATTTTTGTCTGTGAAAATTTACAAGAGCATAATAATGGACAGCAGTTTTGTATACTGGACATAAAAGGGCCAAAGGAATTGAAGATGGAAAAAGTGTGTGTGAATAATACATTTGTTCCCTAAGAAAATGTTATTCTTAAAGCAAACCAGTTCCCATGCAGGGTAAAAAAAACAGATTTGCTGTAATGTCCCCTTCCTGTGGAACTTACTCATTATTCTTCTTCTACTCATGTGATGGCGTTGTAGCTTAGTGATTGGCCCGGCACTGTCACATGGGGGTGGGGAGAGAGGCCACAGCCTTGTGTAGCTCCAACTAGTATGACTTGGAGTGTACACAGTTTCCTTTCCTGGCTTCTGATGGTGCATTGGGGGAGCAAAGGAAAGGTATGTGCTTGCCCTGTTTGAGGGGGGCATTAAAATTAACCCTTTGCTTTGCCCTCCTTGGGTAAAACAAGTATTTTGTTTACAGCTGTTGAAATCATTTTGTGTGTTGGTTTGGCTTGTCCCTGCAAGTCTGAAACTCTATAAGGCTTCCTTGGTAAGGGCCTGTCCACCCTGACACAAAGTTGCCCCTTTTCACTGAAAACTGTATTGGGTAGAGTGGAAACCAACTTACTTCAATCTAAAAGTGTGGTAGCATGGCCTGCACTTTTTGGCCCTTACCTCTGCTCCCCTCTGGGTCACTTAATTGCAGTGCATGCCCAGTAGACATTTGCTGGGCACACCCTCTGAGAATTTCCAGTATGTTCCTTCCACTTAGGTGACATCATAGATCATATGATCAAGAGCAAAGGAAAGTGTCACTGCCATCACCGACTTCCTTGCTGTGATGAGCACTTGTCTGTTTCACATGCTTTACATGTGTTTGGTGTGGGGAAAGTAGGGTGGAATGGACCCAGATGATGTCCAAGATAGAGGTCAGAGAGTTCCAGCAGACTCTTGGGACAGATTTGCTCTTGTATGGCCAGACTTGACCAATCTGAACACAGTTGTAAACAAAATAGTACGGCAAAATATTATAAAAAAACAAACCCAGGAGTTAATAAATACCATTGTAGAGTTTATTTGTTCTCACCTGCCAAGTTTGTCAGATTGTCATTTCTCCCCTGAATTTCAGTTTTGTAATCATTTTGAGTAACGGGCAGATATAGAGCACGTTCAGATGGCTCCTCTGTTAGGTGTGGTGTCTGGAGCATCAATGCGCATTGCGGTAAGGCAGCCTGTTCATTATGATTAGACTGCCATTGCAGCACAATGCAGGTTTTAGGAGGTGCCTTTTTTTCAACGCAGCATACCAAAACGTATATTATGGTGTGCTGAGGGGGTGCTGACAAGGTTTTTCGGGATGCCATTTAAAATGAATGCAGAATTGAACAAGACCAAGTCCATTTTACAATTTTTAAAAAAAATGTTTTTATTTCCTTTCCACAGATGAGCACTACTCCCGAGTGGTCTTCACCTCGGTTAACAGCGAGAGCTTGTGGAATTTGCAAGCCATCAAGTCCATGTGCAATATAGACCATAACAGGGTAAGTGCAGCGACACCAAGTATTTCTGACATTCTTGACATTCTTTTTATAATGATTGGACACTTCTAAACAAACTTGACAACACCCGGGTCACCCTCCGCAAATAGCTCCATAATGGGCATCACAGGGATGTGTGGTGTTTGGACAGACGGTGGTTTTGCTGGGTCACAGGAATTATTGGAAGCTTACACTGGAGGAATTTCCTTTGTAGGCCTGCAGTGTGTCTCCAGGACATAAACTCAGCTGCTTATTTAGAAATGTGTGCCGCCCAAGCCTCTCTCTTCCTTTTAGATTGGAAATTCACAGTGTGATGTGAAATTCCGTAGCAATAACCCCCAGGCAAAACGCATGATGAATCCCAGATTAGAATTTGTGATCTGAGCATCACTTTCAGCAGTAGCTAGCACGTGCCTGGTGTCAAATGCAGAAATGTATGTTGGCAAAAAAAAATAATCTATTCAGTTGCTTATTCAGCTCCATTTTCCTTTCTTAAGCTGCCCATACACCTTACAATTTATCTGCAGATTTTCTGTAGTCAGATGGAAACGGTGCAACAGATTCCTCCATCTACGCTACACTGTGTGGATGGAGGAATCTCCACCTGGGCCAATCTGTTGCACTTTTTCCATCTGACCACAGAAAATCTGCAGATAATTGTAAGGTGTGTGGGCAGCTTTAGAACGGAACATGTACTATGTGTGTGTGTGTGTGTGTTCTCTATCACCAGGAGGAAAATCGCCTTTATTCTTGCTGAGGGATGTCTAAATATTACTACTGGAATGTCTAAGGTCTTGTTCACCTTTTTTATTTGTTTTCCTGCAGTAAAACATACACCTTTTTAGGGCTTGTTCACACTATATTCAGTGTGTTTTCAGCAGGGGCGTCGCGAGGCCAGGTTTTACCCGGAGAGGAGACCGGGTGACACCCCGGCATGATGTCACCGCGCATGGGCGGTCATCTAATTGACGCCTTCCAGTGGCCATCTTTAGAGATGGATGCCAGCAGAGATAGGAGGGGACGTTCACCCAGCGGGATGAAGTATGCTGCCGGGTCCTCACCTCTCTCCTGACACTGTTGGGCTCTCGGTCCATGACCGAGTGCCGGACTTTTTAGAGGGGTTGACACCAAAATGACTGTCAGTCATTTTGGTGTCACCCGGGTGCGGGCCGAACCCCCCTTGTGACGCCACTGCGTTCCAGCATGGTTAGTGGCCAGAACGCACTGGCTTTCATTGAGCAAGCCTCCCTGCGTTCTGCGGCGGGAGGGGACGTGGCGGTGCCATTAATGTCAAATGGCACCTAAACCAAGCCTCCTGCCCGTAGTGAGGTCTCCCGCATCAAAACGCATAGTATAGCAATGCCCTGTGTTCTGGTGTGGTGCGATCGCAAAAAAAAAAGTGGCATCTATGCACTGCTGTACATTTATTTAAAGGGTAGAATGTGTATTTTTGTATGCTCGTGTGCTTTCAGCTGGTCCATTGAAACGAACAAAAAATGTACCAAAACATATGTGTTGCACAGATTCATGTATTTATATATGCTTTTACCTTTTAACGAAGGCCTTCTCTATTTAGTTTTCTCTTAGTTCCCCAGCAGCTTCCTGTGATGGTGTGGCAGCGATGCTGCACTGCTCCTGTATTCAAAGCAGTGTTGCCACTCACGTAGGCTGTGTCTGCTGGCATTAGATTGGGATGAAAAAATACTGCAGAGGGTCAACATTGGCCCTGCTAATTCACAGGCCTGTAGCTTGTCACAACTAGCCCTGCCCACTGCTTTCTTGATTGACAGCACTGTCTCTGTTGCTGAAACGCTCCTACTGTGATTTGTAGTGTCTGGGAGAGGGAGTGTGCGAGACACAAATAAAGGAAGATTTGGCTCAGTCATGGAAGGGAAAGGATGCTTTTCATTTACTTTACGGGGCTTTTGTGTCACATAGTAACTGGATTTGTTACTTGTTTAGACTGTCATGCAGGCGCCTTCAGTTGTACTTTTTATACGCATATTAAACGTTTCTAAACCCATGAATAAAAATGTAATATATTGCAGCTTAACCTTTCTTTGATTGTTTTACTGGTGGAAACATTTTCTAAAACAGGTTTGGCTTTCTTTCTAGTCCTCCAGCTGAGGAAAACTAAGCTACCAATGGCCATTTTGCTGCCTCTTTTTGCCTATAGTGGCAGCTAACACAGCGCAATATAAAAACAAAACATACAGGAAAGTAAGATTAAAGGAATTGGTCCTGTCGGCCTCTCCGGCTCATGATCTTCTAAGCGCTCTGGAGCAGGTTGTTGTGTTCCTCCTCATGGACCTGACAATGAACAGCCTGGATCTTTGTCCACACACCTTAGAGTCTTCTCTTGCTCCTTCTGTTGTGGCTCCCTCCTCTGCATTATCCAGGGAGAAATTGTATATGGCCATGCTAGTTTTATGAACAGAATCACAGCACTCAGTCTGCTGAAGACCCCAAATCGTTTCTTACGGAAGCAGTGCACACACGTTTAAAACTGGAGTAACCTTTGTCTGAGACTACTCCGGTTTCAATTCTGGGATCGCTTAAAGGTCCAATTGCTGAGCAATAAATATTGGAGGCAATTACTAAGGATTAGGCAGTTCCCTTGGTGTACCTGGACAGTTCTCGTCTTAACAAAACACTGACTGTTCCCATTGGGGATGTTCCAGTGTTTAAGAACCAGACTGACAAAACTAGAACACCTTTCCAAGTCTTTGTTCGGCTTTGTAGGCCCTGCTTTGCAACCTGCCATTGGTCACGTGCATTAGGCAGACCCTAAGGACTTTGACAAGTGAAATGTTCAAGGAACCTGAAACTATCCTTACTGATTACTCCATTTTGGAGCATCTAGAGCTTCTGCCTGCTGCTTTTGCAGTACTGTTTTGATAGATTAGTGGATATTGTACGTCCTTATATCCAGAATGAGTATCCAGAATGAGTATCCTATTAATATGAGGAGAACTGTTTGGCTAAAATGTTTACGGAACAACAATGAAGGAAGCCCTTATGCATTTTAAGAGAGAGAATGTCTCTTGGGTGTCTCTTTTAAACAACTTGAAAGATGTAACTGAGGGAAAAAGCACCCTTATGCCTTAGCAAAAGAAATCTAAGCCGCAGTCTGGAAAACTTCCTGCTTCTGAAGCTAAAAAAACTTCCCAACTTTCTGAGAATTCTACTGACCCTGTGATAAAGAAAACAGGATTTTTGTACTTTCTAAAAACTAAAGCATGGTGGCAGGGGTAATACTTTGCTTCTACGGCTTTTTGGTTTGCCACTTTCCGCTTCCTCCTGTAGACGGCAGTGTAACCCAAGTGTCTCAAAATTCTACTGATGCGGTGTCCCTTAGTGAACTAGAAATGGGTTTGGCAGTGAGTGCAAAAATCCTGTTTTCTTACCTGGTGATCCTGATCCCTGCCAAGAGATCCGTTATTTTTCTACTTCCTTTATTCGTGTGACAATGCTGTTAGTTTTGCTCTGAAATTGGACAGCAGTGTTGTCATCCTGCAGACAGGGTAGTCTTAGATGGACATGTAGTTTTAGATGGACTCTGTCAACTCGTTTCTCCTTGCCGGCGCCGACATTTTTGCTCTGTCTTCTTTCAGGCTCGGGATCTTCTACCATATTGATTGGCTAGGCTGAAATTAGGTAACTCCCACACACGGGAGTTCATTCATTCTGGCATCAAGGTGTGCCAGGAACATAGAACATTCCAGAGGAGATTGGGCACACAGTTACATGTCTCTTCTGCAATGCAAAGCCTGCCTGCTCAAAAAAAAATGTTTTATTGTACCAGTTAAATTCCTTTTTCAGTAAGAAACAAATTCCAACAACTGCAGCTAACACTTTTTAAGACGTTCTAATAATGATTTTGGTTTAAACCAGGTGGATAAAATTGCTGTTGCCACTTTTTCTGGACAGCTTGGCCTGTTACAGGAAATAGAAGAATAATGGATCTGCTGGAAGATCCAGCAGCAGGTAATCAAACGATGTTACAGAGGGGACTCACAAAAACTGCTGCCTCAATGCTACTGACAGATCATTGCATCGTATGCAACAGGTCCATTTTAATTTTGTCCCTAGACCTACTTTAACATGTAGCTCACGATGGTAAATTGAGGGTTTTCAGTCCTTTTTTATTTTATTTTCTCTCTTCTTTTTTTTGTTCCTCATTAATATTACATTCGTAGACGTGACCGTTCGGGACTTCCTGCCCATGTTCTGTGGGTATTACACTTTGCAGGGTTTGATGTCAGCGTGAGGAAATACTCCCTCTACTTTTATATCCAGAGTAATTGTGGTCGGCCAGCTAATGAATTTCATATGGCTGGAGTTTGGGGTTTTTTCCCCCCGTCCTACGGTTTAATCACTGTAGGGCACGAAGACAATTAAACATGAAATACAAACTGTTGGAGCCCTTTGGTTACGGTTCACGCCGAGCAGTAAAAACAGCCTCATTAAAGCTGTAAAAATGGAGCTGTAATCTGTTTCTGGAAGATTTAATGATTTGGGTAAGCAAAACTTTAACCCCGGTACGCGCAGGCATTTAAATCCTCTCATTGCAGCCAGCATGAGATGTATTGGGCTGTGCGCAAAATGAATTGTGGAAGGAAAAGATCGTAGAGATTAAGATTTTCTTTTTATCTCCCACAAAGTGAAGGCAACACGTATTTATTTAAACAGCTACAGTATGCTACAAGTATTTATCTGTAATCTGTCTGTATATTACAATGGAAATCAAGCGTATTTTTAGCAACTACACATTCTGATTTCAGTGTAACACTTATCCCAAGTAGCTTTTATGCCACTTTGCCTTTTTGTTCCATACTTTGACTTACTATTTCATCTACAGATTAAGGAATGTAATTTAGAGACCAGAGAATGCAATTAGCATCCCGGCTTACCGTGTCTTGGAAAAATGTGTATTAAAAAAATCAGTACATCTTTGCAATACATGAAGTTTTCCTTACTTTTCTAAGAAGGCAGGTACCAGATTATACCTGTATACTTCCTGACAAACATTTGGTGAGCACCTAACTTCTTGTCGGAACTGGCAAAGTTCCCTTCCTGCACTGAAATACCAAGCAGCCCAGTTCTGCTCTATTAGACTACAAAACACCCTTCCCCGCCTTCTACCCAGAGCTTGTACAGGGTTTGGACTCCTGGATCCAATGTAGGAATATAGCTGTAGGGGAGTGAAGGTAGGAGAGCATCATTAGGTGGGGGTTCTTTCTACAAGTGAACCTGTCGCCCCGAATGGTCAAAATGACAATCTCCTTAACCACTTGAGCCCCCTGGCCTTTATCCTCCTAAATCTCCCAGAGTTTTTTTTTTTTTTTATGGGGGGGGTTGTTTGTCTCATTTCTGCTTATTATACTTTTGTAGTTGTAGTCCATTATACCTTTGCATTTCTACCCCAACTTATAATATGTTTCCTTTTTTTGGGGATGGGGGGGAGGCTTTAATTGGTAGCAGATTTAGATACATATTTTTATTTCTTTTCTTTTTTTGGTTTGGGTTTTTTCTTGGAAAAAGTAAAAAATGTGAGACATTTTTTTTTTAACATTTTTGTTTTTCCAGTGCAGGGTTTACGTCGTACGTTGCTCAACCCCATATTTTGACCACAAAATATAATCAACAAAAATCAATCCAGATCATCCGACATCATTTTTGCAGACTGGGGATTAAATTTTGGGTGGTGGGGCAATTTGTATTTATTTTAAATGTATAAATTCAGCCAGCAATAGATCACTATTACTAGGGATGTCCCGGTGCCACTTTTTATAGGCCCAAATACATCCTCATGTACTTGACGATGCCAATTACCGATACTTTTTCTTAAAGGGACAGGTGACTTTAAATGATCCATAGTACAACTACATGTCATGTACTATGGATCATTTAACCCATTCATGTTAGCAGTGCAGAATTGTATATCTATATGTACTGTACATATACAGCACAAATGTCCTGTACATTGCAGCAATACATTTACAATGAACCCCTGCTAACATGAATGGGTTAAATGATTCATAGTACAACTACATGTCATGTACTATGGATCATTTAACCCATTCATGTTAGCAGTGCAGAATTGTATATCTATATGTACTGTACATATACAGCACAAATGTCCTGTACATTGCAGCAATACATTTACAATGAACCCCTGCTAACATGAATAGGTTAAACCATGATCCATAGTACATAACATGTAGTTGTACAATGAATCATTTAACCCATTCATGTTAGCAGGGGTTCATTGTAAATGTGGTTTTTGTTTTTTTTTCCTTACTTACCTCGCCGAGCGTCGTGTCACTGCTGCTCCGGTGGGCTGCGCTCCGAGCGGGGTCATCTGGCAGTCTCTGAACCACACCTGGAGCTCCGCCCACTGGAGCAGCAGTGACGCGACGCTCGGCGAGGTAAGTAAAAAAAAAACACTGCAAGGTTCGGCGCTATGTATCGGGGGATTTTGACAAGTACATGTACTTGTCAAAATGCCCTGTATCGGGCACGATTCCGATGCTAGTATCAGTATCGGGACATCCCTAACTATTACAGTGATCTGTTGCTTATAGAAGAGACTAGACAGAGCTACAACAGCTCTGCCTGAGCTGCCGTACTGACTGGCAGCACTGTGATGTCACTACACTCCCTGATATCAAAGTGCTGAGGCACTGTAGCTACCTTCTCTTCTACAGGGTGCTCCTGTAGAGCGATCTATAGAAGGATTGAATGCTTAGAGTCTGATCAAAAACTCTTTTTTGATGCTGTCTGCATCCCATTAGGGGCATTTACCTTCATTTCCTGCCTTTAAAAAAAGAAAAAAATCTTCACTTTCTTTGTGTTATAAAGTAACAATCCACTCTTAGTTGTCACTGGAAAAATTGTCTCCATTGAAAGATTTTCCTTCACCTCCTGCTTTGGTGACAACTCGCATATTTGGATTTTGAATCACTTTCAGTACTGCAAATGATGAGCACCAGGACAAATAGAATGGGTGACTCTCCCAGTTGACTCTCCCAGTTGTAAAACACAGCAAAATCCTGACAGGGGTTCTAACCCTTCCCTGCTTCCACTTTCATGAATTGATTTCACTATATATCATGTTGATTACCAAGTCTGCTTTTTGCTATAAATATTTTCTCAAAGCCTGTGGATATATTTACATTCTGCTGTTGTGTTTTACAGATTCGTTCCCACCCTCAGTTTGCAGACCTCTGCCAGCGAACCACCGCAGATTCATGTTGCCCAAGCTGGACTTTAGGAAATTACATCGCCATCCTTAACAACAGGTCTTCGTGCCAGAAGATTGTAGAGCGTGACGTGTCTCACACGCTAAAGCTTATCCGTACCTGTGCCAAGTTCTATCACAATGGGACGTTGGGACCAGATTGTTGGGATATGGTGGCCAAGAGGAAGGACCAGCTAAAGTGTACAAATGTGCCTCGCAAATGTACCAAGTACAACGCCGTCTACCAAATCCTCCACTACTTGGTAGATAAGGACTTCTTCAACCCAAAGAATGTGGACGTCAGCTCTCCAGTTTTACAGCACAGCATGCTTTTCTCGCCAACAGAGAAAGGCGACTCCATGATGAACATTTATCTGGACAATTTTGAGAACTGGAATTGTTCTGATGGCGTAACAACCATCACCGGGATCGAGTTTGGTATCAAACACAGCCTGTTTCAAGACTATCTCTTAATGGATACTGTGTATCCGGCCATTGCCATCGTCATTGTCCTTTTGGTCATGTGTGTCTACACTAGATCGATGTTCATTACACTGATGACCATGTTTGCCATAATAAGTTCACTGATTGTATCTTATTTCCTGTATCGTGTAGTATTTAATTTTGAGTTCTTCCCCTTCATGAACCTCACTGCACTGATTATTCTGGTCGGCATTGGAGCAGATGATGCTTTCGTCTTGTGTGACGTCTGGAATTACACAAAGTTTGACAAACCCCATGCAGAGACCTCCGAGACAGTCAGCATCACACTACAACATGCTGCTCTATCAATGTTCGTCACCAGTTTCACCACCGCTGCTGCCTTCTACGCCAACTATGTCAGTAATATTACTGCCATCAGGTGTTTCGGGGTCTATGCTGGCACAGCCATATTGGTGAACTATCTTCTCATGGTCACTTGGCTGCCCGCTGTAGTCGTCCTCCATGAACGCTATCTAGTAAACATCTTCCCTTGCTTCAATGGTTCTCAACAGCGGCCTTACAACAACAACAACAAGAAAAGCTGTTTGAGTGTAGCATGCCAGAAATTAAAGGATCTGCTCTTTGCAATTTCTGAAGCGTCAAGGATCTTCTTTGAGAAAGTGTTGCCATGTATCGTTATCAAGTTCAGATTCGTTTGGGTGTTCTGTTTCCTTACGTTGACCATCGGTGGGGCCTACATTGTGTGTGTTAATCCAAAGATGAAACTTCCCTCATTAGAACTGTCAGAATTCCAGGTGTTCCGGTCTTCCCATCCCTTTGAGCGTTATGATGCCGAGTACAAGAAGATTTTTATGTTCGAGAGAGTTCACCATGGTGAAGAGCTCCACATGCCCATCACAATCATTTGGGGGATTGCAGCAGAAGACAACGGAGATCCCCTCAATCCAAAGAGCAAGGGCAAGCTAAAACTGGACAGTAGCTTTAATATTGCCAGCCCTTCCTCACAAAGATGGCTCTTGAACTTTTGCCAAAAGTTAAAAAACCAAACCTTCTTCTACCAAACTGATGAACAGGACTTTACTAGTTGCTTCATAGAGACCTTTAAACAGTGGATGGAAAACCAGGACTGTGATGAACCTGCTCTTTATCCATGCTGTAGCCAGTCAGGATTTCCATATAAGCAGGAAGTCTTTGAGCTGTGCATTAAGCGTGCCATTATGGAGCTCGAAAGAAGCACTGGTTACCACTTAGACAGCAAGACTCCAGGACCAAGGTTTGACATCAATGACACAATCAGGGCTGTTGTCTTGGAATTCAAAAGTACTTACCTTTTCACTTTTGCCTATGAGAAGATGCACCATTTCTACAAGGAGGTGGATGCCTGGATTATAGAGGAGCTGAAAACCGCTCCAGTCGGACTCGGCAACGGCTGGTTTGTCAGCAACCTTGAATTTTATGACTTGCAGGACAGTCTTTCCGATGGAACGTTAATTGCTATGGGATTGTCTGTTGCCGTAGCTTTTAGTGTCATGCTCCTCACTACCTGGAACATAATCATCAGTTTCTATGCGATCATTTCCATAGCAGGTACAATATTTGTCACGGTCGGTTCTCTCGTTCTGTTGGGATGGGAGCTAAATGTTTTGGAGTCGGTCACGATATCCGTTGCAGTAGGGCTTTCTGTGGATTTTGCCGTACATTATGGCGTTGCTTATCGCCTTGCTCCAGATCCAGACAGAGAAGGGAAAGTGGTCTTCTCTCTAAGCCGCATGGGATCTGCTATAGCCATGGCTGCCCTGACTACCTTTGTTGCTGGAGCTATGATGATGCCCTCAACGGTTCTAGCTTACACCCAACTGGGCACCTTCATGATGCTAATTATGTGCATTAGCTGGGCTTTTGCAACTTTCTTCTTCCAATGCATGTGCCGTTGTCTCGGCCCGCAGGGAACCTGCGGCCAAATACCTTTGCCAAAAAAGTTACAGTTTAAAGCCTTTTCTCAAGCCTTATCTTCAAACAGTTCAGAAAGAGGACAGAACAAGATGAATCACGTGAACAAATACCAGTTAGATACTCGGGGTGCAAAAGCAGAAGTCGAACATGAACATTATGAACTGGAGCCTTTAGCTTCACATAACTCTAGCACATCTTGACGAATGGATTATGGCAAATCATTGGTGAGAGATTGGTTGCACAGACAACTGCTGTGTCTTCACTGCCCTGTGTAAATTCACTAACTTATTTTATTTTTATTGTTGTTATTATTGTTGTTATTTTAACATTCTCTACAGCTATGTACATAAAGACAGGGACCAACAAACTGGTTATTTTTTATGTTGGCCATACTTATACCGGTATAATCAGCCAAAAATAGACCGCATCTCTGAATGCATGAGATATAAACATTTGTGTTTTGCAGTGGGAGTTATTCCAGTCACGAGTCAACCAAATCCAGCCATTGCCCTTTAATATCTTCTAACCACCCTTGACCTTGCTGTCCTGCGGGCCACCTGTTCTGTAAATGGCCAGATCTGATGGATGCATGGGTTCAGTACTGAACCAAACTCAAATTGTAAAGCTGAACACTAGGCAGACATAAAAGACACAAATTAAGTCACCTCCATATTTTTTTCTGTGCAAGTGCCAGTATTTGATATCACCCTCCCTGTACAGTAGCGCTTAGACAGAGAAGGTGAAGAAGGACAAGAAGCCTATCCATTGTGCTGTAGAATGCATGTACTAACAAAATCCATGCTGATTGGAGGAGGCAGATGATTCCATCACTCTGCTTCTCCTTCTCTGTCCAGTCGTGGGGTGGGGAGTGGATCTGTAAATGTTTAGTGAACTGCAGCAGATAATGAAATTGTTTGCCTGGAGTTCAGCTTTAAGCAAGGGGCAGAAAAAGTGGCTAGACCAGAATGACATTCACCCACCCGTGTGACCCTTGTACAACTCCATCTTCTATCCCAGTTGTACAAGGGTCACACGGGAATTCTGTAAGCCTTGAAAGTTGTAGGCATCCATTACACTGGCCATTTATTGGACATGAAGGTCCAACGCAATCATTCAGTAGAGGTGGGACAGCTGCTGACATGACCCAAGTTTCCCAAAGAAACCTAATTAATGTTGCTTGAAGTCTGCCAAGGAATATGAATGTCACATATTTTTTTTCGCTATGGTTCAGAATGTGGCTCTCCATAAGTGTGAAAGAGGAACTTTACACATATCTTCAAAATAACAACAAAGGCACCTTTTAGATATTTTTAGTAATGACAATCTACAGATACTTATAAATAATTGCAGCTTTTTATTCTTTACATATCTGATTTTCTATTTTCCTCCCCATTCTTCTCATGGTGGCCATTTGTTACTAAGGGGGGGTGGGATTAATATATCTCCTGTGATGTTAGGGGAATCCAGCAGGATCGCAGGACAAGGGCTTTGCAAATAAAGTAAAGTTTATTACATAGTTACATAGTATTTGGGGTTGAATAAAGACATAAGTCCATCAAGTCCAACCCATATAGGTCCACGCATCATCCCATTCTTAGGTATACTGGTATCCCTGGATATTACGGTCCCTCAAGAAATTGTCCAAACGTTTCTTGAACAAATCTACACTCTTGGCTGAAATCACTGCAGATGGCAGTGACTTCCAGACCTTAACCGCTCTTACTGTAAAGAACCCTCTTCGCCCCTTGTGCTGGAATTTTTTCTCCACCAACTTTAGGTGGTGGCCTCTCGTCTTTGTAATGGAGTTAATCTCAAACAGTTTGTTGCCAATGTTGCTGTCACCATTGAACATCTTGTACATGAAAATCATATCCCCCCTTAATCTCCTTAATTCCAGCGTAAACATGTTTAAGGTCAGAAGCCTTGTCTCATAGCTCTGGTCCTCCATTCCCCTAATTAGTTTTGTTTCCCTCAGCTGGACTCTCTCCAGTTCAAGGACATCCCTTCTCAGTACCAGCGACCAAAACTTGGTATTAACTTGGATAGCTTCACAGCAGCAAAATAACACAACAGTTCATCTTCACTGACCAGCTGGCAAACTCAGACAGCGACTCTTCAGTATAACGGAAAAGAACAGTCTCACCGACTAGATTTCAGAGCTGCATTAGCAGTTAAGGCCCCGTTCACATATAGCGAATTCCGCCGCGATATCGCGCATTTTTGCAGCGCGATATCGCGAGAAGTCGCCGGCCAATGCTATTCAATGGAGCTGTCTTAACTCCATGTCGCAAGTCGCTTCTACCGGACCCTTTTTTTCGGCGGATTTTGCGCGATTTTGCTTTTTTTCTATGGAGCCCAACGGAGAAGGTCGCGCTACCGTCGCTGGATCGTCGCCCCGAAAGTCGCGCTATCCCGGCCGCTGCAAAGGTATGTCGCTATATGTGAACGGGGTCTTAACAGTCCCAGACTTTAGGGGTAACTTTCCCAGTCCACAAGTTTCCAGGGTCTCCATGGCTGACCCATCGCTGAAGGTCATCTGGCAGGGACTTGAGGTATCGGTCCAACACGACCCGTTGCACAATCTGGGGACCAGACAACACCTCGGGCTGCGGCCATTTTTTTTACTAGCTGCACCAGGTCATGCATCTGGGACCATGGCGCCTGATTGGAATGATACCTCCATTGGTGTACTCGCTGTTCCCAAACGGCAGTAGTACCCCCAGACGAGCCAGAATTTCTGCCTTTAGCTGTTCATAGCCTTTAGCTTCATCAGGCTGCAGATCACAGTATGCCTTTTGAGGATCTCCAGTGAGGAAAGGAGCAATGAGAACGGCCCACCGGTCTTGGGACCACCATTCTCTTTCTGCAGTTCTCCCAAATGTAGCAAGAAATTCCTCGACATCATCACTTGGGGTCAGCTTCTGCAGATAGTGGCTGGCCCTCAAGGTCACCTGGTTGCCAGGGGCAACAGCTGCTTGCTCACGCCCTTGAGAAAGATGCTGCACTGCTTCCTGCATCTGTATTGCCCCTTGCTAGGCTGCCAGCTGGGCCACCAACAGGCGAGTGCTTTCTTGTTGCAGAGCCAGCGCCTCCTTATGGTGAGCCTCCAGCTGGGTTGCTCGGTGCTGATTAGCTTCTTCATGGCGAGTCTGAGCTTGCATGTTAGCCAGAGTCAGCTGTTTAAGGGGTAACTTTCCCAGCCTACTGGTTTCCAGCAAGAATACTGACATGCAGGCTCACAGCAATACACACTCTCCAGCCTCTTCCACACTACTCCTCACCTGCTAGCTACCACTTCCTGTCTTTTAAACACACACTTCTCCAGCAGGTGAGTTAACCCAGTATTGTCCCTTAAAGGGGAAATATAGTGTCCTTCCAGGACCCAGCCCTGGCGTCCTGTACACTTCCTTTACTTCCTGAAACTCTCGGACATGTGACCATGCATATCATCTCGGGAGGAAAATGCCTTTCCCTGAGATCTCATGAGATGAGATTTCCCTGCAATGCTCTGCTGATGTAACCTTCCCAGGATGCAACGCTTGGGCACAGATTACCTCATTATTTTGCCAAAGCAAACCAGGAAGTAGAAAACAAGACATTGTAAGTTAAAGAAAAATATGTTTAGCTAATGAATGTAAGATGATTTCATATCAGTGTGCAGAGCTGCGTGCTGATGTGATCTTTAGTCAAAGGGGGTAAAGGTCTTTAATACACTGCTAGGCCTGAAGCAGACTTTAAGCCTAAAGTAAACATTTCCTTTAAATTCCAACCATCTTCGTCATACTATACAGGAAACTTGTTTGAGCTGAAATATGTAAGAGGATGTAGTCCCAGAACTCGCACATTTATGAATGTAAGATTAAGCTGACCAGTGCTAGGCAACAGGGGTGGTGTCACCCGGAGTGGCCGCCGGGTGACGCCCCACTGGGACGTTGTTGCGCACGTGCGTAATGACGCCAAGCTCACTTACCTGCCTGTGGCCATCTTGGTGATGGATGCGGGCAAAGAGAAGAGGGGACGATCACCCGGCGGGATAAGGAATGCCGCAGGGTCCCCTGCTCTGTTGTGCAACTGTCCGGCTCTCGCTCCATGACTAAGTGCCTGACTTTTCAGAGGGGGTGACCCCAAAATGACTGTCAGTCATTTTGGAGTCACCCCCTCAGAAGGTGTCACCCAGAGTGGCCCACACCCCTTCCTTGTTACACCACTGCTAGGCAAGAAGAACTTTGTTTGTTCTTGTTTGTCGTAGTCCATGCTCCATGCCGATTCACCTCTCATAATGAAAGTCCTCAATGAGTTTTTGTACCAGATTCCACTTCAGGTTTCCGGGCAAAATGTTTCCAAGCTCTAACCCCCCGCTAAAATGATTGAGATGCAGCATGTTACACTCCAGGCAAGCAATCCCATTCATTTCCACGACCCCTGTTCACACCTGAGAATTTTGTTGCACAAAGCTTCCCATTGTAGTCCTTGGGACCAAAAAAGTAGCTCATGTACTTTTTACGGCAACAGGTGTTTTCTGCTTGCAACAAAATGTTCCCCTGTGCACAGGGGCCATAGAAATGATTTGGATTCCATGTATTGGGCGTTTTGTCCTGCTTACCTTTGAGCGAAAAAACGCCTAGGTGTGAATGGGGACGTAAAGCTATGAGCCGATTACCCACTCAGTACACTATCTCCATTTGATCTCCTCTTCGGAATGCAGGAAGTGATGTGTATTACATCACTTCCGCATTACTCTGTCACTCTACGGCTACAGAAGCGGGTGAAGCAGATCTGTGCTTCATCAGCTTCTCTGGGGGTCCCTAGGTGACATTAGGGGTCTTAAAGACCCCTGATGTCTCCATAAAGAGAACCTGTCACTGCAAATTGGCTATCACAAAAGGGGGCTTCTTAGTCCCCTATGTGATAGCAATAAAGTTAAGTTAAAAAAATTAGTTACAAAAAAAATGTCAAAATTAAATCCCATATAAAAGCAAGAAAAAATGTTTTTAAAGTCCCCTGCCCCCCACAAACATATGCAAACATGCGACGAGTGCGCCTACATGCGAAACTGACGATTGCATCCATTGTACCGCGCATGTTACATATCACCGCAAACGTCGCATTGAGAGCAATAATTCTCAGGCCACCAATCACTGATAACACTAAACTGATGAGCGGTAAAAGCTTTTAAAGCGTCGCCTATGGCCAATTTTGGGGGTGGTAGTTTTTTGCAAGTTTGTGGGTGCGCGCAATTTTAAAGCTTGACATGTTTGGTGTCCATTTACCCGACATGACCCTGTCTTTTATATTTTACCAAAAATGTGGGCAATAATAAATGTTTTATAACACAACGTAGGGAAAACGGGTTTTTTTTCAAAATTTTCTGTACTTTTTTCATATAGTAAAAAATAAAAACCCCAGCGGTGATTAAATACCCCCAAAAGAAAATTCTGTGTCCCCCCAAAAATGATATCACATTTGTTTCAGTACAGCGTTGCATGACGGAATAAATGTAAGTCAAAGTACCACAGCGCTGAATACTGAAAAATGGCCGGGACAGGAAGGGGGTGTAACACCGCGGTCAGCAAGTGGTTAAAAACTGCATAGAGAATGAAAGGGAAAGTATGACTGGTTGTGGCAGAAAGCTTTTTTCTTTTCTTTTCCTTCTTTCTTTTCCTTCTTTCTTTTCCTTCTTTCTTTTCCTTCTTTCTTTCTCAGCGCAACCAATGAATCCCACTTTGATGCAGTGTCTCAGTGTAACATAGAACGTTGGGTCTTGATTCAGGGACTGGCATGGTTGGCTCTTGGCTGTCTCCAGTGTAGAATGGGAGGTGAGAGTGAATTGGTCGATAGTACACAAGTACAGTTCTTCCTCCAGAAACTTCAATAACTACATCCTAATATAATGGGATTGTATCAAAACAGTTTTTGTTTGTTTGTTTTTTTTGTTTCATCCCCAAAAAACTATTCAGAAGTATGAATGCTATGGAAGTCCTTGTCTGATTGGTGAACTGCATGAGTGGAACAAATAGCACTTCCAGAGAAACTTTCCACCTCAAGATGTTATCATTGGCCCTGGCAGCTCCGGTCTGAATGTCACTTGTGTCAATTTTGTGTGCTTTTGTCGTCTTCCGCTGCTGGAGAAATTGCTGCCTGACCTGGCTTGCTGGGATTTGTGGTTCCTGAACAGCCCAAGCCCCACATTGCCGCAAAAGGGCGAGAGGCCAGCACTAAACCGTGGAACCCTGTAATGACGTGAGCTATGTAAGTTTCAAGTGCAATTCTTTCGATTTTGTCTTATGCCAAACATTGACGCCAACGTGCCTGCTGTATTGAGAGATATCAGAGTTTAAGTCAATAAAGCTATATAGAGTATTGTGTGTTTCCTGTGTTTTATGTCTTGCTGATTTCTGTCCAAGTACTTTTCTGGGTCTGGATTGCTCATCAGCGCTTCCATCAAAGCTGAACTACTGGCAGATATAGAACACGCACATTAATGCAGCTTTTTATTCATACGTCGGCATGTTTATTGTACTGTAAGTACCTGAATTTGACTCTGTGCAGCTGAGCTCAGACTGGGTGAGGCAGAAGCACAAAGGGCAAGCCAGTTGTGCTGTAGTGCTCATGTGCTTTCAAGGGACGCACTGATAAATGAGAGCAGAGAGATGAGCTAATCAGTCAGCCGCTTCTCCTTTCCCTGTCCAGTTACAGGCTGGGGGAGGGACTAGACCTGCAAATGTTACGTAACTGCAGCACAGAAAACTCAGGTCACCTGACCTGCCAGACGGGGCTGTGCTGTGTGGCAAAACTGTGTAAACCTCAGGACTGTATGGACGAAAATACTTCATCTTTGTCAGGTTAAACAGCCTCCATATACATTCTTCATCTGTGTATTTTACTATGTGGGTGGAGTTCAGCTTTAAGTTTAGATTTCCATAGAGGTTTTTTTTTTTTTTCCTTCAGAGCACATTAGAACATTGAAAATCTCATCTGCAGTGGCATCACAAGGGGGGAGCGGCCCGCACCCGAGTGCCACCATTGGAGGGGTGACACCAAAATGACAGTCATTTTGGTGTCGCCCTCTATGAAAAGTCGGGCACTGGGTCACGGACCAAGAGCCCGACAGTGTCAGGAGAGAGGAGGGGACCCGGCGGCATACCTTATCCCGCCTGGTGAACGTCCCCTCCTCTCTCTGCCGGCTTCCATCACCAAGATGGCCGCACTTAGACGACCGTGCATGCGCGATGACGTCATGGTGGGGTGTCACCCGGTCTCTCCTCCGGGTGTTACCCAGCCTCGGGAGATGCCCCTGCTCATCTGCATAGCATCTCTACTTCAGGCTTGCATACGTGGCATAAAACTGTTAGACCATTAATATAAAATGATGCTGAACTGCTCTTTTACCAGACAGGTAATCTCAGTGCAAAAATGCATACTTCTTCACAGAAGAGAAAATGTGCATGCGTTGCTTTTTCTTGCATTGCAACTGTGATCAGTGGACCAAATGTGCAATGCTCTGACTTCTGCAGACTCCCATCCCGTCCATATCTGTGCGGACATGCAGGAACATGGACGGGAGGAAGAATGAATGGACTACAAGTACAGTGACGGTGCTGCACTTATAGGCCATTTAAAACTACAAAGACCCTCTGCTGCATTGGCTGAGGGGACTTTTAGTTTTTCTCATTCACAGATTCACACCCAATTCAATACACCCAGAGCCTCACCCAATTCAATACACCCAGAGCCACACTCAATTCAATACACCCAGAGCCACACCCAATTCAATACACCCAGAGCCACACCCGATTCAATACACCCAGAGCCACACCCAATTCAAAGGTATAAAGCAGCCTCTGGAGAGCCCCGCGAATCACATAACAGGGGGGAGGTTGCAATCATGTTACATCCCCAATATAGGTGTAACATAAAATGTGTTCAGAGAGGCAAACTAAACCTTTAACCACTTGTGTCCCAAATGCAGCCACAATGGTGCTGGATTAGCGGTAAGACCTGCATACAGCGGCGGGGGCCCGGCCTAAAGCCATGTAAGGGGCCCCAAAATTTCTGATGGCTGCCCTGCCCAACCATAATCAGTGCTGGGCAAACATCTGGGAAGATCGAAATCACTAGCAAAAGTTACAAATGTGCATTTTGTGTCTATTTCCTCGGGCGGAGTTCAGAAAAAGCGTCCACCTCTGCTAACAAATGAAAACTGTGTTCCTCTAGAAATAATGGTGTATAATATGTTGGCATAGACGTCAGAAGGGATATGATGTAAGAACACTGGCGTCTCCAAAATGAAGTAAACCATCTGGGGTCCAAGGGGGACTCGAGCGGTTAAACTGGTTCTTTACCCTCATCCCCCCCAATACAAAAATTCATTTCACAGGAAGCACTGCATGCCCATCCATGAACGTCATAAGTGCCTTTTACGATCAAATTATTTTTGGTGAACTTACATTTGTCCAATACCTACAACAGGAAGTGAGACGAAATCCCTCCAAAGCGAGAGAAAACATTCACCAGGACAAATACTGAGGGTGAATCTCCCTAACGGGGACAGACAGCCGGATTTCCCACAAATCAACCAAGGCCTGGCCTTCGGGCAAGCAGGGCTAAATGTATAGCCGCTTGTTTTGTACAAGTGATGTCGCTGAGATCACTTGTATGCAGCCTGCAGGTCCGTCCGTCCCCCTCCATGGTCCGCCCCCACCCCACCTGGCTGCCTCTGTCCCCGCGGTGGATTTCAGGGGGCCCCTGCTCTTCTGGGGCACCAGGGACCACTGCAATCACTTCAGGATGGAGAGTGGGGAGCTTCGTTCCCCGCTTTCCGTTCTCCGCCAAGCTCCGTTCCCCGCTGTGCTCCGTGTAAACAGTGAGAGGGGAGAGCTCTCCAACTGTATTGAAGGTGACGGGTTTCATAAAGAGAACCTGTCACCTCCAAATGCTATCACACGGGATTTTTAGCTCCTGTGTGATATCAATAAAGTGAAGTGATAAAAATTAAAAAAAAGTAAAATTGATAAGTAAAACAATAATAAAATAATATAAAAAACGAAGTAAAACATAAGATATAATTAAAATAAAGTCCTAAAAAATAATAAAAATTATTAAAAAAAGTAAAAGATATAAGATAAATAAATATTTTAAAAAGTTAAAAAAAAAAAAACAATAATAAAGAAAAAATAAAAATAAATTAAAACCCTGCCGTCCCCGTCATCTGGTTGCCATTCTCCTGGGGAACACGCAGAAATAAAACCTGACAGGAATTCTAATCCCTCTCCACTCTATCCAAAACGTTTAAAAAAAAAAGACTGTACAGTAACGTTGCTATAATCAGATGAGGGAGGGAAGAAGGTTCAGATTAAAGTGATCTGGGCACAGATACAAAACTTCTGGCCATCAGATACAGTATATAAGCTGCCCGGTCATCTTCAGTGATGGAATGATACATTTGTTTCTTTGGATTGATCTCACATTGAAGTATCTCTGCCACTAGAAGCCATATTATGTTTATATTTTTATAATATTATATTTGCTTTCAATGTACAGTTGTGTTTGTGCGCAGAAGGAAATCCAGCCTTTGGCTCTGCAGTGCCTGTTATTCTATGTTTGCTATTTATAGCCGTCATTAAGGTTTCCTGTTGGGTGTAAATATTCTACAGATAGGATCTTGATGCTGCAGCGGCGTCGATGCGCGGACTTCCATTCTGAGCTCGCTGTGCAGGTTAATGCGGAGAGCCTTCCTTCCGCTGTCATTATCTGATTACCAGCCGCTGGAGACGGCTCTCATCTATAACCAGGAAATAATATTTCTCCCGGGCCGGACCCTGTCAGTGCACTTCCAATGTCATTACCGGACCGGCCTGGGAGGAAGCCGCTCTGATGTCACATATGGATTTTCTTTTTTATAGAACAAATAGGATTTTTGTTTTTTTTCTAAGTGATCGTGTCAGGACAGAGATCTGGGAGCTGCTATTGTTTATGTAGCATCATGTTGACCTGTCATTGCCAGTATGCTTTCACATGGGGGATGGTAAGTCCCCTATGTGATAGTAATTAAAGTAAAGTAAAAAAAAATTGAAATGTAAAAATAATTTTAAAAAAACTTTTATCCCCTTCTCCCCCCCGAGCACGTGCATCTTTATGTAAACATGCGTCAGGTGCACCTATGTACGAAAACGATGATCGTGCTATACATGTTGGGTATCACCATGCACGCCAGAGTGAGAGCAATGATTCTAGGGCCAATATTTATGCGTATTTCTAAACTGATGACCTGTTTGGGTTCTACCTGCATTGCATAAAAGAAGCACAGAGACCGTAGGGCGGCGCACGGCCGCGTACTCCCATAGAGAAGGACGAGGGCTGCGTACTAATCACAAGCCGCACCTGTCCTTCCCGGGAGCTGCCAGATATGGCCGTGCACGCAGCATGGAGCTGTACGTGCCGGCTTCTCGTGTGAATGAGAGCTTAAGCAAGTAACAAGGCGAGAGGCTGCTGTGTAAAGGAACCCTTAAAGCAGAACTTTAATTTTTTTTAAATTTGCTAGATTTGTTTTTATACGCAGACAAGACCCTTTTCCTGTCTCGCAGCAATGCTTTATTCCAGTATACCCTGTCTGTGGTATCTGTAAGATGCTGAGAATAGAGCCGGGTGTCATGGACGTGTGTCAATGATGATGTAAAAAGAGGAAGGGGTACATCGGTGTCAGCGTTTGGGAACAGTTCAGGTAGATTCGGGGATCTCTTCCCCCTGTAGGGGTACATCAGTGTCAGGGTTGGGGGGAATAGTTCAGGTATATTCGGGAATCTCTTCCCCCTGAAGGGGTACATCGGTGTCAGCGTTGGGGAAGAGTTCAGGTATATTTGGGGGATATTTTCCTCCTGTAGGGGTACATCGGTGTCAGCGTTGGGGAAGAGTTCAGGTATATTGGGGGATCTCTTCCCCCTGTAGGGGTACATCGGTGTCAGCGTTGGGGAAGAGTTCAGGTATATTGGGGGATCTCTTCCCCCTGTAGGGGTACATCGGTGTCAGCGTTTGGGAACAGTTCAGGTAGATTCGGGGATCTCTTCCTCCTGTAGGTGTACATCTGTGTCAGGGTTGGGGGGAATAGTTCAGGAATATTGGGGTATCTCTTCCCCCTGTAGAGGTACATCGGTGTCAGCGCTGGGGAACAGTTCAGGTATATTCTGGGGATCTCTTCCCCCTGTAGGGATACATCGGTGTCAGCGTTGGGGAAGACGCATTGCGGTCACTGTAAATAAATGGGCCTCCCACGTCCTGTTTACAGCTTTGTACAGAAGTGGGATATTTTGGAGCTCGGACATTTTTGGCGTGTGTGAATAAGCAGTGTGTGCTGACCTTCGGAGGTGACACTGAGCTCTATTGTGCTGCCACCTTCAGCGGCCTCCTCCTCTTCCTCGCCCGTCTCTGCACTGCCACTTCCAGAACCGCATCGGCCAATTACCGCCCAGCCGTGGTTAACAGAAAGTCCGCAGTTAGGAAGAACTTGCTTTTCTAGCGGGTGTTTGTGACTTTCCCCCTTTCTGGAAATATCTGATCACGGCGTTATAAATACATCAAGACGGCCTGGATGCATCAAGCCTTTCTTTAAAGCTGAGCTCCGGGCAGATACATATGACAACACTATCCGTGCATTCAATTCAGTGTAAATCCCTGAATCTGTCTTCATATCAGCCTCTTGTTTTCCTGTGCTCAGCGGTACTCAGACTGGGAAAGGGAGGGGAAGTACTATGGGCCAAGATGACCTCCTTAGTGTGCTGCTGCTCCGTCATTGTCCAATCATGGGTGCAGAGGGGGTGACCTAGCTGTATTGCTTAAAGTGGACCTCTCTTTCTAGTCAGAAAGAATACATTCCTGCCATGTCACATCACAGAACTGTAGCAGTCATTTTAGCACTATATGCCTTCTTGAGCTCTAGTTCAGTGACTTCCAGTAGCCTGACTTAATGTCATCTTTCTGCTCCGGGCACAAAGTATTTCCTGTCTCCTCCACTCCCCCCGGTGATCAGACTGCACATAGTCACTTTGTGGCGAGTCACAAGGTGAGAGGCTGCAGCAGGGGCTGATCTGTGTCAGACAACCCAGCTCAGAATTGCACAGACACCAGGGTCTACGTGACTTGGGTCATCTCTGAGCCACCATCTCATTCCAGAAGTAAATGGTGCTCAGTTCGAACCTGAGCTCCTCTGAACAAGGAAGGGCCATGTGCACATCCACACA
Organism: Nanorana parkeri; assembly: GCF_000935625.1. Lineage (NCBI taxonomy): Eukaryota > Metazoa > Chordata > Amphibia > Anura > Dicroglossidae > Nanorana > Nanorana parkeri. The sequence continues at coordinate 77,133 of NW_017306508.1, read as the reverse complement.
ATCAGCTGCGGTATGGGAATGTAAAACCGCACGTAAACAAAGGGGCGGGATCATTGTGCCAACGTCATTTACCTAATATGGCCACATTTCCATATTAGGGAAATGTCAGCTACCAGGTCAATGACGCCACTGCATCCCACTCCTTTGGGAATTCCCCATGATCAGCTGATTTGGTGGCACAGGAGGAGCCTGCTTCCATGTTCAGGAGGGGCTCCTTCCGGGTTCAGGGAAGCTCAAGCTCGGCTGGGAGCTCATCCCTATCTACCAGTGATAGGCTCCCGGCATTGAAAACTGATGTCTTCCTGTTGTCTCTACAATGTGGCCGAGGTAGATGAATCATAAGACAGAACAATACAAAAAGTTCCCAGCACACAATCTAGCTAATTAGCATTTGTTTTTTAAAGCTTGGTTAAAATCATAAGACTGGCTGAACTGAATTAAAAATCCCGGTAACACATAAAGGGGGGTTCTGATTGCTGATTGGTTGGCGCTGCTTTATAATCCCGATGTACTCGCTATAAAGGCAGAAGGAGGGAATTCTGCAGTAGCCGCATGGAATGAAATCCTCTCCCGGCCGCTGTAACTTTGGGAAGAAGGATGACACTATAATTGCGATATTTACCCAGATTCCTTACCGTTCTTCCCGTCATTTAGACAAATCTTTTCTTGATATACTCAAGACCCTAATGCGCTCATAAATTGGGGGGGAGGGGGACCGGTCTCCTGCAAAAGCCTAGCCGAGCAGCGCCTACAGCAATGGAGGCAACATAAACCGTCCAGGAGTGGAGATGGAACCAGTAACTGTTTATCCGGCCGCACATTCCTTTCAGGCTGATGTTACCCAGCAGGAGATGATAAATTTCCTCCCAGAATCTTCTTGCGTCAACTCGTTATATTAACACACTTGTACTGAACTGGATGTGACCCAAATGCCTGCGGCGTCATGAAAATATATATATGGCAGGACCAGAACAAAAATGTTTTACATTAAAGGGAAATGAAAAAGGGGCTCACTGAAGTCTGAATTGCAACTGATGAAATGCCAGCAAAAGCCTAAGAACGTATTGTTTTGTTGTTCCCTCAGTGCTCCTAGTTTTATATTATTAGATCTGGTTTGTTCTCAGGATTTGAAGTAAAACTTCAGCCAAAAACAAGACACTGACTGACTATACCGACTATACCGTGTATCCCAATCAACGATAGAACCAGCATGTGCAGCAATATTCACCTTCAGGCTAGAGATTTCCCCCGAGGTACTTGTTTTCAGCAGCTAGATGTCCTCAGTCTGATGGTTAGCATCATTCAACCCACTTCCTCTGTGCCCAGATCATCCATGTGCAACCTGAGCCCTGACTATACCGTGCAACCTGAGCCCTGACTGTACCGTGCAACCTGAGCCCTGACTGTACCGTGCAACCTGAGCCCTGACTGTACCATGCAACCTGATCCCTGACTATACCGTGCAACCTGAGCCCTAAATGTGCAACCTGAGCCCTGACTGTACCGTGCAACCTAAACTATAAATGTGCAACCTGAGCCCTGACTGTACCGTGCAACCTGATCCCTGACTATACCGTTCAACCTGAGCCCTAAACGTGCAACCTGAGCCCTGACTGTACCGTGCAACCTGAGCCCTGACTATACTGAGCAACCTGAGCCCTGACTATACTGAGCAACCTGAGCCCTGACTATACTGAGCAACCTGAGCCCTGACTATACTGAGCAACCTGAGCCCTGACTATACTGAGCAACCTGAGCCCTGACTATACTGAGCAACCTGAGCCCTGACTATACTGAGCAACCTGAGCCCTGACTATACTGAGCAACCTGAGCCCTGACTATACTGAGCAACCTGAGCCCTGACTATACTGAGCAACCTGAGCCCTGACTATACTGAGCAACCTGAGCCCTGACTATACTGAGCAACCTGAGCCCTGACTATACTGAGCAACCTGAGCCCTGACTATACTGAGCAACCTGAGCCCTGACTATACTGAGCAACCTGAGCCCTGACTATACTGAGCAACCTGAGCCCTGACTATACTGAGCAACCTGAGCCCTGACTATACTGAGCAACCTGAGCCCTGACTATACTGAGCAACCTGAGCCCTGACTATACTGAGCAACCTGAGCCCTGACTATACTGAGCAACCTGAGCCCTGACTATACTGAGCAACCTGAGCCCTGACTATACTGAGCAACCTGAGCCCTGACTATACTGAGCAACCTGAGCCCTGACTATACTGAGCAACCTGAGCCCTGACTATACTGAGCAACCTGAGCCCTGACTATACTGAGCAACCTGAGCCCTGACTATACTGAGCAACCTGAGCCCTGACTATACTGAGCAACCTGAGCCCTGACTATACTGAGCAACCTGAGCCCTGACTATACTGAGCAACCTGAGCCCTGACTATACTGAGCAACCTGAGCCCTGACTATACTGAGCAACCTGAGCCCTGACTATACTGAGCAACCTGAGCCCTGACTGTACCGTGCAACCTGAGCCCTAAACGTGCAACCTGAGCCCTAAATGTGCAACCTGAACACTGACCATACCGGGCAACCTGAACCCTGACCGTACCGTGCAACCTGAACCCTGACTATCCCGTGCAACCTGAGCCCTGACTATACCGTGCAACCTGAGCCCTGACTATACTGTGCAACCTGAGCCCTGACTACACCGTGCAACCTGAGCCCTGACTATACCATGCAACCTGAGCTCTAAACGTGCAACCTGAGCCCTGACTATACTGAGAAACCTGAGCCCTGACTATACCGTGCAACCTGAGCCCAGCTCTAAACGTGCAACCTGAGCCCTGACTATACCGTGCAACCTGAGCCCTAAACGTGCAACCTGAGCCCTGACTATACTGAGCAACCTAAGCCCTGACTATACTGAGCAACCTGAGCCCTGACTATACTGAGCAACCTGAGCCCTAACTATACTGAGCAACCTGAGCCCTGACTATACCGTGCAACCTGAGCCCAGCTCTAAACGTGCAACCTGAGCCCTGACTATACCGTGCAACCTGAGCCCTGACTATACCGTGCAACCTGAGCCCTGACTATACTGAGCAACCTGAGCCCTGACTATACTGAGCAACCTGAGCCCTAAACGTGCAACCTGAGCCCTGACCGTACAGTGCAACCTGAACCCTGACTGTACCGTGCAACCTGAACCCTGACCGTGTAACCTGAGCCCTGACCATGCCGTGCAACCTGAGCCCTGACCAAGCCGTGCAACCTGAACCCTGACCAAGCCGTGCAACCTGAACCCTGACCATGCCGTGCAACCTGAACCCTGACCATGCCGTGCAACCTGAACCCTGACCGTGCCGTGCAACCTGAACCCTGACCGTGCCGTGCAACCAGAGCCCTGACTATACCGTGCAACCTGAGCCCTGTCTATGCCGTGCAACCTGAGCCCTGGCTATACCGTGCAACCTGAGCCCTGGCTATACCGTGCAACCTGAGCCCTGACCATACCGTGCAACCAGAGCCCTGACTATAACGTGTAACCAGATCCCTGGCTATGCCGTGCAACCTGAGCCCTGACTATAACGTGTAACCAGAGCCCTGACTATAACGTGTAAACTGGGCTCAGAGAGCAGGCAGGCTCAGGAGGAGAAGGCTGAAACAGCAGCAGAGATGATTTTAGGTTGCTTACACTCATGCATTCGGGCAGTATCTTCGACAATGTGAGCAGGAAGAGGGGTGGGCTCTGTTCGGGGAGGGACAGCACCTATCAGCATTCTGACCTCCGACCTCTGCGGAGCGGTCAGACTTTACAGCTCATCAGCGATGGGCTCAGAAGCGGTTTCGCCTTATTACAGGAAGTCTGTTACTGGCAGGATCTTCAAGTGAAATTAAGTGTAAAAAAACCCTGAGAAACATAAAAGGAATGCAGCCACCACATCATAGGACCATTAAGCTGCAATGCAGCATATGTCTGTTTTTGGGTTTTGATTAAATAATAAGCAGAAAAAAAAAAAAACAACCATGTTGCCCTTTTTACAGACAGCCCGCTATTAATTGAGACAATGAACAGTATCTGGTCCATCAAACTTGCATATTTTCCAGCTGCCATTTCAGAATATATTCACCTGCGATTTTTATTTATGTGACGCGTTTATCTTCTCCCCCGTCTCGTATGTTTATATGTGAAATATGCGCTCTCGTTACGCAGCCCTAAACAAAAACACCTGTGAGATTCGCAGTGGTTCTCATATTTGTCAGACGTGTTTCAGGAGATCCGTGGGTCGGTTCCTCCTACGTTTGGACCATGGCTCTGACAGCCTCCGCCATCTGCTGGCCCGATGGTTATCATCCTACCTGCCACATCTAAATCCTCCTGGATTGATTTCTGCGAGTCTGAGGGATTCTCTCTGTCCATGATCCAGACTCTCCAGGCCAAACTCAGCCCTCACCTCATTAAGCAAGAATTCCAGTAGTTTAACTTAGCTGTAACACCCAGAGGAATCATTACTACTCCCCCCTATATCACTGATAAGAGAGACAGATGGAGGCTCGCTTTTTGTGTATTTTCCTGGTAAATGAGCCTTGTTATTCCAAGAAAACACACAGTTTAAAGAGACCCTGTCACCAACTTAAAAAATACTGGTATACACAGAAAAATCAAGTATGCTTCATTCATTTCTTAAATGCTAATGTAGCGCTCACCCCTTAAAAGGAGCTGCTGGAATACCCGGATCTTCCATAGCCTGTCTTGGGAATTAGCAACTGGCTGCCCAATAGCACTTACCACCCTCTGTGGCAACCCATGAAGCGAGATACAAACTGTAGATATAATGCTGAAGGAACTTTATTGCAGAACTTCATAATAGGGAGAGAGGTTTAGGGTTTAGGACATCCATGAGAAAAAATAGAACCGAACAGAACTCCAGACTCACCAGTCCCTTTCAGTATTCCACAGTGCAGGATTAATAGGAGCACACGTTGCCACTGGGTATTTGGGCAACAGCTGAAGAGGGATGGGCGTGAGATTTTCAGTAGGAGAGACACCAGACTTGGTCCTGAGGTCCATTCCATTCCAGGCACCTCTAGAAGCCATCAGCTTCCCTCCTCAATCAGTATAAGGCCTCCTCCAGAATTGAGGTCCAGCAAAGCGTTTCCCACACTTGGGCATTCCCACCCCCTAGCCAAAGCCTGGGGGCAGGCTGGATTAGGACTCCAACCTAAGACAGAACTGAGCACACGGCAATTCCCCTGAGTATATATGCACTTCCCCAGCATGCACCACTGGTCATGGAACCACCAGTGATTGGCTGGTAAGCCACACACACACTTATAATGTTCCCCATTGGCTGTCCCACACTGCAGCAGGGTCACACCCCACTCGGGCAGGAACAATCAATGTAAGAGCACCTGGAATTAACCAGATAAATGTCAACTATAATTCTGCCAGACCGTCTACAGCTCCGGCAACACTAAATTTCTAGTAGCCGCTTCACAAAGGGTGGTAGGGGGCTACACTTACTTTATTTCTTACCTTTCATAACTGATGTTTTTTTGAGTTGTAATGTGCCTTTGAACATTCTAGAAAATTTGACTACCCCTGGAAGAATCACAGCACCCTTCCTCCTTGCATGCCATAGCCCCCTCCTCTTCTAGGAGTGTCTAGAATTCATCTCTGTGTTGGCTCCTCTGGCCCTCATCTCCCTACATTACCTTTTATGTAGCTGCCGAGGAAGGAATGAAGAGGAATATTATAGAGCAGTGGTTGTCAACCTGTGAGGTATAGGGGACCTCAAATGTGGCCCTTGACAACACCGTAGGGCTGAATATAATATTCAGTATATATGATAGAATAGACCAGGGGTAGCCAAACTCCGGCCCTCCAGCTGTGGTGAAACTACAAATCCCATGATACATCTCTCTCCGGAAGTCATGTTTGTGACTGTAAGAATCTTGCAATGCCTCATGGGATTTGTAGTTCCACCACAGCTGGAGGGCCGGAGTTTGGCTACCCCTGGAATAGACAATCAGAAACTGCAGACATAATAGAGAAAATGATGATCAAAGGCTGGGGACATGCTTGAGAAAACAGTGAGAGTCTTAGGGCATATGACATGAGGATATCAGAAATCATTGCTATTATCGCTTTACAAGTCAATACTCTCTTTCCTACTACAGACTAATGGGGTCTGAGGGCCACACAACAAGTACCAAAGGCTGGCATGTGGCCCTCAAGCTGCAGGTTGGGTACCAGGGTTATAGAGTGTTACTTGAGTGACAGCGTTGAGTCTGCTGGGGCTGTTGACCTCACATCCAAGATGGTGGCATCCAGAACAAGTCTCAGGGCCTCTGCATTTCTGCACAAGGGAGGCTTTTCTGAGGAGATAAAATACGGTTAATGTGCATACAATCTATTGGGAAGTTTTTGGTTGAAATGAATAGTCTGGCGAAATGTGCGCTTTAAAAATAAAATGATATAGACATATAACAGCAAGAAAAGACATTTTGGAATTGGAGTGGATTTTATGGTTCCATTTCAATCCGCGTCCAGTTATTGCTTTCTAAAACTGCTAACTGCAACGTGACCAACAGGGCAATGTTTACAGAGAGGAATTCATAGAATTTCCAGTCCCCTGCTGTTGTAATTGGCTAACGGCTTTCTGAGATGTGAGCCAGAGATTCAAGGGACCCTGTTCTGTTTCTAATCAGGACAAAGTAACCGGTTTGGTTTAGAGTATGGAGAGTGAGAAGAACATACGCTCTATAGCCAAAAATGTATAGGCTCTTGAACATCATACGTGCACAAAAACATGCAATGTATGTAGATGGCAGTAGTGCCCTTATGAGTGTGACAACCCTTCATTGTTCAATCAGGGGGCAGGTCTGTGACCCAGGCATATTTTATAACTGCAGCTGTGGTCACCAATTTGGTTATGCTGTCTAGTAGGGGTACCTGGATCACGGGTAAAACTGTTCCCATGTATATATTCCATTTGTGCATTTAGATGGTTGCAGTCCATCTTTCACTCGTGTATTTTCCAATCCTCCTGCTGTGAATAAGTCCTTAGGCTTTTCTAAATTGCTGGGTTACACAGCTGGGCTTTGAAAGAAATCTGAAAAAACAGCAAAGTTTTGATAATTTTAGCAGTTTGGGTAAATCTGCTTTTCCTTAATATTCTTTGCTGATCATGACTAAAGACAGCAAATGTTTTCCACATGTTCGGGATATACGGCCTGCTGTGGACACAAAGGCTATGTAAAACAGTTTAGCGCTGTGGTTTCAATTAAGTGTTATCCTAGAATACACACATCCGACTTGTTAAAATATCCAGGAAGGCTTAAAAAACATCACGAGCAAAATTAATATAACAAAACTACTAAAGTAACAAATTATTTTAGCTGGTTTTGGATGAGTTCCAAGTGGTGGGCTTATTGTTGTCCTGCGATCAGGGGATTGTGGAGCAGCGATCACCTGCACCCTCCCGTAAAATGAAAATTCGGTTATCTCGAGGAAAAGGAACCAGATCAGCTATATACAATGTAAGAGTTTTAGCAAACCTTCTTTCACATCCTTATCTGCATCGGCTCTGTAGATATTATGATAGGCCATCACTGTGTATTGCTAAAGTTTAACTGCAGCTGAAAAAAATACATTACCCCGTAAGAGTAAAGCAACTTTTGCTGCAATACTCATCTTCAAACCCAAGCTGTCCCCTGCAGTGATTTATTTCTGCCACTTGATGTCCTCAGCAGGAGACCTAGACATTTCCCTCTTTTCAGCCAATCTAAAACTGACAGGCTTAACATTGGCATTTATATAGTGCTCACAATTTACACAGAGAACATACACTTTAGCAGACATCACAGCTGTCAATTAACAGAGGTGGACCTGAAGTTCTCCATCAGGTCCTCCTCTGCTGATTGACAGCAGCAGAGGGCGGGTGCAATAGCCAGCTTGCTATTGCCTACTGCAAATTGAAATAGCCAATAGCAATCCAGCTATTCATTCCCATGCTGTTTTTTTTGTTTGTTTTTTTATTCTGGATAGAAGGGGAAATCCTCCGCACACCTTGCAGCAATCAAGGCCTATGTAGACAATGGTGCTTGTAGTGATGAACACGGATGTCACCGTGCAGACACAATGTAGGAAGAGGAATCACCAGCACTCAGTAGAATAATCCAACATGTCCATTTATTGGACATAGACGTGGTCACTCTTTATGCCCTGATGAAGAGACCCTGCGCTGTCTCGAAACGTTGGCTCTTGTGATTGTGTGACATCTATGTCCAATAAATGGACATGTTGGATTATTCTACTGAGTGCTGGTGATTCCTCTTCCTACACTGTTTTTTTATTCTGACGCAGCGGCTGTCAGAATATTAAAAAAAAAATAGCAGGGAAGCAATAGCTTCTTTACTATCTGTCATCATTTCAGGGGGGTGCTCCCCCTCCCCACATGGATGAGGCAAGGGACAGAGGGCACCTCTCTGAAATTATTTCAGGTTGGGATCCCTGCATTAGTCCCTCCCCTCGTCCCTGCCCTCAAGGAGCTTACAAGCTAAGGTCCCTATCTCTCATGTATACATCTAGGGCCAATTAACCTTCCAGCATGTTTTTGGGAGCACCCCGAGAAAATCCACGCAAGCACAGGGAGAACATTGGAGAACTCCTTGTAGATAGTTTTCCTGACCAGGATTTGAACCAGGGATCCTCAGTGCTGCAAGGCAAAAGTATTCACCACTATGCCATTGTGCTAACTTCAGTGAGTGAAAGAAGCAATAAAGAACCTTCACTAACTACTAAGAAGGAAGTTGCCCCTGCATATGTCATGATCAAAGATGGCAGCCTCATGTACATACATTAAAAACTAAGAAACACATTTTTTAAACATTTAGCATAAATAACAAGATTTACCTAACGCTGATTACATTCAAATATATAAATATAATGTTAAAAATATAAAAACTGTTCCTTAAAATTTTGTCTAAAGTCTAAATGTTTCTTTCTGGTTGTGGCTAGAGTAGAGAAGGGTTAAACCATGTTAGGTATTTATTGCTGTCTCTGTTCCCACAAGGATTCAGATTCACCCTTCTTTTTATACTAGTGACCACTGTCCATATTTTTTATTTGTCACTATAAGGACTGGTGCAGACCTGGGCGATCCGGCTTCCCGCGCGGCCCCATTGATTCCAATGGGGTTACATTAGCGAGACAATTGCATAAAAAGGGTACATGTACCTTTTCTTGCGACACACGACACGCTGCTTTTTTAGACGCAAACGTGTTTGATTGCACGGCAGAATCGCGGCGTGAAACTGTGCGATCCGCCTGGCGCGACTGGAGTGCCATTAAAAAATAATGGCACCACCAGCACGATTGGCGGTAGTTTGCGATTCCGTGACCGTGCGGCCATCCGCACGGTTTCAAGAACAATTTGCGCCTGGTCACGAATCGCCATAGTGTGAACCTAGCCTAATAGGAACAGTAGAGAAATCTTCCAATGGGGACAGCAACAATCATCTAAATTCGAATTTACTTTGGAGAGATTACCTCTCATTTTGTGTTTACAGGAAGGGAAGTGCAGGGAAATCTCCGCAATGGGAGGTGGCAAAAAAAACCTGACAGGGGTTTTAACGATTCCCAACTCAATCCAAAATGGGAAAATGGCTTTAAATATACTTTCAGTTTGATAGGATGAAACAAACTGATTGTTTTTGACAGGAAATCTAAATCTTCCATTAGACACTTTGCTAAAAGAGGTCAACCGTAATGCAATGATTCTGCTAAGAGGTGCTTGTATTTATTTCATTGGCCAAAGGAAAAATGTTTCAGCATCAATCGCCATGTCTCTTGGTTCCTTAACCTTCTGTAAAATGTTACAGTAATTATGTGTAAGAGCGATTTCACAGACCATTGAACAGGAACAGTAAAAGTCTAAGAATTTGTTTTTCTGTAAACCATCCGTCAAGATGTGCTCAACTTATGTGATGGGAAAGTCTCTGTTTCGTACTGTTCATGTTTTCCTTTTGCATTTGCTCCTCAAAGGGCTAATTGATATTATTATTATTATTATTATGACACAGGATTTATATAGTCCCAACAGTTTGCGTAGCGCTTTACAATATAAGGAAGACATTACAATCACAATACAATTCAAGACAAGATGGTAAGGAGGGCCCTGCCCCTGAGGGTTTACAATCTAAAAGTGAAGGGCAAGTGATACATGAGGAGGTAGCTGTGTGGGGATGAATTGTTTGAGAAAGTGATAGTTCAGTGGTTAGGTTGAGGTGGGATAGGCTTCCCTGAAGAGATGAGCCTTAAGGGATCTCCTAAAGGCAGTCAGAGTGGGAGATAGCATGGGGGAGACTCTAGTGAAGTCCGGGAGGCGAGCATGGGAGGAGTTGACGAGGGAGCTGGAAAGCAGGAGGTCTTTTGAAGAGCGGAGGGGACGGTTAGGGTGATACTTTGAGATCAGGTTTGAGAAATAGCTGGGGGCAGAGTTGTGGATATTATTAAACATGGTTTTTCTAATGTTGTCTTGGCCTCGTTTGGCACAGCTTGAAGATAACACTTGAGAAAAGTTGTTAAACTAATATTTTTGGCAGGAGTATAGAGACAACAGCACCTATACTAAAAGACGAATGTAGCAAAAATAGTGCCCAGTTGGGTAAGAGGGCATTGTCAATGCAAGAGCCAGTGTGGCCATGTTCATAATAGAAACCATGTGACACAGACAGCTCTATAGCAACCGATAAAGTAATATGGTTTGAAAATTGTTTTATTGCCATCTCTATAGGACAGAAGAATGTGCAGACTGATAATAGTAGATGATTAATAGACTGTAGATCATGAGATTTTGAGGCCATCTGGAGCCATTTAGTTTCCGCTTAAAGATTCCAAAGCAAAGTTTCCTAATATTTCCATGGCATCACACATGGGTTGACCTGGGTGACTGACAGAACAGGGGTGGTGCAGAATACCATATAAATGCCAATTTCTGTTTGGTGATAAACTAGACAATTCCAAAGCAATGAAGTTTGGCACAAACCTCAGTATTGTCAATTTCTTAAACAGAAAAGATGTCACCTACATCTCTCAGAACGCTTAGGAGAGACAAGAGCTTACAGACCAGGGAGAGAATTCAAGAGACCCTGGCATAGATCTATGTTATCCTCCTCCAAGGGAGGTAAGAGGACTTTAACACAGGATGACGTGAAGTCCTTTTGAAGGTAGCCCTGTACAGTGGGGCTTGGTTGTTATGCATTAACCAAGTTTGGGTGGAAACCTTTAAGAATGTGTGGTAGACAATACATCAGGGCTATAGCCGGTCTTTCCTGTGAACCCTGAAAGAATCCATCATGAGCACAAGAAATCCACAACAGTAAGGCAAGAAGGGCATACTGTTGTAGTACAGCCGCAACTTTATAACAGGTGCAGCAATTGTTACAGTGTTCAAATCTCAGAAATTCAAGGGAGTGTATTCCCTAGTTTTCCTAGTGCAGAAGAAAACCAGGGATTGGAGACCAGTGATAGACCTTAGGAGGCTCAACAAGGACATATTCAAGATACTGATTTATTTACTACAGGCCATCTCACATTCAGGTGTGCTTGAAGACTGGATGTTATCCATCCACATAAAAAGTGAGGTGGGAGTTCTCCACTACCAATCCATACATTTCAATATAGTCAGTGTGACCATTTCTCTCCCAAGAGAAAATATTTCAGTGGTCAGGGAGGGAGGTGAGGGAGGCCCTCTCTGTTCACACACTTCCTGCAAAACAGTTCCTTATTATCATTGGAATATTGACAGCTACAATCTCATGATTGAATGGGCTCAATGGCATGTCCATTCCTTCCATCAGCAGTATCTCCAGCAGTGGTCCAGCAGATCCCTGAAACAACAAATCTCTATCCTTCACCCCATTAAGGCATGTGGTGGTTGACCCGCGAAGCAAACTTCACAAATCTCCACACTATTTACTCGCAAATTGCATCAGACTTACTATGGATGCAAGCCGGACCAACAGGGGGGCACACAGCCAAGGAGTGATGACAAATGCCATGGTTGATGGGACTTTAAGACCGTGTTGAATATACTGGAACTCAGGGTAGCAGCCCTTGCACTGGATGTCACATCATCAATACCAGTTCTCAAATTTGTGCATATAAGCAGTCCTTGTGGATTCAACTTTCTGTGTTGGCAAAATGAGCGGACTGTGCCATAAAACTGTAGGGATGATATCCACATTCTTTGGTTTGATCTAGCCCTTGTCTACACCATATGACCAAAAGTTTGTTGACCCTAACCTACCACACCTGCAAAATATGTCCAAATTAATGAATTAGGGTTTCCAGTGAAATGTACTGTTAATGCAACAGCAACAACACCATTTTAGACCATTCTTCCAATACTGTGACAGCAGTATGAGTATGGAACACCTTTGGGTTGAATTGGAACACCGATTAGGCGCTCGGTCTTTTCATCCAACATCAGTGTCTGACCTCACAAATGCTCTTTTAACTAAATGGACAAACATTACCATGGGCACATGCCAAAATCTTTGTGAAAGCCTTTTCAGAACAGCAGAGGTTTTCAACACCGCAAAGGGGGACAAACCTATCTTGGTGATCATGGTTTTGGAATGAGATGTCTAACACACTCATATAGGTGGGATGGCAACGTGTCCACAAACTCTGGCCCATATAATGTACATTGGAGAACATTGGAGAATATGGTAAACAACATTTGTACTTGGCACTGTTACTTATGTGGCAGGTTTTTACAATTTAACTGGTCCATCTTGATCTCCACATGCCAGAAATCTAAGAGCAGCACTAATTTGGGATCTTGGCATACGGATCAGCTTTAGCGGGAGAGAAACATTGTAATTTGTAATCTTCTGGTGCAATGGCCTATTGCTGAGGATGGCAATGTAGTTTTTCAAGGTCTAGCTGGGGATACGTGAGTCTGCAGTGCTCTTCTGGCACAGGTCTGCAAACTGATGGTGGGGTTAAATGTACAACAAAAAAAGCAATAAAAATAGCTGGAAGAATTCTTCTTCATTCTTTGTTCATCTTCCATCTCAGATGAAATTAAAACCAGCACAGGCATTCTCAACAAAGACTGGTTTATGACTGTACTTCTTGAAATATTTTGAACTGTGTTTTGTCTGGCATTTTGCTCTCCTAAGTTCAAGGTGTGTGGCTGTTGCAACACTATCCTGTGGCAGACACCAAAGGGCCCCTTTGTAAGAACAATTTTTGTGCTTGTTCAACTACCACCCAAAGAAACATTTACTGTGATAGACAAATATAGATATAAAAAAAATTAGTATCCATCAAAATTCCCGAATTATCTTACTGTGCGCAATATTCGACAGTGGTCAGTCAGTGAATATCACCTTCACCTAGAGTCCAAGTGGGAGAACCATACTGCATGTCCTAGTGCCGGTCAGACAGTAAGTGAAGGAAATGCTCGCTGCCCCTTAGGCTACTACAAACCAAGAGAATGGTTATGGCATCACAAAGGTTGTCTTAAGTTTCTCACTTGTGCTGGAGGTGAATAGTGTCCATGTGACAATAAGGAGAGGTTTCTGGCACCTGTCCAACCCACATCTAGAATAAACAGGCCACTAAGTCCCAGTGGAGCCTTGTACAGCTCCACAGCTTGCACAAATGGTATGTCCGCCCCTAACACAATCTCAAGTTATGGTAAGATTTGTAGGCACATATTGGTAAAAGACCAGGGTTTTCTTATGTTGGATTCTGAGAACCCTGCTATAAGGTGTTGTCATTTCAGGCTGGTAAATGCTGACTGCACTGAGTGTGAGATTAACTATTACAAAGTACTGTGGATGAAATCCTTTCACTGGGTTATATGATCTTTGGAAGTCCAGATACAGGGCTTAGGAGTTCTTCCACAGCTGATATTTCAGCTATGGAACATGCTGCAAGAATTACCTGCCTTCCAATAACTTATATTCCTTCAGAGTTGACCCCCCCCCTCAATCTCCACACCATGCACTATTACCTCCAGACCAGAAGGTCGCACTCCTCCAGCCCCAATAACTGCATTTATCTAAATAAAAAATCCAGCAAGGACGATGAGACCCTCTCCCTTGGGTTTTCTGACTTCTCACCATTAAGATCCCCAAAAAGTTGGCCGATTCAACCTGCCTAGCATCCAACCAAAATGAAATGACCAACTCTGAGAGACGTGATGCCTTAAAAATGAAAAAAAAAAGCATTCTCTGGTCCTTGTATGTTCTATTATTATTATACAGAATTTATATAGCGACACCGGTTTGCACAGCGCTTTACAATAATAGGAAGAGATTACAATCACAATACATTTCAAGACAAGATGGTAAGGATGGCCCTGCCCCTGAGGGCTTACAATCTAAAATGGAGGGGCAACTGATACATGAGGAGGTAGCTGTGTGGGGATGAATTGTTTGAGAATGTGATAGGTCAGTGGTTAGGTTGAGGTGGGATAGGCTTCCTTGAAGAGATGAGTCTATAGGGATCGCCTAAAGGCAGTCAGAGTGGGAGATAGACGGACAGGTTGGGGTAGAGAGTTCCATAGGATGGGGGAGGCTCTAGTGAAGTCCTGGAGGCGAGCATGGGAGGAGTTGATGAGGGAGCTGGAAAGCAGGAGATCTTTTGAAGAGCGGAGGGTATGGTTATAGAAGCAGGACACCTGGGACATGGAGGATACATTGCTTTTTTCTGCATTACACTGCTGGCCTCTGTACTCTGCATCACACCACTGGCCTCTGCACTCTGCATTGTTACTGATCTCTGTAGGGGCACGGTAGGGGTCAGGTGGGGCGACTGGTGGCAAGTAACTCTTAAGGCCTGGCTAGTAGCTCAGGACTTGAAATTTTGAGCCCTGGTTAGGGTGATACTTTGAGACCAGGTTTGAGATGTGCTTTCCCTTCTCTTTTCTGTCTTTGATTACTACCTGCATTTCTGGGACAGAACACGGTCCTTTTTTAGTTTGAGACGCACTTTACTACTGAAATTACACGGCATTGACCCTACGTCTTAAATCTTTGATGTCTTAGATACTGCTGCATACTGAATGGGATCAGCTTGAAGGCTAATGTGTATATTTATGCCAATGTCTCCTATTGGATCGTGTTTGCCAGCCCCTATGTTGTCTTGATCTCTTTCTGCTTTCCTTCTTAATTTTTCTTTTCGGTTCATTGTATTATTGTACCAAAATGCTAATAAAATCTTTTTATATAAAAAAAAAATGAAAAAAAAGCATGAAGAAAGATTAAGAGAGTAATTTTCCCCCCAGCTGTTAAAAATAGGCCTTAAATACCGCGGATGTTGCAGGCACTTAAATATGCAATCGATAAACCGTGAACATCAAATGAAAAAAAAATGTTCTGGTCTGGCAGGAATACTTTGTACATCGTATACAGTCTCTGTCAAACATCCTTTCCGCTACATTTGGATTCTTCATATCCAATAAAAAATATAAATCTCAACATGTCTATGCCAGGGAGAGATAAAAGTAAACTCAGAAGCTGGATTTATAGAGCACACTTTTAGTCCTTTTATGTATTACTTGGCTATGTATTGCTTTTAGAGAGCTTGTCCAGTTATACTTTATTTTTAGTCCAAGAACAACTCTTTAAACATTCCTTTTCTTGACAGAGCCGGTTAGACCCCTAAATATAAAATATGCCTAGTAGTGATAAATGCAGATTTCAGCGAACTTGATATTACTTTTTTTTTTAATGGAGATGTATTTTAGGTGGTTTAGTTTTTTAGTTTATGTTTTTTGATTTTTAGTTTTTTTTTTTGCTTGTTATTAGTGCGCCGTGAATTCAATGGTTTATTTTACTTTTTTTTAAAAACAGTTTTTTTTTTACAGGACATGAGGCTAATGATCCTCCTTAGATGCAGTACAGTGAGAGAGCACTTTCACTCCAGGACATAGTGTTATTGGGAGGATCACCAGGTGAAAATATTTTTTTTTAAATTCAGAAAAGAATAATGTAGCTGCCACATCTAAGGGCTGGTAAGCTGCAACATAGTAAATGTTTGTTCTTGGGTTTAGATACACTATCTGTTCAGATGGGCCATACAGAAATTCAAACAGGAGAGAGAAAGAAGGCAAACAGGTTTTGATATGGCTGTTCTTCAGAAAATCTGTAATGTTCTATGAATTCTGTGCTGCCACAAGCAGAGTGATTTATTATTATTTACCATACATTTGTGTCTTGGTATATCCCACGACTTCACCCCTACTGTATATTGGTACAGCCCTTTAGTAGACAGTCCCAGCCTCTCCTTCCCAATTTATTTTCACCTTCTTCCTCACTGTGTTATGAGGGTTCTACACTTGGTCCTACAAGGCTTCCAGAAAGAAATGTCCACCTCTAAGGAAGGAACCACAAGGAATCACATCCTCTGTATTATCAAGCCTAAATAAACTACACTGGATTATTTTCTGAGTCTCGTGAGTTGGACGCTAGCTGTGGATTCCACCAGCTCAGTAGGTTGGCATACTATCCATACAGACAAGTCTCAGGAGGTATGTTCGAATACATAAATCGGTGGCTGAGACAGAACAAATCCAGTGTCTTGGATGCACCTTGTGTTTCAGAACCTGTATTCTGGAATCTGTGCCCAAAAGGCAAACATATGACAAAGGACTACTCACCAGTATTGCTTGGAGGCTCCTTGCAGCTGATCTTTTCCCCATTACCAATGCAACGTGTCTTGTTCTGCACATGTGTGCAAGGAGGAAAGTGTCAGAAACAGAACATATAAAGCTCAGATTTAGTTTTTCATATTCTTATATGAAACACATCAAAGTATACATAAAGCCAAAACATCTTTTTTAGTTTTGAATATAGAAAGGGACACATTGCAGGATCACCAGGAATTTTCCTAATGAAAGCTGCAAATTTAAACCAATTAAAAATAACTATTGAAAATGCATTAACATGTTAAAGTGGACCTTTACCCCTTTCACTGAAAATCAGCGATATGAAATCCTCATTAATTAAATTAAAAATATTCATCTTTGACTTACAATTATTTTATTTTGTTTACTTCCTGGTCCTCTTGGGCATTAGTTATGTAATCTGTGGCCACGAGTTGCATCCTGGGAATGTTACATCTGCAGAGCATTGCTGGGAAATTTCATCTGTAACCTCAAAGGAATTTACCTCCCCTGAGATGATGTGCGTGGTCACATGTCCTAGTCACATGTGCCAGAGTTCAAGGAAGTAAAGGGAGATGGATTCATCTGCCCTTAGTAAAAAATGTCCACTGTGAGAAGAATGGGGAGGAAAAGAAAAACAAGGTATGCAAAGAATAAAACGACGGCAATTATCTATGAGTATCTGTTCATAGAGTTGCCATTACTAAATATTTCTGAGGGTGTATTTGTAGTTTTTTCAAAGCTATGACAAAGTCCCTTATATGAGATTGTATGTACTATATTCTGATTGCTTTGCTCTTCGACCATTTTTCAATGGAATTCTGACTGGCTGTACCCAGCCTTAGCCATCCAGCAAGCACAGTGGTGTAGTGGTAAGCACTTCTGCCTTGCAGCACTGAGGGGTCACCGGTTCGAATACTGGTCAGGTCACTATCTGTAAGGAGTTTGCATGTTCTCCTTGTGCTTGTGTGGGTTTCCTCTCCCACACTCCAATTACATGCTGGAAGGTTAATCGGCTCTCATACATACTGTAAGTATGTGAGATAGGGACTATAGATTGTAAGATCCTTGAGGGCAGGGGCTGATGTGAATGTGCAACTGTGTAAATTGTCGGTACTAAATAAATACTAATAATAAATTATGTTTATTATGAACAAATTAGAATAGAACTGTCCTCTTTAATAAGTCTGTTTTCAAGGCTCACCAAGAGCTGTGACGAAAGAGCTTGGACAGTTTGTATTTCATGTTCAGTTGTAGGTGATAAGTGGAGGTGGCTAGGAAAGTCTGGGCATCTGAATTTCATTAGATATGAGGTCAGAAATGTACTTAGCATGGCGTGTTTAGGGCTAGTTCACACCAAACGCTTTCCAGATGCAGAGCAGAGCAGTTACAGAACGGATCAAAACTGCGTTCAATGTATTCCAATGGTATTTTGGGCTCTAGTTAGCACCGCAGTGTTCAGTTCCAGAGCATGTAAAAAAAACTGCAGCAAGCCCCATTTTACCTGCTCTGGAACGCATGCAAACGCCCTGAAAGCCGATTTTACAAAAACCGCCCGAAACGCATCAAAAACGCGGAAAAACACATAACACTACGTGAAACTCATGCAGATCTGGTCTGCATTTTGTGTGAACAAGCCCTTAGGATAAAAATATAACTACGGGGTAGATGCTGTTGTCTGGTATGGACTTTTGTAACAATGTTATCAGTGCTGGCAACAGTTCTCTGCTGATCCATTTTATCTCTCTGTGACTGAAAATTGACAAGAAGTTTAATACAGGGGGCAATGTTTTCAAACACACCGCTGACTTCCTGTCAGTTTTTCCTAACATGGCAGTTTACATATAGCAATAGGCAGAACATAATATTACATAAAGGTCAAATATTGTCATTTCTGTACAAGTGTTTTTTTCCCCACAGAGTATATAAAGAGCCAAAACTTTTATATACAAGGGAGGGTTGGGGGTAAGAGGAACAAACTGGGGATGGATCCAGGCCACTTCATACCCTTCTATATGAGGGGCTCATATACGTATACACGTAGATACAGAGTAGATTTTAAAAGGAACGTTTGTGCGAAAAATCCTGTCGGAATGTTCATTAATACCATCAGAGACTTGGCGATTGTCATTCAAAATTTCGTTTGATTTTCGTTTCTATTTAACGTTTCATTAAATGAATGAATGGAATTTCCTGAACAAAAAACACATTCACTTTTTAGATCGAAACAACACGCTCCTTCAAATTGTTCCATCACTGTGTTCGAAATCGATTATCAATTTGACCCCATCAACGATTAGAAAGTCGAGCGAATGTTCCCAAATCCATTTTGTTCGTTCGAAGTTTTAACCATATATGCCCTACTTTCGGGTGGCCAACAGGGAGTGATCAAAGCCAACAGGGACATAATGCTGGATCCAAGGAGTCCAGATACGTTTCAACATACGCATGGTGTCATTACGCAAGGAGTCAGTTAAAACCAGCTTAGTAACTTTCTCATTTTAGGTCTAGAGGTCCTTTAACTTCCAGCAATATCTGACTAATCTCAGCTTCATCTCACCCAGGGTGATCACTGCGGAATGTCACATCCTACTGTGAATTTGCAATATAAAGGGATTGTCCAAACTACAGAGAGGAACAGAAAGATTTGGGCGTCACGTTTATGGATAAGCAGCTGGGCTTCTGCCCTGGAGACACATTGGAGGATCTACAAAGGAAACTGCTGACTTCCTCCCCCATTTCTGTCTCCCCTCCTAGCCATTTGCTGGATATACACTCCGGTCTTTTCACAAGAAATACATCCTATGAGCATCATTTACTATCACTGGGTAAAGCCGTTAGTTTAAGTGAACCCATCAGTCATCCCAAAAATGCATGCTGTTACCTTTATTAGCCAGTGAACTCTCCTCTGTGTGCCCCTCTGAAGCATGTTTCACTTGATGAATAGGGGTCCAAAGTCTTGACTTCAAGGCTAAGCCCCAATTGTCATTGCACAGTCAAGTGAGACTGTATTTTGTATTAAAATTGACTCTCCAATAACTTTACAAGTCTTCATAGAAAATAAATCTTGGCATGTCTCAATAAACAGCGACAGTATAATTTTCAGAAAGCTCCACGTTATATTATTAAAAAGCAGTCCTTGAGCTCCAGTCCAGTGACTTTTTCTAGGTTGAGATGATCAGTCTGCTGCAGGCAGGAGAAACATTTCCTTAGTCACCTATCTCCTAGTGATTAGACTGCAACATTGTAACTTTGTAGCAAGGTGAGAGGTTGTAGCGGGGCTGATTTTGTGTCAGACGTGTGTAAGCACAACCAACAGCTGCCCGGGCACTAATGCCTGTAACCTGCAAAACGTTTGTGTATTGGGGCCAGTTCGCACCACCGGTTCTGCGTTCCGCCTCTGGAACGTAAGCTAGACGAGCTCCTTGCGTTCAAGGGCGGGAGGGGGCGTGGTGGTGCATTGAAATCAATAGCACCGCAGCCACGCCCCCGCCTGCAGTGCGATCGCCCTCACCCGCAACACAGGCACATTAGTGCTTGTGGTATTTTTGCAGATCGCACTGGATCTAATGTGCCTGCGTTCCGGTCAAACACAGGGCAGGGGGTGTGCCTGCGCTGCCATTGACTTAAATGCACCGCCACGCCCCCTTCCGCCCCTGAACGCAGGGAGCCAGCTGGCTTGCGTTCCAGTGGCCAAACACTCTGGAACGCATACTTTGTGGTGTGGACCGGTCCTTAAACCAGCTATTTGAGATATCAGATATCTCATGGAAGAGATTGGAGTGCTTACTATATCCTGTGATATATATATTTATATATATATATATATATTCTAAACAAAAAACAAGACTTCCATTTTAAGAATGACTCTTCGTACCCAGCATTCCAGTGACTGTCCAAACATCATACAGCTCTGTTTGCAGAGGGTGACCCGGCAGTTGTCTAGATTGTTTAGAATCTCCGATCTTTAAGGAATGCTGGGAATGTCACAAATATTTGGCGGCACAGTGCTTCCCCTGCTTTGGTCTATATTGCACATGGACTTGATGGCTTGCGAATTCGACAAGTGAGCTCCATTCGCTGAACAAAAGAGCACTCGGAAGCAATGGTCATCTGGAGATGAAACTTCACAAACATGTTATAATGTGCTATCATTGGGTTCTATGTGGAAGCAGGCAGGATTAAAGTGAACCTGTGCTTTGTTCCTGCATGGCAAACAGGTTCACTTTAGTGTCTGTCCCCCTCCTGTATGTCTGTCTTATAGCTGGTGATTGGTGACTGGCTAATTGGTTCAGCACTGTAATATAGGAACAGTATTCAACCCTGTGTAAACTCCAACTGGGATCAACTTGGAGCTTACAAAAGGCTTTTCTCCTTCCTCACAGCTGGTGGGGGAGTGATGAGAAGGTAAGCATGAGTGCCCATTCAGATCTACGCATTGATGAAATACGTGTTTAAATGGGTTATCGCAATTGATTTGAATGGGCCCTTAGATGCTGAGGGGAAGCTTTAAACTGAACCCGTTGCTTAGCCCTGCATGTGTATCATAACCAAGTGTCCTAGTGTCCTGTTTTCCACAAAATACTTTTTTTCACCTTTATTTCTTTCTATTTTGTCTCCCAGTGCTCTTGATCTAGTCCAGCCTCTGTAAGCCACTTCCTGCCTCTAGCTTTGGTTATACCTCATTGCTCTGGACTCACTTTCTTATAGTGACGGTTGTGGACCATGCCTTCACAATGTGTAGCACTCCATAACAGGAAGTGTATTACATACCTGGTTAGAGACTGCAGTCCAAATAAGAGACTGTATTCATACCTGAAGAGACTGTAATAAGAGACCAAATAAGAGACTGTATTCATACCTGGTTAGAGACTGCAGTCCACCACACAGCCTAGCCAATGGAGGTGGCTAGGCTGTGTGGTGCTCTCAAAAGCAGGTGGCGAGAACAGGAGTCAGTGCACAGCAGGGCTGCAGAGTAGTCACCGGATCCATATTGGTCAGGATTCATATTGATCAACAGCAGCAGGTGGATGCATAGTCAAAAAAGAATCTGAAGTTGCCAACTGTGTAGACAGGCAGTAGGCAGGGTAGCAGGCAGTTTTTTGGTCAGGAGGCAGGCTGAGATCACACTGGGAGGAACTAGGCAGGTCAGCAACAGGTAGACAGAATAAAGCAGGTTGAGAGGCAGGATGGACCAACAACAGGGAGACAGAATAAAGCAGGTTGAGAGGCAGGATGGACCAACAACAGGGAGACAGAATAAAGCAGGTTGAGAGGCAGGATGGACCAACAACAGGGAGACAGAATAAAGCAGGTGCAGAAGCAGGACGTGTCAGCAACAGGTAGATGGAATAAAGCAGGTCCAGGAGTAGGTTGGGGTCAGCAACAGGTAGACAAAATAAAGCAGCTGCAGAGGCAGGGCAGGTCAACAACAGGCAGACAGAAAAAAGCAGGTCCAGAAAGAGGACTGGTCAGCAACAGGTAGACAGAATGAAACAGGTGCTGAAGCAGGACGTGTCAGCAACGGGTAGATGGAATAAAGCAGGTGCAGAGGCAGGGCAGGTCAGCAACTGGTAGACAGAATAAAGCAGGTCCAGGAGTAGGTTGGGGTCAGCAACAGGTAGACAAAATAAAGCAGCTGCAGTAAAGGTCAGCAATAGGTTGGCAGAATAAAGCAGGTCTAGATGCAGTAAAGGTCAGCAATAGGTTGGCAGAATATAGCAGGTCCAGATGCAGGATGGGTCAGCAACAGGTAGGTAGAATAAAGCAGCTCCAAATGTAGGACACTTCAACAGGTAGGCAGAATAGAAGTAATTCCAAGAGACTGACTGGGTAAGCAACAGGTAAGCAGAATAGAAGTAGGTTTTAGAGCAAGCTGGGTCACGAATGGGTAGACCAACAACAGGATCAAGTTACTCAGGTCACAATAGCTTGAGACCTTGCAGCAAATTCTTAGTGCAGGTCTGATCCTTGAAAAGGTCTTCTGGCACCAAACGCTGGAACTGGACGTGTACTCAAATGCCGCAAATGGCGCGTGAGCATCTTGTAGTGCCATCCTCACAAAGTGTCTAAACAAGGAACTTCACGATAGGATCACAGGAATTATTTTCATGATAGCTGCAGATTTAAAACCATTGAAAATTACTTTTGAAATGACATTACCAAGTTGGGATTTGTAATTGGGTTTACAACTTCTTGAACTTTCATTCATATGTACTATTGATGTATTTACTATATACAATGTATTTGGAGCTTCAGCTATGACTATTTACGGGCTTGGAAGGCACAACAGAAAAAACTGGCTGTGGGGTAAATTCCTGAAATCCGGCCTCGTCCCCCTCTATCATTCTGCAGTGTCTTTGTATCTCACATTTCCTGCATTCTATGTGACAGCAACTGAAAACCCTCTAGTTTCAGTCACTGAATGATAAGAGCTGACATGTCAGACCTTTACACCCGCTATGAATGGCGTCCAGCATTGTAACAAAAAAAAACTTCAGGCAACTCACCTGGAGCAGCACGGCCTGTGGACGTCCCAGTCTGCTCGTCTCTTCCCGCTTGCTATGGTGATTGTCTGACCATCTGTCATCCTGGTGGGCGCGATAACAAAACAATCCCATAATTGCACCGTTTGTCAGAGAGAAGAGGATGAAACAGCTCCTGGATTTCCCATTTCAACAATTTAATACTCTAAGGGCCACATTTAGGGGACGGAGAATGGGTCTTTCACCAAACATTCACTGGTAGTGAATCAATCACTGTCATAATACACATGCATCTTGAAGTTTCACCTGCAAGGATTTTCTGGTGAATGTCAGATTCACTGCTGTGTAAAGATGCACCTAAGTCTTTGAGGTGCATGCAATAGTCAATGACCTCAGGTACTATTCTGTATTTTGATTGTAAAGAGCTAATACTGTTTTTGGGTGTGAAAAGGGGCCGCAAAACCTGTAATTGGCTGGCACTCTCCAGGTGCTTTGCTGAAAAACTGATTCTTGTCACTCAGAACTGCTGCAATTTCTAAACTACAAACAATCCAAAACTTAAAGCTGAACTCCAGACACAAAAACTTTCATTTAAAGATATTCCTGAAAGGATATTAATCCACTTTGTGTGCACCAAATGCCTTTGCAAACCCGGATATTACCTTGTATCTAAGTCTCACACTGGATTACTGCACAGATCTGGAAGAAGTACACAAAGCTCACCAGGATTCCAGGAACAATACACATGACTCTTGTATTTAGACTACATTTCTTATCCCGGAGTTCACCTTTCAAATGAATGTCCAGGCAAACCTATTTTGTTAGCTTTTGGTAGAGTCCTCCTCTCCTATGATATTTGATTTCACATCACTTTCTGCCTCAGTGACAGAGTTCCTGTGGACAAACAGAGAAGGTGAATCTTCCCAGTGAGTAAGTGTTAACCAGTTGACATCCGCGGTGTTACACCCCCTTCCCATCCAGGCCATTTTTCAGTATTCAGCGCTGCGGTACTTTAACTGACATTTATTCCGTCATGCAGCGCTGTACTGAAATGAATTTTATACCCTTTTTTGGGGACAGATAGAGCTTTCTTTTGGTGGTATTTATTCACCACTGGGGGTTTTATTTTTTTACTATATTAAGGAAAAATTACCGAAATTTAAAAAAAAAAACAGTTTCCCCTATATTATATGATAAAACATTTATTATTACCCAATTTTTTGGTAAAATATAAAAGATGGGGTCACGTCGGGTAAAAAGACACTAAACATGTCAAGCCTTAAAATTGCGTGCGTGCGCGAAACCTCAAAAAACGATAATACCCAAAGTTGGCCATAGGCGACGCTTTAAAAGCTGTTACCGCTCATCAGTTTAGTGTTATCAGTGATTGATGGCCCTAAAAT
>NW_017306508.1:2683-51039 GCF_000935625.1 Nanorana parkeri | reverse complement strand
TGCCCGTGCGTGCCCGCTAGGGGGCGCGCGCGAGCAGAAAAAAATTGCCATCTGGAGAAGGCAACCCGCAGATGTAGCAGTGCCGTCCGTCCGTTTTTTTACTACGGGCGGACGGCAAGAGGTTAAAATAAAAAAGTGTTCTAGGTAGGGCTGGGGAAATTAACGATTAATTCCTCGATTAATCGTTAAACTTTTTGATCGATTAAAATTCTTTTGATCGAAAATGAAAAGACTCACCTCTCCGCCGGCTTCCGGGAGTCCCGTCGGAGATCCGATGACGTCAAGGACATCGACGTCACCAAACTCCTCCCCCCTTCCCCAAGTGGCTCCGTCGGCTAACTAAGGGAAGGGGGAAGGAGTTTGGTGACGTCGATGTCCATGACGTCCCCGGACTCCTCCCCCTTCCCTTCGTCTTATCTTAAACTTATACATATGCACTATGTGGCTCTCCATTAACCCCACCCCCCCCCATCTCGCTCCCAGAAATGTGCCCATTGAAATTTACTGATATTATGTTGCAATCAGGTCCTTACATGAAATGGAATGGACAGGTGCTGCTACTTCAAATATTAAACTAATACTTATGCTTTGCTGTTTTACTATACTATGTAAATACATTTGTAATCCAGCACGTTATTATTCTGAGTTGCCCCACTCAAGCGGCGGCCATATTGAGTGGGGCACGTGAGATTAATAACGTGCTGGATTAGTGTGATCCTAGTTCATTTTATTACTTCATTGCTGTGCTGTATGGGTATAGGCCAATGTAGTTGGATCTGTATGTGCGTTATAATTAATCGAAATTAATCGATTTTAAAAAATGTGATTAATCGAACACAAACATTTTAATCATTACCAGCCCTAGTTCTAGGACTACAGAACACCTTCCACTTTCCTCATTACCTTAAAAAGGTGTAAGTGTGGGGTGTTCTGTGGTTCACTGTTAGGCCTCATTCACGCTGCTAAGAGCCGTTCCCGTACAGATCCATGCGGCGTGCACGGCCACTCCCGGGAAGGACAGGTGCTGCGTCTTCTCTATGGGAGTGCGTGGCCGTACGCTGCCATACGCTCACCCGAACTGCACATCCGTGCGGGTGTCCCTGCTCAGACGCAGACAGGATCCATCCTGTCTGCATACGAGTACAGACACCCGCACGGATGTGCAGCTCGGGTGAGCGTACGGCCGCGTCCTCCCATAGAGAAGAACAGGCTGCTGCGTACGATCACACGCAGCACCTGTCCTGCCCGGGAGCGGCCGTGCACGCCGCATGGATCTGTAGTGTGAATGAGGCCTTAGGGTTTACAAACGTGCCTTTTAGCAGACATTATCCAGTTGCTTTGCGTTCCCTTTTCATACACCATGCTGTTCCACGTCACCGGCCTCTGGGCGATGGCTTGAAGATCTGTGAGAGAAAATAAAGGAATGTCATGAATCGCCGTGCTCTGCTAGGAGGGGGTCTCTGTAACAAAAACACTGCAAACAAGCTAATACACAGCCCCCTACTACAAAGAGAGGTCAGATCACAGAGGTCAGAGGTCACTGGCTAATAACAGGTGGATGACAACTGATAGCTCCAGGCTGGGAAGGACTGCACCCCCAGGATAGGGATGACACTGACCCATCATCATCTCACACCAGCAATAAATGCCACTGTTCATGTCTTAATTTCAGCTATAGTTACACTGCTCGCCAAAGCAAATGTTTCTATGTAACCGTCCACAGAACCGTTGTCGCAGGATGCAACTAGAATGGAGTTAAATCCTAACCTTGGGCCCCTTACCCACTGTTTCATGTCCTCCCCTTTTTTTTTAGTACTTACCTTTTTCAGAAGTCCCATTGTGGTGATGAAAGTTTTTTTGCAGGCTGAGTGCACACTGTAGAGATTTCCCATCACTTCCTGTTCAGGAAAGAAAATGTGTGGAAATCCCTCCAATGGAATCTCAGTCTGCAGTAAAAACCTGACGGACGTTTTATCCTCCCCAATTTGCCTGCAAAATGAAAAAATAAATAAGTGACTAAACCTACCAATTGGCCATAATTGGGTGCTCTGCTTTTGGGTCTCCTGACCTAAAGCCAGAATGAGTCACATGACCCACTGCAGTTCAGCAGTGCATAGCTAGCAGGCTTCATTGACAAAAATGAACACATGGAACTGCAAGTGACATTATGCATTAATATAACAAACCCAACTTTAAATATAAAATAAAACACTAACACTTTTATTTGGCAATAAATGGCCGCGGCATTTTTTATTGGTTAACCAAATACATAGAATACATTTAAATAAATATATCATAACTTTATTAAAGATCACTCAACCAAATAAATAAATAACTAGTGCTTGGCTAGAAAAGCCCAAGCACACTAATCATAACAATTAATTAAGTAATTAATTTTCAAAATGTCCCCCTCAATGAGGTTACGAACCATATAAATAAATGCAGCGACAGCGAAGCAAGGGTGGGATGGGGGGGAAGCTCATCTGGAAGACAGCTGACAAAGGTGAGGGGAGTCACAACGGCTCCTGTTTAAAAAGGGGGCTTCAGCCCCTCAAAGAAAAAGAGTTTTCCCGCCTAAAACGTTAAGTCTGCCTGGCTACAGTCTTCATCCAATAAAATTTAAGTTAGTTCCATCAGGCTGCAGATGAACACTGCCACCATCAGGCTGCAGATGAACACTGCCACCATCAGGCCGCAGATGAACACATCATCAGGCTGTAGTGTTCATCTGCAGTGCTATCTATTTAGTAGCATAACTGCCATATACAGTTGCATTATAAAAATAGTAATACATTCATTAAAAATAGAAACATTTAATTTTTTCACATCTTGGCACATTTGTCAGCCTACAATAAAAAAAAGCAGGGTACTGTTTTAAAATAAAACAGTGCTCCAAATAAAAGCCTTTTATGTTCTTTAAGAAATATATGAAAAATATTTAGGTATGTAACTTAGTTATAATGTTGTTGTTATAAGTTAACCGTTGCACACCGGGATTCCAGGCATTAATGCCTCTGGTCACAAAAGGTTATAGTGGCTTCCATGCAATTTTGTCTTTATTTTGTCTCAGGTTTGCATCCCCTGTTAGGTTTGGGGAGCACTCACCATATATTTATTGAGGGAATCTGCTGGAGATCTCTGTCACTGGGTCCACCCTGGTTTCTCCATTGTAATATATGAACTATAGAGAGATGGAAAAGGTCCCGCCCACAGAAAGGAAGAAAATTTGGAGAAATCTCCCCAGCAAGGATAACACTCACAGATCAAACCCAACAAAGGTTCTAACCCTTTTCCACTCCATCCAAAACTAAAAGCAATGACATTGAACGTTAGTAACTAACTAATTTCGGATGACATTAAATTCAGGCCCAAATTTCACGGATTACAATGACTAAACCCAAATCTGAATTTCAGTATTATTTTTGCTGTTTCGGATTTCCAAACTGCTTTTGGTAGAAAGAGACCGAAGGCTGCTTCAAAGACGTCTACTGCCTTATATCTCCTTCCCTGAGCACCTTATGGGGGCCATACGCATAACATTCTGATGGAACGATTCTTTGTAGAATCAGACAATATGATCAAATCTTGTCTGATTTGATCATCTCCTCAGCCTCCCCCCTTCGCATCTCTTACCTTCGATCCTGGCGCGGCAGATGTCTGTAGAATGGTGAGGGGGCAGGGATATCCTATGTCCTCGCTTCCCTCACTTGCTAGATCACCGCGGGTGAGTCTGGCGGGCGCGAGGCCCCCGGAAGCACGAGGCCTTGCACCGATGGCCCGCCGGCCGCTGGATACCGATCCGGCGGCCGGCAAGTCCCACCATCTATGCACAGGGACTGTGCTGGGCCCCCCAGGCTGAGGCCCAGGTTCCGGAGCACCGGCTGCACCGGCGGTAGTTACGCCACTGATTGTAATTGTAATGTCTTCCTTATATTGTAAAGCGCTGCGCAAACTGTTGGCGCTCTATAAATCCTGTATAATAATAATAATAACTATTTTATCGTTACATGGATGGCACCTCAATTCTTTTTATTTAAAGTTTGTTGCATATAATCGGAACAGGCTGATGGGGCTTAAATCGTTACTTTTGATCTTTAATTGATTTGATTTGATTGATTTTGATTATATAGTCCGATCACACCTGGCGTTTCCGTGTTGGTGGTTAATTGTAACTTTTCTGCCAGTCATATCAATTGAAAATACAATTGCACACACAATCGCTCTGAGGGGAATTTATCGAAAACTGGAGCAAACAAAATCTGGAGCAGACAAAATCTTGAGCAGCTGTGAATGGCAACCAATCAGCTTCTCCCTTTCATTTTCAAATCTCAACTGAACAAACTGAAGAGAGATGCTGATTGGCTGCCATGGGTAACTGTTCCAATTTTTGCATGCTCCAGTTTTGGTAAATTTCCCTCTCTGTGTATGGCCACCATTAGCTTGACTTGCCAGGTCCTACCCTTCTATCTTTTTAGACTTTTTAAGTGAAGAGGCTCAGGCTGTTTGTGTCCCCATCTTCTCATCAGGCCGGGCGTCAAACATTCTGCACGATTTTGTATCATTTGCTGCTCTGTAATACAGGCGTTGCCCGGATTACAAACAAGATAGGGTCTGTAGGTTTCTTCTTAAGTTGAATTTGTCTGTAAATTGGAACAGGTACATTTTTTAAGTGCAACTCCAGCCAAAATTTGTTTTTGTTTTGGATAGCATAGGTGAAGGGTTAAACCCTTGCATTATTTGTTTGGCTGTGTGTGCCCCTGTTCAGAAGACTTCACCATACTTTCTGTCCCTGTGACAATTGGATTTTGACAATTTTGGGTTGTCGTGGATACAAGGATTGGCGATAAAGCTTCAGTGGAGACAGCTTTTTCCCATGATCACTCTTACAGGAGTGAGTTTCCCTTCCTTGGGGTAGATTTCCTCTCACTTCCTGTTGTCTCAAGGACAGGACGTGAGATTACATTTTTCTAATGAGGATACAGACAGCTGTAAAACCTTGCAGTGACCCAGAAGATGAGGCAGGCACCCCTCGTCTGCACGTCCAACAAGAGCCAACTTCCTGTAATGTACGTACAGTACTACAAACCAGACCCAAAAAGTCGGGCACCCCTCGTCAGTACGAGCGCGGTAGCATTACAACTACCATTGCTGTACAGTAATAGCCTCTGTGTGTAAGTAGGAGTTGTATGTAAGTCGGATGTATGTAACTCGGGGACTGCCTGTACACACCACTTTTTATGGAGACTGGTTCAACTTTCCTTTTAATTTAATGGGACTTTGTTCACAAACGTCTAATTTTTGACATTAGCAAATTAAAAAAAAAAGTTTGGCCGAACCTAATGATCTAACTTTATAGAAGTTCTCTTTTGTCTATTCTGGGTCCAATTAATTCTGTCATCCCCCCATAATAATCTGGTTGTGCCTGATTACTATAAGGCAACAGAAGCCCGCAGGGCCTACTAGATGATGGTCACCTAACATCTATAGCTAGTTTGGGTTTCTCCCCTCTGTATATTTAATATCTGACGGGTTGACATGACACACTGCTGTGAGACTAATCTGCAGCTATTTCTGTGCCCCTATCGAGTGCTCAGGAAGTTTTTTTCCCACTGTAGGTAAAGATGGGAAGGGGGTTGTAGCTCCGGGGGACATCTCTAATCCACCGAGAAGGAATGAAAGACCTGCCACAATTATCTGTCAGAGACTGATCTACCCTGCAGGGTCTAATATGACACAAGGAGTAGGAGTCAGTAACACTCCAACTCCCTTCCCCCTACCAGAACGAAATCCTACCAAGACAAGAAGAAATTAAATCCTAGCATGGTGAGTGTGCTGCTCTGTGAGCTGAAAATATTTCACATCAATCATGTAATGAAAATAGATAGATAGATAGATATTAGATAGATAGATAGATAGATAGATAGATAGATAGATAGATAGATAGATAGATAGATAGATAGATAGACAGACAGATAGACAGACAGATAGACAGACAGACAGATAGATAGATAGATAGATCATAGATAGATAGATAGATCATAGATAGATAGATAGATAGATAGATAGATAGATCATAGATAGATAGATCATAGATAGATAGATAGATAGATCATAGATAGATAGATAGCACAGCCTTGTGCTTAATTTCCTGTTACATTGATTACATTTTTTGTTTTGTGATATTCCCAATATATCCAGCGCTAAGAAATATCTCAGCATTATAATAAATGATATAATATATAAATATACAGTATAATGTATAATATAAAATAATGACAAGGAGATATAATATACGATAGATAGATAGATAGATAGATAGATAGATAGATAGATAGATAGATAGATAGATAGATAGATAGATAGATAGATAGATAGATAGATAGATAGATAGATAGATAGATAGATAGATATTGCATAGAAGAGATAATATACAATAGATAGAGATAGATGGTAAAAGATTTATGGAAAGGTGAAACTGGGATTTTGCTAATTCTTCGGCAAGATTTGAATGTTATTGTCCAATTTTGAAATGTTCTATATACAATGGATGAAGATTAGAAGGGTGACTTCTTTAGGGTATAATCACCTTTCCCTGAAACATGTGACGGCTTTATTTCATCCTTAAACTAAACTAAGTTAAAGCTCAACCCCAGGGATGAATTATTTTGCATACTTTGAGTGGTCCAGCTTGGCTTGATTGGCCACTGGGGATCTTGTACTGTGAAACACAAGGGGAGGCTTGCTCGGCACAACGGCCATTCAGAGCTGTGATGTCACTGTCCCTCGACCAATCAGAGAGCACCTTATATTTGTTAATAAATATACCTGGCTTTTTCTGAATGGCCACTGTGCTGAGTGAGAAACCTCCCGTGTTTTCAGAGCAAAGGGAAAGCCACTCAAAACAGCACCATACAGGACCTGGAAGGCCATAGCCAGCACTATAGTAACTCCGGCTACTAAAGTGATTTACAGCAGTGCTTCTTAAAGTGTGGGTCGCAACCCCATATGGGGTCCCGCAAGTGAACAGGGGGGGTCGCAATCTGAAACCCCGGCCAGGACCACCCTCAGGGGGGTATGGCCGGTACTTGTGTGAGGGACCTTCCTGAGCATGTGCACACAGAAAGCTTTTTTTTTTTCATTGCCGGAGCTTTCTTTAACCCAGCAGAAGTGGAGCACAGCTGCTAGAGGTAAAGGTAAGGAGGGGGAGGGGGGTTAGTAGTAGTTGGTAATGACAGACACCGACCGTCCGTTCACGGCGGCGGGGGGAGTTGGGGAGGAGGAGGAGAGACACAGACTGAAGCTAGGGGGCGGGGAGAGGAGAGAGACATGACCGACGTTAGGGGAGGGGGGGAGACACCGACCAACGCTGGGAGGAAAGAGGGGAGAGACACCGTCCGACTCTGGGGTCACGTAAACATTTCCTCGGCCAAAAAGGGGTCACGAGTGGAGAAAGTTTAAGAAGGCCTGCTTTACAGGATCCCTGTGTGCAATCCAGGTATAGTATACACACACATAAATTGGGCCAAGCTGGACATATTCATAATAATTTATACATGGAGTTCAGGTTTAAAGTCCATTTATATTTACATGTTACTCTGAGACTACCTTGTATACAGGGTGACAACACTGCTGTACATTTTCACTGAAGCACAAATAATGTTGTCATTTTGGAAAATAACAGATCTACTGGCAGGATCAACATGTGATAAATCCATTATAGGGGGGACATACAGTATATTGCACTGTAAACCTTTTTTTCCCATCTCAGGATGGAGAACATTTGTGTCTCTTGCAGTGACCTAAAGTGACAAATGTCCACCAAGCTTACTACAGTATATGGGCCATTTGGGTTTATACACAGTGTTATCCATACTCACCTCTTCTCAATGGAGAATAAACAAATGTCAAGTAATCTTTCATAGCTATGGTCCTCCATGCCCCATTTAGTTACCCTTCTTCATAGCCAAGGTCTGCCATGCCCCATTTAGTTACCCTTCTTCATAGCCAAAGTCCTCCATGCCCCATTTAGTTACCCTTCTTCATAGCCAAGGTCCTCCATGCCCCATTTAGTTACCTTTCTTCATAACCTAGGTCCTCCATGCCACATCTAGTTACCCTTCTTCATAGCCAAAGTCCTCCATGCCCCATTTAGTTACCCTTCTTAATAGCCAAGGTCCTTCATGTTCCATTTAGTTACCCTTCTTCATAACCAAAGTCCTCCATGCCTCATTTAGTTACCCTTCTTCATAGCCAAGGTCCTCCATGCTCCATTTAGTTACCCTTCTTCATAGCCAAGTTCCCCCATGCCACATTTAGTTACCCTTCTTCATAGCCAATGTCCTCCATGCCCCATTTAGTTACCCCTCTTCATAACCAAGGTCCTCCATGCCCCATTTAGTTACCCTTCTTCATAGCCAAGTTCCCCCATGCCACATCTCGTTACCCTTCTTCATAGTCAAGGTCCTCCATGCCACATCTAGTTGCCCTTCTTCATAGCCAATGTCCTCCATGCCCCATTAAGTTACCCTTCTTCATAACAAAGGTCCTCCATGCCCCATTTAGTTACCCTTCTTCATAGCCAAGGTCCTCCATGCCCCATTAAGTTACCCTTCTTCATAACCAAGGTCCTCTATGCCCCATTTAGTTACCCTTCTTCATAGCCAAGGTCCCCCATGCCACATCTAGTTACCCTTCTTCATAGCCAAGGTACTCCATGCCACATCTAGTTACCCTTCTTCATAGCCAAGGTACTCCATGCCACATCTAGTTACCCTTCTTCATAGCCAAGGTCCTCCATGCCCCATTTAGTTACCCTTCTCCGCACTCTTTCCAGTTCCACAAAATCCTTTTCCTGAACTGGTGCCCTAAACAGAACTGCATATTCCAGATGATAGAAGAACACGGTTCTCTTAACTGATGTGACTACAATAACATTAAACAGGATTGGCTGATACGGTTTACTGCACTCCACGCTGGCATTTTAAACACGCGTTCTACGTAGGATGGATCATCCATTACAAAACAAGGAAAAAGTCATGACGGATATCCCAACAAAGACAAAGGTGTGGATGAGTTTAGATTAAGGAAGCATCCAAAAAGAAGGCCTGCGGGACAGAACAACAAATTTATCTTGAATATCTAAATGTTGTCAGAACGGCAGATAGTTGTGACGCAGTTGTTGCGGGTAATGGAGGTTCCAGCATGTCCCAACCAGATCAACACTTACACCAAGATAGGGGGGAAGGCGGCAACCTTCTCTGGTCAAACACCCCAACTGGTAAGAACCCACAGGCAACATACAACCATACAAATAAAAAATAGAAAGCCTTTATTATCATTGTGCCAACATACAATTTTATCTCTTTTGTACTATATTCACATTTTTTATTTTTGTTTTAAATGGCTATACATACACTTTAAAGCAGGGGTCGATCTTGATCTACCAGTCGATTGTGTTTTTTTCTTGCCACGGGCGCAAAAGGAGCTGGTTACAGCTATGCTCCCGTGCGGCTGTGTGCGAATGTGTCAGACGCTGCAGATGGAAAGGGGCAGGACACCTCTCCCCATGTGCAACGTCGGCCACACGAGCACCATAGGATGACAGGACGCCGGGGCCTCTAGGACGCACTGCAATGTAAGCCGGCCGACTCCCTACATTCAGGTGCGGGAGGGGGTGTGAGGTTGTATTGAAGTCAATGGCACCGCAGCCATGCCCCACCCCCTACCCCCCCCCGCCCACAGTGCGATCGCCCGCACCCGGTCCAGTGCGATCTGCAAAAATAGTGCTTGCAGCATTTTTGCAGATTGCACTGGACTGGAACGCAGGCACTAATGTGCCTGGGTTCCAGGTGCAGGCGATCGCACTGTGGGCGAGGGGCCTGCCTGCGGTGCCATTGACTTCAATGCACCGCCACGCCCCCTCCTGCCCCTGAATGCAGGTGTTTTTTCGTTGGTAGATCTCATTGAGCTCGTCATTTGAAAAGTAGATCTCCAGACGGTTATCTATGGTCAAAAACTAAAAATAAATCTGTATTTCTATATTGAATTTCCAAAAGATCTATCCCACTCCTAATAACCACATGGATCTACAGTAGAAGTCTTATTGAAGATGGCCATAGGATGTACTTCCTCAATGCACTGGCACCATTTCACTCAGTCCTGTGAATATGAACTTCCTTGTGTCACCACTCTCACAGAGCCTGCCTTCCGAACTACAACTCAACGTCTGAACAATGTAACATTATCATTGCTTGCTGGAAGCAATGCATGATGGGCTATGCAGCCTTGAGAAATCAAGATTGTACCGCATTAATAAGCAGGGAAAGAGACGCAAAGCACACTGGGAATCCAGGAAGTTGGTGGAAGTGATGGGCAGACGGAAGGCAGCGCTCACTACATAAAAGGGATTTTTTCCAGTAAGCGTTGATTACTTTATGAACTCCAGTGTGTATTCCTATTACAATGCTGATGTTATAACAGGAGTGGATGTGCTGGGACTTTACAACTCCTTTAATGACAGCTGCCAACAAGGCCATAAACTTCAGCTGCCATTGGTGACACAATTCACATTCCCAACAGCAAATGGCAGGCCAGCACCATGTGACATGAAGTGTCGAAGTGAAGTGGCCCCGAAGAATACACTTCAACCCCAAACTACATATGGAAGGTACAACAAAGCCCGGGTTATTTTTCCCAGAATTACCTGGAAATGATCCATCATTCCTCATGGCTAATGTATATCGGCTCCACGTCAGAAATGTAGTGACGGCTTCTCATTACACAGGTAATAAAGCAGACACCACATATGAGAATCATAACCATACAAACAACCCCTGTAGGGGCAGCGGATCCCTTTGAAGATGTAAGGGAATGTGCCGGCAGATGTTAAACAGCTTTAGGTGAAAGCAAGGGATCCAGTTTCTCCTAATCATTGACTCTCGGAGAAAACACTCGGTTTAAGATATCTGCGGGAGAAAGAGTCAAGACAGATCCACTTAATTATCTTGTCATTGGGAAAGCAGGTATTAGAGTGAAGAGAAAAATGATGCTGATGGAGCAGCACAAAGAGCAAGCCAAAAAAAAAAAGATTCAGGTTTAAAGCTGAACTCTAGACGGGTATAAAAGACAATGAATGCAGCTTTATAATAGCTTTACAATGGATGCATTTTTAAATGTAAGCAGTGTGAGAACCTGATTGGAAGTTATTATCGGCTTCTTGCAATCCCTGTACAGCAGAGCTCAGAGTGGGACTGAAAGAAGCAGCACAGGAGGCCAATCAGTATCAGTTGTGCTGCAGTGCAAGGTGCATGCTGATCGGAGGAGAGAGCAAAGATGAACTCATCAGTCTTGTCTTTTCCTTTCCTATCACAGGCTGGGGGAAGGACATGACCTGTGAGTGTTACTGGACTGCAGCAGAGAAAAATCAGGTCTCAGACGGGGCTGTGCTTTGTGGCAGAGCTGTGAAAGCCTCGGGACTGCATGGAAAGAAATAAAAACCCTTCGATAAGAAAAGCAGCTGTATGATGCATCTGCCTCTGGAAGATATGCCTGCGGCTGTGAAAACCTTGAAATGCCTCATGGGATTTGCAGTTCCACAACAGCTGGAGGGCCGGAGTTTGCCCACCCCTGATTTAGCCAATTGCCTGGAGTTAACCTTATAACTCTATATTAACCTGCCATAACGGACAGAGCGATGCTTTGTGGCAGATTTCAGCACGGGATGGACAAAAATAGAAACAATTTAGCAGGTGTGTTATATAAAAAAAGCTGTGTTATATGTATTTGATTTGTG
This sequence comes from Nanorana parkeri, assembly GCF_000935625.1. Classification (NCBI taxonomy): domain Eukaryota; kingdom Metazoa; phylum Chordata; class Amphibia; order Anura; family Dicroglossidae; genus Nanorana; species Nanorana parkeri. The sequence goes on along the minus strand of NW_017306508.1, from coordinate 39,248 downwards.
AATTTGCATTGTGCATTTGCCTGGAGTTCAACTTTAAAATACCGGTGTTCTATCGAAAGTTCCAACTTGTCGACTTCTCCAATTGGCGACGTCACATCCGATGACTGCCAGGAAGGAGATCTACAGCAGATGGTGCTAGTGCGCATGCCCAGGAAATCCTTGTCGAAATGTCTAACTATTGCGCGGCTATCCACTTCTGTAACCTACTACAGTTATATGTGTCCTAGGTTATAGAAGCCGAAAGCCGCGCAGGTGCGGTGATTATTGCCTCATCGGATTCTATAACCTAGTCAAAGGTATGGGGTGGTTGAGTTTATGCATGGCAAAAAATATAAAATGTTTCAAGTTAGCGTGGGCCAGGATGAGAACCAGTGTCACATTCTCATTGCTGCCTGGGCCCCCACAGGGGTTATTCCTTTTTTTCTTCCAATGGGGACAGCTGTTTTGTTATTTTCTGGTCCGCTTCTCTGTCCTCACTCCAAGTTACTTCTGTGATTCTTGGTGACACAAGGGGTGATAACTTGTATCTTGTTCTATTTCAGTCACTTTGTATCCACTTTGTCCACCAGCCTGTTTTACAGTATGTGGATCACAACGGTCCGTGAGGTTTTCTTTTTTGTTGACAATGACTAATTCCTGTTTTAATTTTGGTCATTTGTGCATGTGACCTGTGGATACTTAAAAGTCAGATATATATATATATATATTTTTGTGTTATTTATATGTATGCTCAGTAATGTGTCACTGTTAGGCCTCATTCACACTGGAATCGGCCCGCACGCACAGCTCCGTGCGTACCGAGCAGCTCCCAGGAAGGACCGGTGCTGCCTGTGATTAGTACGCAGCCCCCGTCCTTCTCTATGGGACTACGCAGCCGTATGCCCCTCTACGCTCACCTCAAGTGCAGGTCCGTAGGGGTGCGTGTTTCCTGGCTCGGACGCAGACAGGATCCCTCCTGTCAGCGTACGAGTACACTCACCTGCACCCACACGGACGTGCAGGGCGGGTGAGCATACGGCAGCGTACGGCCGCGCACTCCCATAGAGAAGGGCAGGGGCTGTGTACTAATCACAGGCAGCACCTGTCCTTCTTGGGAGCTGCTCGGTACGGCCCTGCACACAGCACGGATCTGTACGTGCAAGCCGATTCCAGTGTGAATGAGGGCTAACACTTCCAGGTTTTTATTACCTCTCTACTTTACTTTCCATAAGGAAGGAGCCATCTTTGTTCAGCCATCATCCAGGGTCACCATCTACTTCCTGGACTGAGATGCTGGCTCAGAGATGACACAATCCTATAAATTCTGGTGCCTGCACAGTACTACAAAGTTATAGTGGACATTCTAGGTCAGGGGTAGCCAAACTCCGGTCCTCCAGCTGTGGTGAAACTACAAATCCCATGATGCATTTCTCTCCGAGTGTCAGGTCTGTGGCTGTGAGAATCTTGCAATGCCTCATGGGATTTTTAGTTCCACCACAGCTGGAGTGCCAGAGTTTGGCTACCCCTGGTAGGTGATCACCGAGGGACAGGAGACTGCAAAAATGTTTCCTCCTGCCTGATGACAAAGCCACCGACTGTAGACCAAGGATGGCTTTTAATGATAATAGGTGGTCGCTTTTCTAAAGATACTGTGGCTGTAATTTGGTGACATCAGGAATTTATTCATGGACAATAACTGAGAGATCCTCTTTAACCAGTTGACATCCGCGGTGTTACACCCCCTTCCCATCCAGGCCATTTTTCAGTATTCAGAGCTGTGGTACTTTGACTGACATTTATTCCGTCATGCAGCGCTGTACTGAAATGAATTTGATACCCTTTTTGGGGACACATAGAGCTTTATTTTGGTGGTATTTAATCACCACTGGGGTTTTTATTTTTTAATATATACAGATTTAAAAAAAAAAAAACAGTTCCCCCTATATTAAATTCTAAAACATTTATTATTACCAAATTTTTTGGTAACATATAAAAGACGGGGTCACGTCGGGTAAAGAGACACTAAACATGTCAAGCCTTAAAATTGCGCATGCGTGCGAAACCTCAAAAAAACTACATTACCCAAAATTGGCCATAGGCGACGCTTAGTGTTTAGTGTTTAGTGTTATCAGTGATTGATGACCCTAAAATGATTGCTCTCACTGCGACGTTCGCTTCAATATGTAACATGTGTAGCGCAATTGTCATTTTCGCGCGCTGGCGCATGCGACACATATTTACGTTTTTTTATTTGTGACTTTTTTTTAAAACTTTTTTTATTTATATAGATTTTTTTTTACACTTATTGTTATTGCTATTACATAGGGGGATACCATCCCCCTATATAATAGCACAGGTACACTGACAGGTCCTCTTTATGGAGACATTAGGGGTCTCTAGACCCCTAATGTCACCTGGAGACCCCAAAAGAAGCTGATGAAGCAGAGATCTGCTTCATCAGCTTCTTCTCTCTGGCAGTAGGAGCCAGATGACTGACAGGTGAATGCGGAAGTGATGTAATACTTCTGTAATAATTCTGTAATACATCACTTCTGCATTCACACTACAGAGGGAGATCAGCAAGGAGCTGACTCCCTCCCTCCTCCTCCTCCTGACGCCCTCCCGAGCCGGTCCCGGGCCGCAGATGGGCTAGCGGATCCCGGGATTAAAGGTGAGGGGTCAGGAGGGGGGAGATGGCGGCACTCGCGATTGGGGGGGGCACTCCGAAATTCACGCCATACAACCGATCGGTGGCTATAGAGCCGCTGATCGGTTGTATGTGAAACAGCCGTTAACGGCTGTAGTAACGAGCGAGTCTTTCCTGCCCGTGCGCACACGCTAGGGGGCGCGCGCGAGGAGGAAAAAAATGCCGTCTGGCGACGGCAACCCGCTGATGCGAGTCTGCCGTCCGTCTGTTTTTTCTTAACGGGCGGACGGCAAGAGGTTAAAGTGCAACTGAAGCCATCACTTTTCTTAGTTTTGGATGGAGTGGAAAGGGATTAGAACCCCTGACAGGTTTTTCTCGCTGTCTGTGTCCCCATTAGGGAGATTCACCCCCTCTATTGTCCTGGTGAGCGTTATCACTGAAAGTGGAAGAAAATACCAAATTTTGAGTTGTCATCAGAACAGGAAAAGATGGGAAATCTTCCAATGGGGACACTAGTTCTGGTGACCCCGCTGACCACCAGGGAGTTCCCTCTCTTTGGAGAGATTTCCTCTCACTTCTTGTTGCAGCATTTAAACAGGAAGTTAAGGGAAATCTCCCCAATCTCTGTAAGCCTGATTACAGCTGGTGTGTGGCAAGCCTGGTGACCTGCAACCAAAAACAAGTTCATGACTACTGAGGGGATTCACAAGTGAACTAAACTGTGTTTTATTTTATGGAGTAAAACAAGCCTTGACACTGAGCGCGGGGTCAAAGGTCACACCTGCTTTCATTAAATATTTTTGCTTCAAAAAGCGTGTGTAACAATGTGCGTCCACCAAAGGCATTCCGGCAGTGTAAGCCACACCGCGCAGCTGTTCCCGTGATGTCTTTATGCTGCTCAATACGGAATATTATCCCCAGAAACCATGGGCAGAAATTACTTTGCCATGCTTCCAAGATGAGAAATGCATAGCCGTCTCCGTCCCGTCTTCCCATTCAATGGGAGAACTGCACGGCTGGAGATTAGGATGGGGCCCTCTGGCTCAGCAGAAGTACCGGCACCCGGCAATTAGAACACAGGGCTGTAATTTTGGCATTAGCACCTCTGTGTTGACTTGTTCAGGAAGATCCATTTCATACCAGAGACGTTTCAAAGGAATAGCAGAAGAAACAGGAAGGAAGTGACTGTATTAGGGGATAAGTCAGTTATTGGAATCGGGGGGAAATATTAATTTGATCCAGTACATCTGTGATGTAGAGAGATTTCCCTTATCAGATACTGGAGGAATTTACAGATACTGGGAGGCAGGAAGGAACATAGGATCTATCCTTGAGTCATGTGACTTTTATACCATGTGACTCAGCTAACCATGGCAGCACAGAAAGCTCTCAGCTGTCCTAATAGACAAATTCAAGAAAGAAGATTCCAACCACAAAGCACCAGGGCTGGGTTTCCAGCCACACTAGGCCAACTGTATTGTGCTGCCTGTCAAATGGCTCGGCTAAGGGCTAAGGGCCCATCCAGTGGCGTAACTATAGGTATAGCAGCCCAGGGGGCTGCTATGGGGCTTGGGGGTGGCAGAGGGCCCCATTAGGTTGTTGAGGTAAATTAAACATAAAACATGTGAGGATAATACAGTATTGTATCATTAAGGGTTGGAGTGGTTGCGGCTGATGAGATCTCTAATCCCCTGTAAAGTCTACACTGTAGAGACGAATTCAGATGCACAAGAGGAGTCTTTGGTATCTTGGCATCATTATTTACAGCTCAGAGAGAGGTCATAAGGGGGTCCCCATCACATTTGTGCTATGGGCCCCCGTGATCTGTAGTTATGGCCTTGGGCCCCCTCCACACCATAACACACTGTGTCGCAAGTTGTGGAGGTGCGTCAGGATGATAAGGTGCCACTCAAGGCATGACAAGGGCATATCCAGAGCAAGGCAAACAAGGCATTTGCCTTGGATGTCACTTTCCAGGGGGTGGCAAAAAACGCAGCCCCCAAATCAGTGGGGTGAGCCAGACCGCACACAGTATCAGGCAGCCTCGGTTGCCTAGTCAGGTGAAGGAGGAGCTGCGGGTAGCTCGGGGCTGCCCATACCCCACCATCTGACAGAGGCATGTCCGAGAGGCAGGCTGGGGAGCTTCAGGTAAGAGAGCAGAACATTTGTGCAGGGAAAGGGACCCTGCACAGCCCATCTGAGACCCAGCAGAGCCCACCATAGATCCTGCACAGCCCACTTGAGAGTCACAGGTGGGCTGTGCAGGGTCTTTGGCCGGGTCTGCAGTGTCTCAGGTGGGCTGTGCAGGATCTATGATGGGCTCAGGTGGGCCCTCAGGTGGGCTATGCGGGGGTCTATGGTGGGCTGTGCAGGGGGGAGCTCTGCAAGTTTTCAGGTGCGCTGTGTAGGGTCTATGGTGGTGTGGCGTCTTTGGTGGGCTCTGTAGAGCACGTGGCGGGGTCAGCTGGGTCTCGAATGGGTCTCTGGTGGGCTGTGCAGAGTCTCAGGTGGGCTGTGCAGGATCTATGGTGGGCTATGTGGAGTCTATGATGGGCTGTGAGGGATCTATGGTGTGCTCTGCAAGCTCTCCAGTGGGCTGTGCGGGGTCTGTGGTGGGCTGTGCAGGATCTATGGTGGGCTGTGCAGGGTCTGTGGTGGGGTCTGCAGGATTTATGGTCGACTCTGCAGACACTCAGGTGGGCTGTGCAGGGCACTGCAGAGCCCACCAGAGACCCTTCCTACCACGCTAATAGCACAGCCTATGAGAACCTGGATACATCGTTTGCGCTGTATCCAGCGACTGACAGGTTACGCACAATGTCTTAAACAGGAAGGGGTGGGGCAAATGTAGATTAGGGGGGGGCCCGAGTGTAGTCTTTCCTAGGACAGCACAAAACCTAAATACACCACTGGCTGCCTAAAGATGAAGAGGCTGCAAGAAACAGTTTGCACACTTGGAGTCAGAAATGTATTTTCCAGCCTCTCTGTTCAAAGGACTGAGCAACTGGTGGAGCAATGAGGACCCGGCCAGACTGCATTGCCTGGCAGGGCGGCAGTTCATAGTTTATATTATTATACATGAGAATGTATTACCGAAACATGATGCTCTCCTCCAGGCTCCCAGCAACCTTGCCGTCCTAGGCTGTGGCCTTTCTTGGCTATGCAGTTATCCATGACATTATAAATTCTCGAAGATAAGAAAAGCCTGCACTTAGGGTTGCCACCTGTCCAGGATTCACCTGGACATGACTAGTGTAAAGGTGCCCATACACTGTACGATTCTCGTACGAGAATCGCGGGAAATCCTGCGATCGTACGAGAATCGTACAGTGTATGGAAGGCGTGCGACCGTTTTTACTGTACGGTCGCAGGCCTTCCAACGAACAAGCAGGCTGGAAAACCCGCCGGGAATCGTACGATTCTCAGCGAGTTAGTGGCCTGCTTGTTCGACAACTGACGAACGGGCCTGTGTGCGCACGCGCACACTGCCCGTTTGCCGTCGTTGCAAGCCCGCCCCTCATTGCAGTCATCGCAAGTCCGCCCCTCAAGTGGGCGGGCTTGCGATGATCACAAGTACGATCTGCCTGTCCAAGATGGGCAGATCGTACGTTTTTTTAAGTACTTTACAACCCTCGCAAGACAAAAGTCTTGCGTGGGGTTGTAAAGTGTATGGGCACCTTTAGACCTACGTTCTCCTTCTTAACAATCCTCCTACGCCACCACCCCCTTATACTTCCTTATTAAATAATAGAGCACTCTGTTTTGGATATAAATTGGCTGTAGCAGCCCTTTATTACAATAATGTAAAACATAACAAAACGATCCACCGCACGTCAGCCAAGCACCTTGGAATGCCCAGTTATCTCACATCCGGACGAACGTCTGCCCGTCTGGCCCCCCAAAACACATGGGAATGTCTGAGGATCCAGACAAGGCACGGGCCACCACCTGTAAACAATAATAAACAAACGAAATGCAAGAAAACAGCCTAAAACAACGAAATTAAACAAACTGAGGATGGACGTACAAACGATACCGGCTAGACTCCCACCTGCCTATGTGTCTGATGGCGGCCTCACCCAAACCCCACCTTGCCGCCTCTGTTGCAGCCCCAATGCGAAATGAGTGGGAGGAAAAATGTCTAGTGTCTACGCCAACCCCAGCCAGACATAACCGAAAGACAGAAGTAAATTGAATTTGGGATAAAGCAGAACCGTTAACATGCATTAAGAAAGAGCCTGGCAATGCTGGTCGAACCGCCAGAAATTGTTCTACCGCATGAACTGGACACAACGAGGCACCGCTAACCCGTTGCAGCTCCACCCATGCACCTCTCCCATCTGGTCAGTTTTGGAGCGGCGGATCAGAATGCGAACGGAATCATGCGACAGAACAACTTCGTGAGACAAGAGACCCCCGTGGGCCCGCGTGGAGGAACTAACCAATTCCCCAATCCGAAAAGCCCCAAAAAAGGCCAACGAGGAGACCTGAGTTAAAATCCACACAATTGCTGAAGCACAGAATGGCGCATGCGCGGAGCTCGAGGAAGGACGGCTGAGTCCTGAGCTCGGCGCCTAGACGGATCGGACTTACCCCCCCGAGCAGAGCGAAGTAGCCGGGCCATCTTCGTTTCCCGGGCGGTGTTGGACGACGAGAGAGGAGGCCGGATGGCGGGTGGAACCACAAAGCGGAAAGACGCCAAGCCCGCGATGGGCTCTAAGACTGGGGGAGGTAACTCCAGGAAGACGGCAGCAGCTCCCGGCAGTCACTTGAGCTCGAGCATAATGGAGCAGAGCACTACGAGTGCAGGTCTCGCCTCACCTTTCCTGGACACAGTGAGTACGGGAGCCCGCAGGGCCCACTCGCAGACACCCACCCCCTTTTTGATACAGAGGACGCTGGATTATGTTTTTTGCAAGCACAGGTTATAACATGGTTGGTGTAGATATTCATATCGTGATTAGTGTATGGGGGCACAATATTATAAAATGGGCCTCCTGGTCTAGAGAGCCTCCCGAGAGACATAATGTTAGGCCCTTCCCTCCCCCCTTGGCGTGGGGTGCAGGGAGGAGTTTGGCCCTCCGCTGCTTGCCTGTGTATTTCGGAGGAGGTTACCTTTTTGGGGTGGTTTTATTACATTATATGTTTGAAATGGTTTCGGAGATTAATAGACTAAAATATTGGGAGGACTGTTTCAGATCTGTTGGACACCAAAATGTTTAAATGAAACATATATGTGTTATGGTATAATTGATTGTTTATTTTGAAAAAACAAATAAAAGACTTTGTAGAAAAAAAAAAAAGGCCAACGAGAAGGCCACCTGAAAAAGCAAAGTCTCAAAATCAGAAAAACAGCACTGAGGGAGATAACTAAATATCTTACCCAAAATATCAAAAGTAACCAGACTGCACAAATCAGCATGACGCTGGCCTTTACGAAATCCTTTCACTACTTGACGAACTACAAAATCTTTGGTAAAATCCCGGAAGCCCAAGAGCTTAAACAAAAACGCCAAACCCGAGAGCTTCCTGCTGACGGAAGCTGCCGACACTCCCAGCAAACTGTTGCTGCCAATAAAATAAAGAACCAATTCAACACCTACCTCCCCAACATCAACCGCGCCGACATCCCGAATTAACAGATACCATTCATGCCATACCTTTACATACGCGGACCACGGCGCCCGGCTCACGGACTGCCTCAACAGTCCAGCTATTACTCCAAAGGAAGCCTCCACAGATGCCTCGGACAGGGAACCCCATGTTGCTCCGCTCTCTGTGACAACGCACGGAACCTGTACCCTGGAAACGAGATAAGGCATCGGCTAAAGTGTTACAAACTCCCGGCAAGTGGACCGCATAAATAAACGTATTAAGCTGCAAGCAGCGCAAAACCAGGTGACGCAACAAACGAACCACTGGCGGCGAAGAAGCAGAAACCGAATTAATAGCCTGTACAACCCCCAGATTGTCGCAGTTAAAGCGCACCTTCTTGTCCCGGAAGAAAGGCCCCCAGATGTCAACCGCCAGCACCACTGGAAATAATTCCAGTAGAACTAAATTCTTCAAGAACCCCTCGTCAGCCCACTCCACCGGCCATGGTTCCGCACTCCACCAACCTTGAAAATACGCCCCATAACCGGTGGACCCGGCGGCATTGGTGAACAGTTCCAGATCCGCATTGCTAAGTGGGCCCTCCATCCACAAGGACCGTCCATTAAACGAGTCCAAGAACAAATGCCAGACCTGCAAGTCAGCGCGATGTTCCGCCGTCAACTGAACAAAATGCGACGGCGCGCGGACCCCCACAGTTGCTGCGGACAAGCGACGACAAAAAGCCCTCCCCATTGGCATAATCCGACAAGCAAAATTTAGTTTACCTAAAAGGGATTGCAGTTGCCGCAACTGAATTTTCCGTTTACCAATTGTTGTTCGGATCTTAGCCTGAAGGGCCACGAGTTTGTCTTCCGGACGACATTCCATTGCCAGGGAAGCAATGACGATACCCAAAAAACTGATCTCAGTGACAGGACCCTCAGTTTTGTCTTGCCCCAGGGGAACTCCAAAGCGGGAAGCCACATGTTGCAGCGTCGCTAGTAACACCCCGCACAAGTTGGACTCGGGAGGGCCAATACAAAGGAAATAATCCAGATAGTGAATGATGGAGTTGATACCGGAAACATCCCGTATTACCCATTCCAAGCATGAACTAAACGTCTCAAACAAGGCACAGGAAATAGAGCAACCCATTGGTAAACACCACTCTATGAAATAGGAACCTTGCCACATGCAGCCAAGCAACGAAAAGCGATCAGGGTGAACCGGTAAAAGCCGAAAGGCGGACTCAATGCCCGTTTTCGCTAGCAGGGCCCCCCGACCATATCGGCGCACCCAAGCGACAGTCTTTTGCTCCGTGACTATCTGTCTGGTTTTTGAATGCTGTGTCCAGGTTTCATGGCTGCTGAAACCCGGACACATGATGTCAGGCAGACAGGGGCAACCAAAATTAAGGTAGGGGCTACTGGCCCCCCACTTAAAGTAGTCTTGACTGTAATATTTACATATGAATAAGCTGTGACTCATTCTCCCCAAAAAATGTCTGTGCGTCGCTAGAGTGTTCGGGTTTCGTTGGAGGAAAAGGTGGCAACCCTACCTGCACTCCCCTTATAAAAAGGTTTCTATTCCAGTAGATCAAAGATCACCGGCACCAGACTGCTAAAATTTGCAAGAATGAATCATTACTTCCAATAAAACATTTTTAGTATCCTCTTTAATGGCCTATTTCCACTTGTTTGTTTGCCTGCGGTGAAACACGTCATGTGACCTCTGACCCCTCACTCTCAAGCTGAAGTGTCAGTCAGACTTAAACAAACTAAGTAAAGCTTAAGGAGGTATGTACAGTACATGTATATAATTTATAGGTAAGACTGCCCAGTTATATTCACTTAAAGTGTGCATATAGCCAAAATGATTTGCCTTTTTAGTTTTGGATACAGTGGCATTCATACTGCCGTGGCAGATAGGACTTGTAATCTGTAAATGGATGATGGGTCAAAAAAATGATGCTGGGTTAAATGAGAAAAAAGCAGTGTATAGTCAGCCTTAGAAATTAAAGCTGAATTTCAGGCAAATTGCTAAATAGATGAAATACGTTTTACCAGCCAAAGAATTAGTATTTCTATACGTTCAGTATTGAGAGTTGCACAACCCTGCCACACAGTACAGCCAACCTGGAAACTTGCCTTTTTTTCTATTCCAGTTAAGTAATGCAAATATGTCTCTTCCTTGCCCCCAACCTTGGATTGGACATTGAAGGAGAAGCGGCTTATCTGGCATTCTGCTCTCCACTTCTGTCACCATGTTCCTTATTAGCACATGAGCACCACAGCACCAAGTAATAGGCTCCTTGTGCTGCGTCTTCTGCACAGGGAATTGATAGATACTAAAAAAATGAAGTGAGTCCGGTATTTACACTCATTCTTGCTTTAGGCAGAATATCATCTTTGCTTCCAGTGGCCAAACAAAACAGCGGGGAAGTAAAAGGAGGGGTAGCCGTTCAGTAAACTCATTGCTCTGTCCTTCGTGAGCAAAGCACGTTCCCTTTACAGAGCGCTATCAGCTTTTGGTAAAGATGAGGTTTTATCTTGCCGACCACCGCAGACAGCCCAGCTTCTTTCCCTTATTTCTCCTATACTACTGTGGGACAATGAAAAGAAAAAGAAAAAAAAATATGCTGCAGGGATTAGACCTCAGTGATTCAGGTAAGGGGGGAGGGGGGGCTGCGGACCATGACCCATGTTTCATGTTACACATAAATATAGTGTAACATGAAACATGGTCAGAAAGGTGGAATTAGCCTGTAAGACTGAATTTTCAGATGCATGACCCCCGGCTGTGACAGGTTCTCTTTAACTAGTCTGCATTTTTTGTTTGTTATAAATGTGCGGACAGTTGGCAAGCCCGTCCCTCTTGACTACTATGTTCCGTTCTCACTCTTCTGTAATTCGCCTTTCTACATTGTAAGTCCCTGGGAGAGTGAGTAATGGTATGATTTCATATCGGATAATGCACAGCTAGTCGCAATGATGTCATCCGTGGCTGCGGTGCCAAGTCCCCGCCACCTCCTGTGAAAGATTGCACTGCGACATCTCACACATTTTTATGAGCTGTGAACGCTCCACATAAACCCAGGTTTTAACATCTCGCATAACATGACATTGTCCCAGAAACTGGAGAGCGCTCACACGGCCCTCCACCTGTCCGGACATTTATTAAAGTCATGGGAACGCCTAAGGTTTACTCCGGGGAAATAATAAAATACCCTTGCAGTGCGGCTCTGCCTGCATTGCAAGGGTTAAATGTTCATTAGTTCCTAAGGTACCATTAAAAAGCAGCTTTACTTACCTTATCCCTCACTCCCCCTGCAGTCAGAGTGTTTCCTTTTGACACCCTGGGTTGTGGGTGGGCCATTGGTGTCATCACTTAAAATGCAGGACTGCTGGTCCTGAACTGTACACGATGACATCAGAGCGCAATCGCCGGACGGAACGCTGAAGAGAAGTGGCACGGAGAGGAGGAAGCCTTTAACTTCTTGGAAATAAATAATAAATCCACGCTTCTTCATAAAAGAAAAAATTTGCGTTTATGATTTTTTTTTGCATTGGAGCCAGTAATGCGTTGCAGCCGCAATCAATGCTCTGGCTCCTGCAGATTCTTCCTCTCATCGATGCCCGTACATCGGTAGGGGCATTCAGTACCATGGATTGGAAGAGGAATAAATGGACTACAAGTGCGGTGATATCAACGCGCTGGCTGATGGGACTGGTAGTTTGTCTATTCATAGATCCTGTCAAAGGATCTTGGAATGGATTACAAGGCAGGGTGGGTGAATTAAAAAAATTAGCAGCAGCCTGCGGTCAAATGAGCCCCGCAATTCAGGTAAATTGTAGATGGGAGGGGAATGGGGGAGTTTGCGATGTGACCATGTTTCATGTTCTACCCTGAATATGACTGTAACTTGGAACATGGTCTAAACCATAGGTTTTCAACCTGTGTAAGCTCAGGACCCACATTTGTCCTTGGTCATTAAGCCGTGACCCAAGTTGCACTGCAATGGACGCACGCCATTATGGTACCACGCGTTCCAAATCAGGCAATAGAACTGTGTGTGGGAGATGTGTTTGGGGGTGTCATTTAAATGAATGGCAATTCACTGCACCTCCCACACCAGAATGGGCGGAAGGTGCAATTGCGTGGTATAGTGAATTAATCGCACAAGACTGTGCGATTAACGCACTGTTCTAGTGTGATTGGTCAAAAACACTGACAGACACACACAGCCACAGACACAATCTCACACACGCACAGACATTCTCACACACACATTCACACTCCAAAAAAACATGTAAGTTTTTTTTACTTTTTAATCCACCCAAACTCCAGTGGATCCTCAGCCTGTGCTCCATCCATGTGTGGAGAGCTCCATCCATATGTGCATCCACTTGTACAGCTCCCTTTCGCACCCTGTAGAGGTGACAGGAGCCAGAATGTGACATCACTCCGGTCCAGGCACCTCTACAGGACACGCGAGGGAGCTGTAAGCAATGCATGTATGTATGGAGGCCCCTCGCGGCCATAGCCACATCCCATCCCACCTCAAGCTGACACTCAGCACCAGGCAGCATATTTTGAATGGCTGCTCGCCGCAAGAACAGACAGTGCTGCGTTAGGGGAAGGCTGACGAGCCTCTCACCTAGAAAAGTGAAAGGCATGTGGTGACCCACTGAACACGGGGTCGCGACCCACTTTTGGGTCAAGACCCACTAGTTGAGAACCAAGGGTCTAAAAGGTCAACTTAGCCTTCAATGTTCCCCTATACAAAAATGAGCAGTTAACCCTTGCAGTGCGGGGGTAGCCCCACTACAACGGTTAACTTTTCTACAACCTGGAGTTCCTCTGAGAAGTGGTCCCAGTTGGGCTTTTCAAGAATTTGAAACTTTTTCATTCATTTAAATAATAATGTGCAGTCTTGGGTCCATGTCACATGGGCAATCTTGATGCTGGCGTCAATATGTTCCATCAGCATTGCTAAGAGATGGCTTGTCAGGCTCTATGGAATTGTTTCCTCACCAGTCGGGCCAGTGAGATGTCGCTCCTTTGCTAGCGAGGGAGACTCTGCAGCTTTCGGGGTCAACGAGGCAACACAAAGGTAAATGAAAGGCTCTCTTGTGTGACTCTCCTGCTGGCAATGTGTCACTAGAATTGCCCGCGTGACATCAGCCTTAGGCCCCATTCACACCTATATGTATAGCTGTGAATAGGGATTCCTGCGTCAGGAACGTTTTCCCGCAGCAGGAATCCCTAATCTGGCGTTTACAAGCGGCAGCTGTCACCTGTTTAAGTTAATAATCTGCATGTAAACGCCGGCACGTGATCGTATGTGATACGTGATGGGCGCATCGATCGTGCTTCAAAAGGATTAGTTCAACCGCAACTGTTTGACTCTTTCATAGTAACATAGAAGAGTTACAGCAGAAAAATACCAAGCTGTCTCTTTTTTTGTTTTCTTTTTTACCCTGTTGTCTGAGTATAGATCTATGTTTCTTCCAAGCATGTTTAAATTCCCTTACTTTTGACTGGCTCACTACCTCTGTTGTAAGCCTGTTTTGAGCATCAACTACTTTTTCCTTAAAATAATACTTTCTAAGGTTAGTTTTAAACTTTCTTCCTGCTAGTATGAAGTTGTGTCCCTGTGTTCTTGATCTTAGCTTCATATTGAAATGTGGCTCTCTGGAGTTTTATTCACACCCTTAATGTATTTAAAGGTTTCATCCATTCATTTTAAGAAGTTTGTTCATCTCTAACAATGACAACTGTCTAAGGCTGGCCATACACTGTGGGATGTATTTATAAAATGTTTGTAGAGCTATTCACTCTGCGAACATCTGAGTTTTAGATTCATTGCACATTATGGCCACTAGATGGAGCCGAGGAGCACAGGAATTTCTAAAAACTCTGACAATCGTTGAGTGAACAGCTTTGCAAATGTTTTATAATTACACCCCTAGGATTCTTGAATTTCTTGTTCAGCCCCATGGCTTTTAGCATGCATGGGGCAGAGGGGTCCGTATAGGGCCAAAAACTGGCTGAAGTCAACAGAACATTTGGCCAGTGTATGCTCACCTTAAGAGAAAATTTGGCTTCCTTTGGAGAGATGTCTTTTCACTACATATTGAGAGGAATTTATCAAAACTGGACCAGACAGAATATAGTGCAGTTCAGCTTCTCTTTTTTTCAGTTAAGATTTGAAAATGAAAGAAAGAAGCTGATTGGTTGCCATGCACAGCTGCCCCAGATTTTGTCTGCTCCATATATATTCCCCTCATTGTGTCTTGAGACAGGAAGTAAATGGTAAATCTCCCCAAGGGAGCACAGACACTTAATGAAACTGGCAGGGGATTTAACCATTCTCTGAGCTATTCAAAAATAAAATAAAAAAGTTTTGGCTTTGGATATACTTTAATGGCTATTGAACGTCTCAAGGTCTGACATCAACGACAAGAAAATATTTTCATTTTACAACTAATTACATTTGAGAATAATGGCTCTTTGGCTTTGATTCCAGTTTTAGAGGTGATGGCAGGCTACGTCTCGCTGCCCATAAAACCAGATATTCTGTTTTAAACAGTCAGTCAGGAGGAATACTTTTGGCATCTTTCGAAAATCTCCAATTTAGGAGATTGAACGCATTGGGCTATGCCAAAAATCCCCTGCAATGCAGCAAGCACAATGCCAAGCAAAAGACAAAATCACAACGTGCAGGCAAAGAGTTATGGGTAATAGCATACCTCGCAACGGCCCCTCATTTGGAACCACACCCCTTTTTCCTCCTCAGTTGTCCCTCTTTTTGGTCTGATGTACAGATATATATGAAAATGTTCTATTTAACTACCAAAAGTGTTACTCTGCACTAAAACCTTTCTCCTACCGATTATCTTCTTCCATTTGGAAAAACCAATATAAAGGAAAAGTATTTGTGAAAAAACCTTATTCTGGGATTAACTAATCACTTTTGGGAGTAACTAATCACTTTTGGGAGTAACTAATCACTTTTGTCCTGAGGACGGGACCGCATGGTCTCGAAACGTCGCTAAGGAGATGTGTGTTATCTCGGTCAATAAACAGCATTGACTTTAATATCATGGAGTGCGAGTGACTACTTTAATCTATCTATTTTAGCCTTATATAACTGGGGATGAGGCAGGGGTGTGTCCATTATCCATACATAACTAGGGGTGTGTTCATTATCCATATATAACTGGGGGTGTGGCAGGGGTGTGTCCATTAGCCATATATAACTGGGGATGAGGCAGAGGTGTGTCCATTATCCATACATAACTAGGGGTGTGTTCATTATCCATATATAACTGGGGGTGTGGCAGGGGTGTGTCCATTTTCCATTTATAACTATGAGCGTGACAGGGGTGTGTCCATTATCCATATATAACTGGGGGTGTGTCCATTATCCATATATAACTATGGGCGTGGCAGTGGTGTGACCATTATCCATATATAACTTGGGTGCGTGGCAGGGGTGTGTCCAATACCCATATATAACTAGGGGCATGGCAGGGATGTGTCCATTAGCCATATATAACTGGGAGGGTGTCCATTATCTATATATAATTAGGGGAGTGGCAGGGGTGTGTCCATTACCCATATATAACTAGGGGCATGGCAGGGATGTGTCCATTAGCCATATATAACTGGGAGGGTGTCCATTATCTATATATAATTAGGGGAGTGGCAGGGGTGTGTCCATTATCTATATATAACTTGGGTGCGTGGCAGGGGTGTGCCCATTACCCATATATAAATATGTACTAATTGCAGATGGATGCCATCTTGGTCTTTTCTGGGGGTGTAAATTGCGTCCCTAGCTCTGTTTCCCATCTCTCTATGAAGTGTAACGGCTTGGTCGAGTCAGAGGATAGCAGAGTTTGGTAGCAAAAGAATAAAGATTTTGCCAATGGGCCCTGGTCTGTGTAAGCTTGTTCGAGTGGTGTCAATGGTCGGGTGAAAGCTGACGGGTCTGGGATAGATGTGAGGTAGTGAGATAGTTGAAGGTGTCGCCATAGACCTAGACCGCCCAGAACTGGGTCCGCTGAGAGGTCTGGGAGGGCTTGCCAGGATGTACTCTTTAAGAAATGCATTGCCCGAAACCTCTCCGCAGTCCGAAGGTTCGAAAGCAATCTGTCCTCAAGACCCGGCGGGAATTGAGGGTTGCCTATTATCGGCATCAAGGGTGAGGGAGACGGTGAAAGTTGCTTACCCAGAAAGGCAGACCGGGCCACTCGCCAAGTGGTACCTATCGTGGGGTGCAGCCTAAATGTCATATCCAATTGTTTGTCGCACCATGGTAACACCGTGAGCGGAATAGCGGACATGCTCTGCTCCACAGCCACCCAAGGCTTAATCTCTCCATGTCCATAATGCGGGCCAAGTGCGATGCCACATAATAAAGCTGAATGTCTGGTAGGGCAAGGCCCCCCATTGCCAGTATATAACTAGGGGCACATCAGGGACATGTCCATTATCTATATATAATTAGAGGAGTGACAGGGGTGTGTCCATTATCCATATATAACTTGCCTGCGTGGCAGGGGTGTGTCCATTACCTATATATAATTAGGGGCATGGCAGAGGTATGTCCATTATCCATATATAACTAGGGGCGTGACATTGGTGTGTCTATTATCCATATATAACTGGGGGTGTGTTCACTATCAATGTATAACTAGGGGCGTGACAGTGGTGTGTCTATTATCGATACATAACTGGGGATGTGTCCACTATCCATGTATAATTAGGGGTGTGACCATTATTCATATATAACTTGGGTACGTGGCAGGGGTGTGTCCATTATCCATATATAACTGGGGGTGTGTCCATTATCCATATATAAATGGGGGGGTGTCCATTATCCATATATAACTAGGGGCATGACAGTGGTGTCTATTATCCATATATAACTGGGGGTGTGTTCACTATCAATGTATAACTAGGGGCGTGACAGTGGTGTGTCTATTATCGATACATAACTGGGGATGTGTCCACTATCCATGTATAACTAGGGGTGTGACCATTATTCATATATAACTTGGGTACATGGCAGGGGTGTGACCATTATCCATATATAACTTGGGTGCGTGGCAGGGGTGTGTCCATTACCCATATATAACTAGGGGCATGGCAGGGGGGTGTCCATTATCCATATATAACTAGGGGCATGGCAGGGGGGTGTCCATTATCCATATATAACTAGGGGCATGGCAGGGGTGTGTCCATTATCCATATATAACTGGGGGTGTGTCCATTACCCATATATAACTAGGGGCATGGCAGGGGTGTGTCCATTAGCTATATATAACTGGGGGTGTGTCCATTACCCATATATAACTAGGGGCATGGCAGGGGTGTGTCCATTATCCATATATAACTAGGGGCGTGGCAGGGGTGTGACCGTTATCCATATATAACTTGGGTGCATGGCACGGGTGTGTCCATTATCCATATATAACTAGGGGTGTGACCATTACCCATATATAACTAGGGGCATGGCAGGGGTGTGTCCATTACCCATATATAACTAGGGGCCTGGCAGGGGTGTTTCCATTATCCATATATAACTTGGGTGCATGGCACGGGTGTGTCCATTATCCATATATAACTAGGGGTGTGACCATTACCCATATATAACTAGGGGCATGGCAGGGGTGTGTCCATTACCCATATATAACTAGGGGCCTGGCAGGGGTGTGTCCATTATCCATATATAACTAGGGGTGTGGCCATTATCCTTATATAATTTGGGTGCGTGACAGGGGTGTGTCTATTATCCATATATAACTAGGGGCGTGGCAGGGGTGTGACCATTATCCTTATATAATTTGGGTGCGTGGCAGGGGTGTGTCCATTATCCATATATAACTAGGGGCGTGGCAGGGGTGTATCTATCACCCTAATACATTTTGCAGGAGAGTTCTCTTTTTCCAAACTCAAAAAGTTGGGAGCTATGGATAATAAGTGTCAATCTTTACAAATATAACTCTTTACATAATGTTTTTAAAGCAGATGGAAACCTAACTGGATGGCATTGAGTTTGCGAAAGCCCTGTGTATGATACAAACAATTGCCCTGCCCCTTTTCACCTTTTTGTCATCCTTTGTTGTATCATCAGTGCTGCTGACCTTGCGGCCTCTTTGCATCCACTTCCTGTCTACGTGCACTCTGGTGATGGCTACATGGCATTTCTCAGGGAGGGTTTATTAAGGGTGACAACAGTGGACCATGACTGTGTAATGTGAGTTAAGATGACTTCTTGTAGACTCCCTTGTGACAAGGTGACAATTAGACATGTAGATTCGGTCGAACTTGCTGAATCATGAAATTCTGTTGATTCGGCAGTTTGTCTGAATCCGAAATATTGAATTATTATATGCATGATTAATTCTTTTTGTATGGGCACCGCCATCTTGCTGCGTCCAAGATGGCGGCACCAAGACGTGACCTGACGCCGGTGTCGGGTGACATGATGCTCCCCGCCTCCAAGATGGTGCAGAACCACTCCAGCTGTGGAATGCTCCTAGGTATCCCCATGTCCCATGCAAGTACAAGTGGACTTGTAGTAGGTGTGATGACGTCAGCGGAGCTTAGTCCACTGGAGCCCTAGGGAAAAGAGGCTACGGGGATTGGTCTAGCAGCCAGGCAGGACCGAGGATCGGATTTAAAATGGCCGGAGGTCATCTTTTGGCCTCATTCACACACAACGCAAGAGCAAAATTGTATATTGCGTATATACACGTACACGTGGGACCCCGCACATCACAATGGCAGCTGAGACCCCCATGCGTCACTGCACCAAATCAGTCAAGCAAAACAAATGACAAACGCACTCATCAATTCGTCACCAGCTTTAAAGCAAGTTGCACACAAAAGGGCTTCAAACAGTAAAACAGCAAAAAGTTTCCAGGCACACTCACCAGCCAGCATGCATGCGTATATGCGAATACAAACACGCATATATGCGCGTAAAATACTCAGAAATACGCTGCCCGGACGCATCTCGGTTCCATTGTGTTTGTGCGCATCTTTATGCTACGCAAATATACGGCTCCATATGCAGCTATGTATATAGAGCCATTGATTTGCATATGCTGCATATGTTATAATACGCGCAAACGCGCGTATATACGCGGCAGTGTGAATGAGGCCTTAAGCAAATGTCTACTTTAAGAATGCGTTACAGGACCAGCAAACACCCCCCACCCTGCCATAGAAAGATTTCAGCCCCAACAGCAGAAAATGGAGGAACTGACATTTGCTTCATGTCACCCTCCAAATGTCATACCATTCATTAGAAGTGTACACAGGAATGTTACTCTCCTAATATCAGATGGAGAGCTGCCGGCTGCTCAAAGCTTTTCATGTAACAACTATGTGGCTTTTTAAAATGCCTCTTATAGAGGTTCTGAAAACAAGCCAAGCTATGGAGATGGGACAGTGAAAGATGAGACGGATCTGTCTTCACACAGCAAAAAATGACTTTTTATTAGAAAAAAATGAGAGAAAGGGAAATTATTTGTTACTCTCTGTTCTTCATCCTTACATAGTGTAGGGAGTGGGTAAAGCCGAAGTTTAACCTCCTGATGTGTTGCCTTCCCTGTTTCCTCCTTTCTCCCAACATGCTAAAGAAACATAAAAAAATATCTGCTTTTATTACATACCTTTTTTTGACCCCAGTGATGTCTTCACTGGTCGCTGTGCTTCTCTAGACAATGGGCTAGCAGGGTGCTGCATATTGCTTCTTGAGAACATCACAGCACCCTGCACCCACACTATAGCAATGTGCGAAACACACAGGATCCATGCGCTCCGTGTGCTTAGCATACACTATCGCATAGTGTATGGCATGCTTGGTGCTAGGTGATTCTCAATGACAACCCAATGCCCCACCCAGCAGTGCACACCTGCTGTACCCATTATGAACGGCTCCCACCATCTCTGCTGGATTTGTATTTTTCTCATATTATGGATAATGTAACAGGAGAAGTTGGAACACCCAAAGGTGGTCGAGAACACCAAAAACTACTAAGTGGGCACAAACAGAGTGTGGAATTATGGCCTCGAGAACTTGCTATTGGAGTATCTAAGACAACCTTTCTCAACCAGGGTTCCAATTAACTTTAGGGTTAGGTGAGTCACAGGACCCACCCCCTCACTGTGAAGCCCGTCGGCAGTGCGGGGCCCCGGTGTTCGAACACCGGGACCCTGCACTGCCCCATATTGCAGGACCGGACCGCACTGAGACTGTGCGGCTCGGTACCATTTGATCCGCTGACCGGTACCGGTCCGCGGACCGGGGGTTGGGGACCACTGCCTTAGAGGTTGCTAGGTGTTTCTTGAGCAGTGGGTAAAACTGGATTGACTCTGTTCTGCCATAAATGCTAATTGCCATTGCCAGAGGTGTGGGATCAGTGGAGCTTCTCCTCTCTGTAACCTGAGTGGAGACCGATAGTTGAGGACGCTTCCCTTGCAGCTCGTGTCCCTCAACCCTGAGGATGGTAACAAAGGAGGAGTGACAGCGAGCTGCACGAGGTACCAAGGGTGTAGTAGACACTGGTGCCAAGTAGAAAGTCCAGGATCTGGAACTGGGGCAGGTCAGGCAGAGCCGAGGTCAAGCCGGGCGGGCAGAAGGGTACTTAAAGTAGAAGACAGGAGCGAGATCCACATGGAAGCCAAGGGTCAAATCCAGCCGAGCAGCGAAGTACCGAAACAGGAATCAGAAGGAAGTCGAATGAACAGGCCGAGGTCAGGAGGCGGGCAGCAATCAAGAATGGTCAAGGGCAATCTGGGTCAAACACAGGAAGCAAGTCAACAAGGCAAGGCAAGGCAAGCAAGGAACACAGGGGACTAGCTGGAGATCATCCAGCAACTAAGGATATTGCAGGCTGGCTTCTATAGGCCAATCCATTAGCAGGAGAAGTGTCACTTCCTGTGCGCCTTACGTGGGCACGTTTTCGTACGGAAGACTGTTGAGCGCGCATATACACTAGCGCACGTTTTTCAGTTACTCTGAAAACGGGGCCATGCTCCTTCGCAGAAGTTGGTGCCTTATAGTTCCTTTGGAGTAAAAAGGTTGAGAAAGACCTAAAGGTTGAGAAAGGTTGATATGGGACATATAGGATACCAGGTCTGATTTAGCCCACCAGGCTCCAGCTGTAATTGACCCAAAGAACAGAAAGTTATAGTACTTTCCATACCACCCGGTCCCTCAAAAAAAATATCCACTGGAAGAATCCAATAGAAGCAGCAAACCACTAACCCCCCAAATGTATACTAGTTCCCGGCCACTGAAATCCTTGTTTAGCCTCACTGGACATTATAGGACTACATGTAAGTGGTAGAATAGGATTTCTGTAATTGGAGTCCCCCCAGCAAGGTAGAAACTGAGCCTCCCTTCACCTGTGGAACTTCAAATGACCTATTTATGATTGACAGCTGAGTGTCAGAAAAATACCTTGTATGCCACATAAAATTATATTTAATCCGGTAAGCACTAAAGCCTTTCCGCAGGCTCCCTTCTCTGTATCTGCAACAAAGAGAACCTCCGGGGTCACTGATGGCTTTGGTAGGAAACCTCAAAATCTGAATTATTATTAAGACGCCAAATATTAAACCTGATACCTGATAACATGACACGATTCGCATGCCTGGGGCACAACACAACAAAGATAGGGAAGGCCCAGCAACCACTGAGAAACAAAAACAAAATAGAAACAAGTTTCATCTGTAGGAGCTAAACTAATGTTGGGGACACACGGAGCGAACTTCTGCAGATTCTGGAGGACTCGTCCAAAATTTTGATCAGTTGGTGACCTTATCCCCTCAACAGAGGTCAACCATTGGATCGACTTCTGCTGAAGGAACATGTTGGCCGGCGCCGAAGTCAGAATACAAAGGACACATTGGGAGATTCGTCCATCCATGCTGTTCAGCGTGGATGAAGGAATCTGTCAAGCAGTAGATATATGCAAAACCATTAAAAAAAAACCTTTTTAAAAAGGGTTTAAAAGTACTTGTGTCTTCGCCGCATGCTCCCGTCCGTACATCTGAAGAGTCTCGGGCAGCCGCAAAGGATCTTGGGGCGGGCGCATGCGCACTTCAGATGTTCGGCCGGGAGACGAGGAGAGACACAAGGTAAGTCTATGGAGCAGCGTGCACCCTCACAGACTCCATGGGACATCAGAGGAGGACTGAGGAGTCAGCGCTGGATTGGAGAACCGCACCAGCGCTGGAGGGACAGCTGAAAAGGACAGGAAAGAAGAAGATGATCGGATTAAGAGGCATCATTTAAGGTAAGTCCTTACAGCAGGATTGGGAAAGGGGGAAAAAAGTTTGACTTTAATGTCACTTTAATAGCCTCCTTTGTGTATTTCTCTGAAACTAAGATTTTGGGACTAAACCCTGATGACGTGCTGTCCATCTGTCCAATGGAAGAGCCTCAGTGGCCAGTGTTTCCATTGGACAAGATGATGTAGGGTGTGTTGGCCCCAGGGGCGGACTGACCATACGGGCAGTGGGGCATTGCCCAAGGGCCCGCGGCCAAAGAGGGGGCCCATCAGTGACCCCCGAGCCCTTTTCAGCCCACATGGAAGAGGACGCAGGATTGTTAAAATGTCAACGGTAGTGTCGCCCGCCTCCCGGGCCCACTATACACTGCCATTGCGGTTTTAACAGAGCGGGATCTCCTACAGCGGTGCGGCGGGGGGCGTGTCACAGTGGATAGGGTGGACCTACCGTGGAGGGCGGATGGAGGGACGAGAGCCTCATGCTGGGGGGCCCAACTGAGATCCGGCCCTAGGCCCCCCACTGGAGGAGTTCTACAAAAACCCCGACTGGAACCTGGTGATCGGGAGCCCTGATGCTGGTAAGTTAATTTAATGAGCTGTAAATGGGAAGATTTTTAACCTTTTAGTCTCTATTTGCATACAGCGTTTGCGTTTCCCGTGCGGTTTCTCATGTGGGAACCTGCACGGTACGCAAATGCTATATGTGAACTGCATGGTTTCCGCTCGTTTGCGGACATGTAGAATCTGACGGATTATCTCGCTTGCAGTATTTTGGGGGTAGCGTGGGTTAAAGCTCCATTCACACTGGAGCGGTTGTCCGAATACGACCAGAGCCGCTCTAAACAGAAAAAACAATGCACTTTTATGTGCTTTGTCCAAACTGTTTCGGGACCGCATGGTACAAAACCGCACGGCCCCAAAATAGTGCAAGCGTGATAATCCAGCGGATTCTGCACGTTCGTGCCTATATAATAGCTGCAAACGAGCGGAATCCGTGCTGTTGTTTTACATGTAGCGTTATATACATGCGCAAACTATATGGGGGTTATTCACCGACTGAATAACAGGGTCGAAGTGAAGTGAGCTGAACGCTGTTCGGCTATTCACTTCAGCCTTGTAGGGCTGATTTCAGCCGTACCTCGGATAAAATCAGCCGTACATTGGCTGCCTTCGGTCAGTCGAACATACTCTGTATGTTCGGCTGAGCCGAAGTGCAGAAGGAGTTTGACTCAGCCGATCCAACATCTGGATCGGCTGAGCCAAAGCTCCGGCATCTCACTCACTGCCGTTCTCCCCTATTCTGATAGGGGCCGAACGGCAATAAGTAAATAGCCAAATGCCACAAGCGGCATTCTGGTTGGCTATTCTGCTCAGTACCTCTATGGTAATGAGCAGAATAGAAAAGAAAAGTGAAATAAATGAGAAAAAAAAATGCAGAAACATTTAAAAAAATAGGAAAATTTAAAAAAAATGTAAAATATTTTAAAGAAAAAAAAGCCGACGCACATACTGTTTCCTATTGGCCGGCACCTGCCAGAGTCTTCTCGTAGGTCCCGGCCAATAAATAACAACTGGGTGGAGCCGGCTGTGAAGTCACGGCCGGCTCCGCCCAGTTGTTATTGTTTAATGACAGATCAGCATGATCACGGCTGACTCCGCCCAGCTGTCATCTGCGTGGAGATCGTTTGGCTTCGGCTGACCTTTCTCACGGCTTCGGCTGACCTTTCTCACGGCTTCGGCTGTGAATACGACTCAGCCGAAGCTGAAGCCTATGGGTTTGGCTCGTCTGAGACGCTCAGCTGACTTCGGCTGCTGTACGGGCTATTGTGAATATTGTGAATAGCCCGTACAGCAGCACTTTGGCTGTGGATGGGGCTTGTGGATTGGGCTTGTATATGGGTGGAGCACAAGGGGGCCCCATAATATTGTATTGCCCGGGGGCCCCATGTGTTGTCAGTCCGCCCCTGGTTGGCCCCATGTCTTGAAGTTGGAGAAGTCTAGCCCCCTACTAACAAAGTGAAACCAGTTTCAGAGGGGTGCAGGGAGGATCATTTTTGGGATAATAAAGGTTAGAGCAAGCATCTTTTGGTGTGTGCTGATGGACAGAACTTTTTTCAATAATTAATCCAGATCAAACAAACAGCAAAGTATTTCTTTAAATTTCTTTACATCTTTGGCCAGGCACTTAAAGTCATCATGTTGCTGAACAGCTGCTCCAACTCTCTCAGCTTGGCTTCCCTGAACTACCTGTCCAGTACAAGATCACAAGGGACAGAGCATTCTGCAGCAGCCCTCCATCTACTAGCTTGCAGAAGGGATCAAGGAGCAGAGGAGTGGATTGCCTTGCCATGTCTGTGTGTTTATGGAGACACATACAGCTTACTAGCTCACACGCAAGGGTGGCTCCATAGGACCCTGCAAGGGAAAGGAGTCACCCTAAAACAGGATATCAGCACTAGTGCTCAGGGGACCAACTGATTCTGCAGGACGCTAACACTTTTCCAACAACAATGAGCAACATCCATTGCAAGTGATTTCATCAGCATTTGAAATAGCTTAAAATGTTTTTGACATTTATATCACTTTAAAATGGCTCACAGGTTAGCTGTAAGGCACCAATACGTGTTTATATACTGAAAGACCCTAGCAATAACACACTATAGAACACAATATAAAATACAGCGGGTTGTAGCTTTGAGGGCAAACGGAGCATCTTAACATAGCCCGCATTCCTCGCAAATCCCAGAACGACTGATGTCTACTGCTAAGCCAGCGCCAAACACCAGGCGCCACCTGTTACCCCGCGAACCTCACCAGGAGATGGGGAAGAAATGATTTTATGGAAGACAAAGTCAGATTTATGGCACCTGCTACCCAGAATATGGCACAGATTTGGGATTTGCTAAACAAGTTGGGGCTTAAATGTAGAATCTGTTTGAAAAAAAAGGGACTATGGAGAGGATATCTGATATTAAGAGGTTCAGGTTCGGGGATCTGTTGTCTGCCATAAGGTTAATGTATGGGATCTGTTATCTGCAATGAGGTTCAGGTATGGGATCTGTTATCTGCAATGATGGTCCAGGTATAGGATCTTTTATTTGCAACAAAGAACAATTATGGGTTCTATTATATGAGGAGCAGGTATGGGATCTTAATGGTGTAAAATGATGAGATCTATTGTCCCAAATGCTGATCAGATCTGGGATTCATTATCCATATTGTGGTACAGGTAAAGCATCTATTATCTCTATTGTGCTTCTAGCTTGGGATCTATTAGTTACAATTAATACAATGAAGTTCAGTTATGGAATCTGTTATTTCTAATGTGCTTTCAGCTTGGGATCTGTAGCTACAGTGAAGTTCAGTTATGGGATCTATTGTTTACAATTAGCTTGGAATTTATTTACCGACAGTAAAGTTCAGTTATAGAGATCTATTGTCTACAATAAGCATACAGTATAGAATATATTACCCACAATGAGTTTAGTAATGGGATCTTTTAACTACGATGATATTCAGTTATGGGATCTATTATGTCTAATGTGCTTCTAGCTCAGGATCTATTAGTTACAATGAAGTTCAGTCATGGGATCAATTATCTATGTTGTGCTTCTAGCTTGGGATCTGTTAGCTACAATGAAGTCCAATCATGGGATCAATTATCTCTGCTGTGCTTCTAGCTTGGGATCTGTAGCTACAATGAAGTTCAGTTATGGAATCTACTATCCACAATTAGCTTCCACTATGGAATTTCTTACCCACAGTAGAGTTCATGTTCGAGATCTGTTATCTGCAATAAGGTTCCAGTATGGAATATATTCCCCATAGTGAAAGTTAGCTATGGGATCTTTTATCTTGGATAAAGTTCAGTTATGTGATCTATTATCCACAATGCAATGTGTTATCTTCAATAACGCACTGCTATATATTATCTCAATAAGGAACAAGTATGGGATCTGCTATTCACAATAAAGTTTAGGTATAGAATCTGTCATCTACACCAAGGCTGCCAATTCTGACTTCATTTTAAGAGTACCAGTTGCTTGGCTGTCATGCTGATCTAGTGGTTTTAACCCCTGAGTCCTTGACCCAGTGCTGGAACATGGTCCTCTACCAGTCAAGACGAAAAAGCTGAAGTGCACAGCGTACCCCCCTAAAGGTGCCCATACACTTTACAACCCTCGCAAGACTTTTGTCTTGCGAGGGTTGTAAAGTACTTAAAAAAACGTAGGATCTGCCCATCTTGGACAGGCAGATCGTACTCTCGATCATCGCAAGCCCGCCCCCCTGAGGGGCGGGTGTTTCCGATGACCGCAATGCTGAACGGGCAGTGTGCGCGTGCGCACACCGGCCCGTTCGGCATTTGTCTCCCGAGCACCGTTCTAACCAGCCGAAAATCGTACGATTTTCAGCTGGTTTTCTAGCGTGCTCCTTAGACAAAAGACGTGCGTACAGTAGAAACGGTCGCACGTCTTCGTTCACACTGCTCGATTCTCGTACGATTTCCCGCGATTCTCGTACGAGAATCGAGCAGTGTATGGGCACCTTTAGAGTGATCTCAGCAGCATAGGTTGCAGGTCCTGCCTAAGTGCCCAAGGCCTCTTCTGCCCCAAGGCCTGGCCCTGCTTTGACCCAGAAAAAGCATGCAGATAAGCAATTCTGATTTTGGCTGCATGCTTACTACAGTAGGTGACACTGCAATCATGTGAACTAGGTGATACGCCCCACTCTGTATTCCTCTCAAGTATTCTTTTCGGTATTGAGTATGAGTACCGATATTTTGCTTTTAATACTCGCTGATACCGGTGCTTCCACTGGCAAAGTGTCGGCTTCCTGGACAATCAGGAAGTATGCCGCCCGGCTTCCTGATTGTCCGGAAAGCCGGCTCAATGTTGTTTGGCTGGCTCGATTGTGATTGGCCAGTAATGACCCGCCTCTCAGCTTCCTGATTGGCCAGGAAGCCAGCTTCATGCTGATTGGCTGGAAAGCCAGCTTCCCAGCCAATCGGGAAGGCGGGAGGCGGGTCATTACTCGCCCCTCGGCTTCCTGACTGCCCAGGAAGTCGACTCCATGTTCCCCTACAGCACTGCCAGTCAGAGGAAATCTTCCTCTGACCAGAAGTTCCAGTATCGGGGAAGGTATTGGAGCATTTGGGTGAGTACAAGTATTCGCCCAAATACTTGGTATCGTCACCGATACCAATACTAGTATCGGTGCATCCCTAATGTAAACCCCCCATTCCCTCTGGAACCATACAATGATGGATCTGTCATAGAGCATGATGTACAAGTGTGCGATCTGCTATCCAGAATCGGGTACGGGATAGGATCCATTTTATAACATGTGGTTCATGTATGCCATCTTTATCCTGAGCTGACTTTTCCTTCCCAGTTCCTCTGGGCTCGGCTTGAACTGCCAAAATAACTACACGCCCTACTATGTGTGAGTGACAGGTCCCCTTTGTATGCATTTGATAGTCAAGTTGCAGTGTGACATTCCCAATTATTTAATAACGATAAAGGTCAGACATGACATGCGCCTCTCATTTATATTCTATTTATTCCTAGCAGAGCCAGGAAACAATTTTGTTAAGTGACTGTCTCTGGCGTGTGGCTAAAAATATTTCCTCCTTGCCTCAGATGACATTAAACGCACAACTTGCAAACAACTTCACATCAGTGTACGTACAGTACGTGGGACCACCGGGGCTGATCTATGAAAAATGGAATGAAAAACTGGACTATTGTCTACAACATCCAATCAGACCCCTTCCTTTCCAGCGCCTTTTGGTTGTTATGGTAACAGAGGTAGAAAAATTCCATCTCACTCAGGCAGGACCAGCTTCTCCTCCCTATAATTATGAGATTTATTTTACAGGATTGTGTTAATGTTGGTGTTTTATAAAAGATGCATTTAAAGTATATCTCCAGACAAACTTTAAAATAAAAATGTTTATGTAAACCAAAAACTTTTTTAGTTTTGGATAGAGTAGTGTAGGGATAAGTTTATTTCCCTTCACTGTGTCCTGATGGGGAGATTTCCCTTCACTGTATCCCGATGGAGAGATTTCCCTTCACTTTGTCCCGATGGGGAGATTTCCCTTCACTGTGTCCTGATGGGGAGATTTCCCTTCACTGTATCCCGATGGAGAGATTTCCCTTCACTTTGTCCCGATGCGGAGATTTCCCTTCACTTTGTCCCGATGGGGAGATTTCCCTTCACTGTATCCCGATGGAGAGATTTCCCTTCACTTTGTCCCGATGGGGAGATTTCCCTTCACTGTGTCCTGATGGGGAGATTTCCCTTCACTGTATCCCGATGGAGAGATTTCCCTTCACTTTGTCCCGATGGGGAGATTTCCCTTCACTGTATCCCGATGGAGAGATTTCCCTTCACTTTGTCCCGATGGGGAGATTTCCCTTCACTGTGTCCCGATGGAGAGATTTCCCTTCCTTGTGTCCTGATGGGGAGATTTCCCTTCACTGTGTCCTGATGGAGAGATTTCCCTTCACTGTGTCCTGATGGAGAGATTTCCCTTCACTGTGTCCTGATGGGGAGATTTGCCTTCACTGTGTCCTCATGTCCTGATGATGATGATGCTTCCCTTTACTGTGACCAGATGAGAATATTTCCCTTCACTTTCTATACCAAAGTGGAAACAGGAAGTGTGCATTCAAATTAAAATTCATGCACTGCAACCGTTCGTTAAGTGGCATGGTAATGTGTTCTGCATTAAGCCAACCCATTTATTCTGAATGGGCTGCCAACCCACCTATGCGCAGCTAAGCCAATGCGGTATGTATGCCAACGTATGATAGTGAGGTGCGGCACGCTACAGTGCAGTGTTGCCATTTGAAATAGATTGCGCCACAGCGCATTGACACGCATAACGCCCCACAACGCACAGATCGTACATAAAGATTTTTTCAATAAGGTTGTATTTTTGGTTGCTATAGGTTACCACCCTTGGCGCATCCTCGTTGCTCTGGGACTGCCTTATCGGCTAAGCCCCAGTGGTAAATGAGGCATGTTATGGCTGCCCTCAGTGTCTCTGAATGTCTCTGAGTGTCTCTTGAGGTGGTTTCACTGCGAGCTGTGTGTGTTTGCCTGAGGAGCGTGTGTTTGTACTGTGCACAGAGAGGCCTGAATACCGGGCCCGGCCATGAATGGGCCTTTCTGTCAGTGAATGTATATGCGGAGAGTCTGGCCTCTTTCATCTCGCAAGAATCGGCGCGCAGAACGCGGCCCGGAACAGACGTATAGAAAAGTTACCTCAGAGCTCACATCTCCAGGCGGCAGGCCGCCAGCGCCTCTCACACTTTAAAATGATTTCATTTTCCTTCGCGGCTCAGCCAGAAGAGAGAGCCAAAGTCTGTGACGGGAGGTTTCCGCACCTTGGATGGGGCGAGACAAAAACAAAAAAAAGATCTCTGGTGACGCCGCACAAATGAACCGTTTCATATTCCCCACCTCACCTTATTACTAATTATTGTATGTGTGTGTTTTTGGTGACCTCACAGGCCGCACGTTAAAAAAAAAAAGTTATACTTGGCAAGGGACCTCCATTTTCCAAATCGCCCTGCGCTGCCCTTTCCCCCATGTGCCATGGAATCCCCACCAGGCAGGCGGAACAATATGAGCGCCACCAATTTTCCTGTCGCAGGAAAATGCTCTCGTTACTTTTTTTTTAGGGAACCTATATCAAAGAGCAAGAAAATAAAGTAATAAAAATGTTTATGTAAACCAAAAACTTTTTTAGTTTTGGATAGAGTAGTGTAGGGATAAGTTTATTTCCCTTCACTGTGTCCTGATGGGGAGATTTCCCTTCACTGTATCCCGATGGAGAGATTTCCCTTCACTTTGTCCCGATGGGGAGATTTCCCTTCACTGTGTCCTGATGGGGAGATTTCCCTTCACTGTATCCCGATGGAGAGATTTCCCTTCACTTTGTCCCGATGCGGAGATTTCCCTTCACTTTGTCCCGATGGGGAGATTTCCCTTCACTGTATCCCGATGGAGAGATTTCCCTTCACTTTGTCCCGATGGGGAGATTTCCCTTCACTGTGTCCCGATGGAGAGATTTCCCTTCCTTGTGTCCTGATGGGGAGATTTCCCTTCACTGTGTCCTGATGGAGAGATTTCCCTTCACTGTGTCCTGATGGAGAGATTTCCCTTCACTGTGTCCTGATGGGGAGATTTGCCTTCACTGTGTCCTCATGTCCTGATGATGATGATGCTTCCCTTTACTGTGACCAGATGAGAATATTTCCCTTCACTTTCTATACCAAAGTGGAAACAGGAAGTGTGCATTCAAATTAAAATTCATGCACTGCAACCGTTCGTTAAGTGGCATGGTAATGTGTTCTGCATTAAGCCAACCCATTTATTCTGAATGGGCTGCCAACCCACCTATGCGCAGCTAAGCCAATGCGGTATGTATGCCAACGTATGATAGTGAGGTGCGGCACGCTACAGTGCAGTGTTGCCATTTGAAATAGATTGCGCCACAGCGCATTGACACGCATAACGCCCCACAACGCACAGATCGTACATAAAGATTTTTTCAATAAGGTTGTATTTTTGGTTGCTATAGGTTACCACCCTTGGCGCATCCTCGTTGCTCTGGGACTGCCTTATCGGCTAAGCCCCAGTGGTAAATGAGGCATGTTATGGCTGCCCTCAGTGTCTCTGAATGTCTCTGAGTGTCTCTTGAGGTGGTTTCACTGCGAGCTGTGTGTGTTTGCCTGAGGAGCGTGTGTTTGTACTGTGCACAGAGAGGCCTGAATACCGGGCCCGGCCATGAATGGGCCTTTCTGTCAGTGAATGTATATGCGGAGAGTCTGGCCTCTTTCATCTCGCAAGAATCGGCGCGCAGAACGCGGCCCGGAACAGACGTATAGAAAAGTTACCTCAGAGCTCACATCTCCAGGCGGCAGGCCGCCAGCGCCTCTCACACTTTAAAATGATTTCATTTTCCTTCGCGGCTCAGCCAGAAGAGAGAGCCAAAGTCTGTGACGGGAGGTTTCCGCACCTTGGATGGGGCGAGACAAAAACAAAAAAAAGATCTCTGGTGACGCCGCACAAATGAACCGTTTCATATTCCCCACCTCACCTTATTACTAATTATTGTATGTGTGTGTTTTTGGTGACCTCACAGGCCGCACGTTAAAAAAAAAAAGTTATACTTGGCAAGGGACCTCCATTTTCCAAATCGCCCTGCGCTGCCCTTTCCCCCATGTGCCATGGAATCCCCACCAGGCAGGCGGAACAATATGAGCGCCACCAATTTTCCTGTCGCAGGAAAATGCTCTCGTTACTTTTTTTTTAGGGAACCTATATCAAAGAGCAAGAAAATAAAGAACAGCGTTGCCTATAGCAACAAATCACATGTTACTTTTCTTCTTCCTAATCTGTTAGAAAAACGGCAGCTGGAATTTGATTGGTAGAAATATGATGATGTCAAAGGCTGTTCCGCGGTTTATTATTGTCATGTGCAGGTACCAGCAAGATAGAGGAATCTCAGGTTGTTGCAATAGGCAACATGGACCAGCTTAGACAATTTTATGATCCCTTGCCTCACCTCTGGTCTTCTATTACTTAGGGACTCCATTGGTGAGATCTCTGCGTTGAGCCCACTAAGAGGAGCTCCCACCATCCCTCCACTGAGTCCCTGGGTCTGTACTCCTGCTGTGCCCATTATGAGGTGCTCACACCCACAATAAAACTAGCATAAGTACCCGAATCTGTCTTTGTATCAGCTTCCTGTAATCACCTGCACAGCAGGAATCACATAAGGAGAGGGAAGCCCAGCACTTGGAGCCAATCACTCTGCGCTGCATTGTATGGAGCTTTTTAACCCAAAACTAGTGATGTGATGAGATAGATCAGGGGTAGGGAAGGCAACCTTGGCACTCTGGGAGTCATGCCTTGGGCTGTCGGAGTCTTGCAATGCTTCATGGGAGTGGTAGTTTCACCACAGCTGGCGTGCCGATGCTGCCTACCCCTGGGTTAGATAATCAGTGTGGTGGTGCCCCAAAACTGTCCAATCAGCAGGAAAGGGCGCAGGTCGGTGACCAAGGTGTATTGCTTGGCTTCAGTAAAGAGATAAGTGAGGTCACACACCTGGCTGTGCTGCCGGTGTTCTGTCGGATATGCCGACCTACGTAACACGCGCGGCCACGCCTCCTCACACCAAAATTGCGCGTGCAGCCTATCCATCCACTGCAGAGCATGTTCAGCTGACCGATGTACATCTGATTTCAGTCGATGTACGGCTGAAATCAGCCGTACAAGCCAGGAGTGAATAGCCGAACGTTGTTCGGCTCACTTCACTACGGCTGGTTTATTCACTCGGCTACCTTCGGCAGCGTTGTGAATAACCCCCTTAATCTCACTTCCTGTCCTTGAGACAACAGGAAGTGAGAGGAAATCTACCCCTAGGAAGGGAAATTCACACCTGTAAGAATGATAATGGCAAAAAGGCGTCTCCACCTAAGCTTTATCATCAATCCTTATTTCCATGACAACCCAACATTTTCCAAATCCAATTGTCACAGGAACAGAAAATGAGGTGAAATCTTCTGAAGAGGGGCACAATCCTTCCCTATGCTAGCCAAAGTAAAAAAAATATAAAATTTGGCTGGAGTTACACTTAAAAAAATTTACCTGTTCCAACTTACATGCAAATTCAACTTAAGAACATGTAGCGCTCACCGCGGTAGGGGCCGCTGGATGCCCGGTTAATTTCTAGTCTGTCTAGGGGATGATCTTCAGCTGCCTACCCAATAGCACTAACCGCCCTTCTTCTGGTGCCCATACATAAACTGATGTCTACTCCAGTAATAAAATGCTGAATGACGTTTTATTGAACATCTCCACTGGGTAGAGAGGGTATAGGGGTTCTATGTGTCCAGGGGTAACTGACAAGAGCTCCAGACTCACCAGACCTGGTTGGCATATCAGTGTAGATCCACTTGGGAGGCAGCGGACAGCAACTGATGTAGCAGATAGGCAGGATGGACACAGATCCACATCAGGAAAGACACCGACCATACTCCTGAAGTCCTCTTAGTTCCAGGGTACTTCAAGAGCCTGAATTGGTTGCGGTTCTCTTCCTCTATCAGCATCACAGGCCTCCTCCATGTCCCTCACACCAGCCCATGCCAACCCCCAGGCCTCAGGCTTAGCCTGGGGGGGGGAAGGCTGAACAGGACCCAACCCTATTCCATGGCTGGTCCCGGCTAGTCTGAGCACATGGCAAATCCCACCAGTATATGTACACTATCCCAGCATGCACCACTGCTTGAGAAAAACCCAATGATTGGCTGCTGTACTGCACATACACTACAGTGTCTCTCATTGCCTGTCCCACAATATGACAGAGTCACACTCCACCCAGGGGGGTACAGGCAAGGCTAGACACCTGGAATTAACCAGATAACTGCCACTATAATTCCAGCCAGGCTGACTACAGCCCTGGTTATCACTAAATGTCTAGTAGTCACCTCACAGAAGGTGATGGGGGCGACAAACAAATTGTTGGATAAGTGGCGGTTTCGTACAAAAAAAAAAAATCGCACCATGAACACTGCACATGTGTGCTTAACCTGCGGACTGCCTGTAGTCATATATGTGCTCGAAGTTTGACCATAATTTAAGTGTTATTAAACCCTCAGCTTTGTTGGCATATACAGTATCTACGGCTAGCAAGCAGTAGATATATGCAAAAAAATTTTTTTTAAACTCATGCACCCGCATGCAGACACCGTGGGACAGGAAGTGCCAGCAAGCACAGAGTAGTCAGCGCTGGATCGGAGACCCTGCGCTGGAGGGACAGATGAAAAAAACAGGAAAGAAGATGATCGAATCAAGAAACATCATTTAAGGTAAGTGCTTACACTAACATTGGGGGGAGGGAAAAATATTTTTGACTTTAATGTCACTTTAAGAACAGAAATGATTTTAAAGAGGAACCCCGGGGGTGTTGCATTGTTTGGACCAAAAATAAAAAAATGTAATCTTTTTGGTAGTGAAGCGTTCCCCCAGCACTCGGCGTTAGCCTCCAATTAGTGACAATTAAGCCGGAGAGATTCATTGCCTTTACTTTACACAGACCTCGACGTGGGAGGTGATGTTTTCCCTGCAAGGAAAGCCAGCAACATGAAAACATTAAATCACTATTTTCCGAGCGAGGTGCCCAAACATTTAGCTAACATGTTTTTCCTCACGCCTGTTCCCGACTCCCAACAGCTCGGAGACATTAAACAAAGCGCTTTAATCCCAAGCAGCCAATGTCAACAGATACGGCCGTGGTGTTCGAAACAAGGTTCAGAATAAAACT
This sequence comes from Nanorana parkeri, assembly GCF_000935625.1. NCBI lineage: Eukaryota > Metazoa > Chordata > Amphibia > Anura > Dicroglossidae > Nanorana > Nanorana parkeri. Next base: position 4,372 of record NW_017306508.1, on the reverse strand, counting down.
GGAGGAAGCTCCCCGAATAAAAACTTTACACACAAGCCCCAAGCAATTCTCATTTTGAAGTTTAATCTGCTTATATTTTTGCCTTCCCTGGTTCCTCCTTTCCCCATTCATCAACATGAGAATTACTTTTTTTCAATATAACCTTTCCGTGTTCATTACATGCATTATTTTAGATACAGTGACGTCATTACTGGCTCTTTGTGCAAATCTGGTGGCAGGAGTCGGCAGAGTGCTGTACATAGCTTCCTTTTAACATAACAGCACCCTACCTCAGTACTCTCTCAAGAGCCCTCAGCCCCAGATACAAACATTCGGCTGGTTCTGGGGTGGAGTTATGCAAATATTAAAATGCATTGATGGGTGGATACTTTATTTTGGATTAAGTGATGTCATCACTAGGTGTATGTGCTTCTCTATGTACACCAGGTAGATCATGAATGGTGGGATGGGCCAGCAGGGTGCTGTATGTAGCTTCCTGAAAGACATCACAGCATCCTGTTGCAGTACTGCTTTCAAGAGCCCTCAGCCATGACACCAGCAGTGGTCTAACTCTAGGGAGGAGTTGTGCAAATATCCAGCTGTCTTGATGGGTGGATGACAGTTTGTAAGAGTGTGCGTTTCTAGATGCATTTGCATGCAGGTCACTGTTGCAATCCCAACCTCCAGTACCTGTCACCTGTAATGGCTCCATATTTGGTAGTCACAGCCACTCCCACATTCAGGGGTCCTAAAAAAACAAACATGACATAGATGGGACACTGACACTCCAATGACAGATATGGTGCGTCTTTATTGACGTAGATACGACATATCACACAAGTGCAACGTTTCTGAGTCACACGGGATCCCCTTCCTCAGGCAAGACATGTGATGAACATTTCCAGCAACCCCTGCACACAGTAGCGTCACAAGGGGGGTGCGGCCCGCACCCTTGTGATACCATTGGAGGGGTCAAGCAAAACAAATGGCAAACGCACTCATCAATTTGTAACCAGCTCTAAGCAAGATGCACATGGAAGGGCTTTTTGCTGTTGTACCATTGGAGGGGTGACACCAAAATGACTGTCAGTCATTTTGGTGTCACACCCTCGGAAAAGTCGGGCACTCGGTCATGGACCGAGAGCAGGGCCGGCCTTAGGCCTTTAGGCGCCCTGTGCGAGAAAGCTTTACAGCGCCCCTCAGTGACCACACCCCTCAGTGGCCACACCCTCAGTAACCACACCCATTTATTACCCATATTTTTGGTAAAATATAAAAAGCGCGGTCACGTCGGGTAAATAGACACCAAACATGTCATGCTTTAAAATTGCGCGCACCCGCAAAATCGCAAAAAATTACCATGCCCAAAATTGACCATAGGTGACGCTTTAAAAGCTTTTACCGCTCATCAGTTTAGTGTTATCAGTGATTGATAGCCCTACAATTATTGCTCTCATTCCGACGTTCGCGACGATATGTGACATGTGCGGCGTAATGGGCGAAATCGTCGTTTTCACACGTATGCGCACCCGACGCCTGTTTGCATGCATGTATGTATGGGGGGGACTTTAAAAAAAATGTAATTCTTTTTTATTTGTAACTTTACATTTTTTGGGGGGAAACTTTATTGCTATCACATAGGGGGGTTAGAAAACCCCCTTATGTGATAGCAAAATATGTGACAGGTCCTCTTTATGGAGACATCAGGGG
>NW_017306508.1:1048-2011 GCF_000935625.1 Nanorana parkeri | reverse complement strand
CGGTGAGGGGGAGAGAAGCCGCCCCCAGGACGAGCTGTGTCGGCCGCACAGCGCCCTTGTTGCCATGGCGCCCTGTGCGGCCGCACTGCTCGCACACCCCTAAGGCCGGCCCTGACCGAGAGCCCGACAGTTGCAGGAGAGAGGAGGAGGCTCGGCGGCATACCCTATCCCACCAGGTGAACGTCCCCTCCTCTCTCTGCCGGCGTCCATTACCAAGATGGCTGCCGGCAGGTATCACAAAGATGACTGTGCATGTGCATGTGCTATGACGTCACAGCGATGTCACCCGGCGTGGATACCGGGTGACACCCGGCCTCGGGAAGCCCCTGCCTGCACACATCCCCTGACTGCCAATTGTTGGTACATAAAGCATGAAAACTTATTGCCCCCAAAATATTACATTATCTACACGGAACGCCTGCATCCCATAAAACACAGACTCCTCATTATCAAGGGTTTCAAACATTTTTATGGTGTTTTTTTAATGTATTATTTATTAGTTTCTTCTTGTTGGCAAAATGCTAATCTCTGCTGGGATTCGTGCAATCATTTGAATAACACGGGATGAGATGCATGTTCTCTGCAAAATACAAACCAGATCCATGTGTTTTATTCAAGCCAGACTTACAAATAGGTCATCGTCCTCCTTTGAAGCTGCGTTCTTATGGAAGGTTTTGTATCCTGAAAACAACATCTGCATTTCACATCTCTATAGAACTCAGAACTCAGGTGTTTATACATCTTCAATGGTGTTTGATAAAGCCAGTTAAATATAGAGGTGTTCAGATCAAATTCCAGTCCGGACATTAGTTACGTAACTGTTTATTGCTACACAGCTTATCCATTCACTAGAGACCGGTGACATCACTGAGAATGCAGCCTATCCATTCACTAGAGACCGGTGACATCACTGAGAATGCAGCCTATCCATTCACTAGAGACCGGTGACATCACTGAGAATGC
>NW_017306508.1:0-966 GCF_000935625.1 Nanorana parkeri | reverse complement strand
CTCTTCAGGTTCCCCCTTATGCCACCACCAGCCCTGGCAATGGTCACAACTAGGTCTTATTTTCGGGGTAGGTCTTATATTTTAGCAATTCCCAAAAATAGTACTAGGTCTTATTTTTGGGGGTAGGTCTTATTTTCAGGGAAACAGGGTATTTACATATGAATAAGCCACAGCTCATTCTCCCAAAAAAATGTCTGTGCGTCACTAGAGTGTTCGGGTTTTGCATGAAGAAAAGGTGGCAACCCTACACTAGAGACCTGTGACATAACTGAGAATGCAGCCTATCCATTCACTAGAGACCGGTGACATCACTGAGAATGCAGTCTATCCATTCACTACAGACCGGTGACATCACTGAGAATGCAGTCTATCCATTCACTACAGACCGGTGACATCACTGAGAATGCAGTCTATCCATTCACTACAGACCGGTGACATCACTGAGAATGCAGTCTATCCATTCACTACAGACCGGTGACATCACTGAGAATGCAGTCTATCCATTCACTACAGACCGGTGACATCACTGAGAATGCAGTCTATCCATTCACTACAGACCGGTGACATCACTGAGAATGCAGTCTATCCATTCACTACAGACCGGTGACATCACTGAGAATGCAGTCTATCCATTCACTACAGACCGGTGACATCACTGAGAATGCAGTCTATCCATTCACTACAGACCGGTGACATCACTGAGAATGCAGTCTATCCATTCACTACAGACCGGTGACATCACTGAGAATGCAGTCTATCCATTCACTACAGACCGGTGACATCACTGAGAATGCAGTCTATCCATTCACTACAGACCGGTGACATCACTGAGAATGCAGCCTATCCATCCAGCACAGACCGGTGACATCACTGAGAATGCAGTCTATGCATGCACTAGAGACCGGTGACATCACTGAGAATGAAGCCTATTATTCTGACTCCGATCGTTGTGATAGCGAAATATAT
>NW_017306507.1:1612547-1676941 GCF_000935625.1 Nanorana parkeri | reverse complement strand
ATGCAGAGTGTGTAGCAAACATGGAATAAGGAGTGACACACCTTACTATTGTCCCTAAAAACCTGGCCTCTGCATTAGAGGCTGCTTCCGCCTCTACCATACCTCACTGAGATATTAGTGTAGGTATATGGTGTTCCTGCCCGCTGCCCTGACGAATAATTTGCCTGAATATTGATCTGCTTGCTTCCTGAACAGACCCTTGCTTGTTTATTGACCACGTTTCTGCCTGCTGCCTGGACTGATTCTTTGCCTGGATACTGACCATGTCTTTGCCTGCCACATTAACTGACCTTTGCCTGGATACTGACCATGTCTCTGCCTGCCGCCTGAACTGACCTAGGACTGTTTATAGACCACATTTGTGCCTGCTGCCTGGACTGATTCTTTGCTTTGATACTGACCACGTCTCTGACCACCACGTTAACTGACCTTTGCCTGGATACTGACCATGTGTCTGCCTGAGCTGACCTAGGACTGTTTATTGACCACGTTTGTGCCTGCTGCCTGGACTGATCCTTGGCCTGTATACAGACCACGTCTACGTTTACCCAAAAAATGAAACCTAGAAAACACTCAACATGCACATTATCAAATACCTTGGGGTATCTTCTTTCTATAATGGGGTCATTTTGTGGGGCTTTCTACTGTCCTTGCATTTTGGGGCCTCAAGAAATGTGATAAGCAGTCAGGGCACCAGGGTTGATACAATTCAAATATATATACCATACCATAGTCTGTGGACTATATAACTTTCACACATTGTAATTAATTTACACTTTTTTTTAACCAAAGAAATGTAGCAGAATACATTTTGATCTAAATTTATGAAGAAAGATTATTTATGTGCAAATTTTCATAGCTTAACATAGGGAAACAGGTTTTTTTTCAAAATTTTTGGTACTTTTTCCTTAATATAGTAAAAAATAAAATTTTGGTACAGCATTGTATGGCTGAATAATTGTCAGTCAAAGTATCGCAGCGCTCAATATTGGCCTGGATGGGAAGGGGGTTTAACACCGCGGAAGTCAAGTGGTTAAATGAGGCTAGACAACTTCAACTGACTGATATATAGCATGTTTTGCACCCCATAAATAAATACTACACATTTTACTCCTCGATCCATGCGACGAAGGGGGCATGGCCCCGGAAACACGTAAACGAAGGAGTCCTGTGCTGGTACACAGGTGACTGTGCAGCCTATTATAGATGTCGACCTTGCTTGGCTTGAAAGCTTTTACTCTGATTCACTATTGTGAGTATGTTTTTATCCTGTATTGCAGCTTTTATCATTAAAAAAAATCTACACTTGGGTGGGCGCCCTTCTCTTTTGTTTTTTGTTTTTTCCCATGCTTCTTACAGTCGCATTAACTCATTGCTTACATCCTATCACCTCCTTAGTTGGACCTCTAAGGCTTATATAGGTTCTTGATTCTGGTCTATTAACTTTTCCCTTTTCTTCTTAGTTAATGTCCCAGGAACTCCCAAATCCTCCTCCACTTGGTGACTGAATGAGAGCCTTCTCTGTGACTCTCCTGTTCAAGGCGCTCTTACAGAAGCCAGACAAATACCCAAGACTCTATTCCCCCCTAGTGAAATGGGAGGCATTGAAATGTGTTTTGAGGGGACAAGTAACCAAACATGGGTCACACCTCAAGAAAGCCAAATCGCAACAAATCGCTACCCTCCTTCCTGACATACTGTACATGAATTGGAACATGCCAAAAGGACACAGCCAGATCTATTAAAGGAGAACTATGAGGTGAGTGCTTTTCACTCACCTCATAGTTCTAGCCGACCTGTGACAATGAGACTGTCACAGGTCGGCTCAGTAGATCGGGAGGTGAGTGAACACATACCGGCGTTCGCTCACCTCTCGATCCTGTCACGGCTCTCTGCCGAGACAGGGGAGGGGCTGGATTCCCCCCTCCCCGCTCCGATCCGCCAGCGCTGACTGGCGGAACGGACGGGGGAGGGGGCGGGTACAGCTGGCTCTGCCTCTAGATAGGCAGAGCCAGCTGTCAGTCACGCAGCTGGGCGAATCCCGGCACAATTGTCGGGATCTGCTTCAGCTGCCACGTCTCAGTATACCGCGAGCTACAGCTCGCGGTATACTGAGCCTAGGGTGACGGGAGGACGCTAGTTTGTGTCCTCCCGTTACCCTAAGTAGAACTATGGGGAAAATACTTAACCCCATAGTTCTCCTTTAACTTATCAGACGCTTTCAAACAAATGCTCTGATCTGTTAAGTCATTAGACCAAACTTATAATCATCACACGTATACCACTCCCTGCACTCTTTATGAATTTGGTAATAAGAGTGGAAAGCTCCTTGCTAGATCCATCAGGTGCAAACAAGCTTGTACATATATACAGAGGATGACTGTATACAGAGGATGAGGGTTGGGTACCTGCTTATGTGCATATAGTGGAGACTTTCCATCATTATTACTAGGAGTTGTATAATATCCCCTTATCTCCTTCCTCCTTGTACCAGGATGATCATGTGGCCTTACACCATTAAAATCAACACAGCTAATAAGCTCAAGTGCATATCTCAGTTATTCCTAAAAGAAAGAAAGCCTATTTCCTGGATCAACCTTGAGCTTAACATAAAGATTATTGCTGATCATCTTAAAACCCCCATTCCCCACTTAATACACCTGGACCAAGTGAGTTTTTTACCCCACTGAGAAGCTATCAAGACCCTGACTACACCAAAAAAAAAAAATTCCCTTATGCCTCCTTTCAATTGATGCAGAAAAAGCACTTGATCGTTTCAGTTGGTTCTTTCTAACTGCCACCTTAAAACAAAGAGGAATCCCTTCCACCCTCCTAATGTAAAAACGTGCTGTATATGCCTCTCCCAGTATGTGTGTAAGAGTTAATGGAATACTATGGGAACCCATCCAGATTCATAATGTTACTTGTCAAGGATGCTCACTTTCCTCTTATCTCTGTATATATCTGATTATTTGTAGCAATCTGCTAATTCAAGACTCAATGTCCACCATCATGATTATGAGTTTGTGGTTGTGTATCATTTTAAACGTTGAAACACCGTCTGAAGTGTGCTCTGGCTGTACCGGAAGTGATTACCACCACAAGTGCTGGAACTCTGATCACTCTTCCAACCATAAACAGGACACCAGTACAGAAAATTCATACAGGCTACCGCTAACGAGTTTTGTCTGAACCTGAATCCCGAACTGAATTGACTTTTGGACCCCAATCCCGAAAAACAAAATAAGGGAAAATCCGAATGCAAACAAAGCGAAACTAAACACATTTTTTGCCGGTCCACATGTCTACTGGCCAAGGGTTCCACCTCTAGGGCAAACAGATTTTAGAATAACTTTAGCGTTAGGGGTGGGTTAGGATTTGTTTTTGAGAGCAGGTTAAGGGTTATGGTCAATGGATGATGATAGTTACATAGTTACATAGTATTTGAGGTTGAATAAACGCATTAGTCCATCAAGTCCAACCTATAGGATCTTGTTCCTAGGAGTACTTCTAGTACCCCTATATATAACGGTCCCTTAAGAAATCGTCCAAAAGTTTCTTGAACAATTCCACATTCTTTGCTGAAATCACCGCCTGTGGCAGTGAGTTCCAGACCTTGACCGCTCTAACTGTGAAGAACCCCCTTCGCCCCTTGTGCTGGAACTTCTTTATTCTAAAAATGATACATTTTTAGAATAAAGGACAGTTGGGAGCCATGTTTCTATACAGTGTTTCACAGGCTTTTTACGACAGTCAATGCCCATATGTGCTGCAGCAGACACCAAGCCTGAAAAAAGTAATATATATTCTGTCATTATCTTTCCATTGAACAGTACAGCAAAATCCAGAACAGCAAAATAATTTGGACCCACTCTCAGCTTCTGGTTGTCTCCTGTTGTGATAGTTCAGAGACTGGATACACTGCAGTGCTGCTGTGGAAAAAGAGATCCCCATTCAGCTTCTAAATAAGAGTTTAATAAGTCAGTCAGGGTGCATTTGTTTTCTAAATTCTTTATTGACTGAAACAATTCAAGACAATTGATACTTGGAACCAAAGAGCAGGGAGAAAGCTAATACATAACAGTCCGTACCACAAGTACCATGTTAAGAAACATAAAATGAAGAGGTATTACAGTCAAATGGTTAAGCACATAACAATGGGAAAACATGGCATTATTGTGTTAAATATGGTGATGAAGAATAAATTATAATTCTGAATTTATCAACAGGGGTAGGTGGCAGTTGGACAGGGATAAGATAGCTCAATCTGTGGGTAAAGCAATCACGCTGTGCAAGTGTGAGATGTAAGCTTAGAGAAAGATAAGTACACAAGAATTGGGAGAAGACATTAGAAAGGGAGAGAGGAAAAGAGACAAGCAGAGAGGGAAGGGCTGGGCTCCCAGTTATGTGACTGAGCAAAAGGATGGAATGAGGAATAATCCTATCAAGAAGCAGAGAGAGGGAACCCACTAGTCACCTAGCAGGTCATCAATTGAGTGTAAGATTTGGAGTGTCTAAAATAAATCAAAGCGTCCTAAGTGGAGGGGAATTTCCCCTGCGTATTGTGAAAGGAAGCCGTCAGATCCTCCATAACATAAATATCATGTACCTTGGACAACCACAGTTGAACAGTGGGGGGATTGGGGTCCATCTAGAGCAATGGAATGCAAGCCCTGGCAGCATTCAATAAGTGGTCAGTAAGGGAGTACTTATATTTGAAAGTCGGACTCAATGTCATATGTAACAGAGATGCCGCAGGATTGCCTCTCAGATCCACCATTGTCAGATTTTCTATTATGTTCAGCACATGGTCCCAAAAGGGTCTCAGATTTGAACATGATCAAAAAATGTGTAGCATCATTCTCGAGTCTAAGCCATGCCTCCAGGAGTGACCTGACACAGATGGGATCAACCTATGCAAAAGCCAGGGCACTCTGTACCACCGTGAGACTATCTTGTAACCTAATTATTGATACTTACTGGCCATGGAAGATTTAAACAGCATGGAGATGATAGTACTTTTTTCATGGTCAGTGAAATAACCTAGTTCTGTCTCCCATCACCTGAGATAAATAGGGTAGGCATCCGAAGAAGGCAACTGCAGTAATTTATAAATCACAGAAACCACATGATTAGAGGGAACACTGCCCCTACCCATATCCTTAAAACATCTGTCCAGAGACTGTGAATTGGGGATTGGCATAAGATAATGCCTTAGTTGCATAGCACTCGAACCGTCCAGAGGGGGTTGAGTAAGTGATTGAAGAGCTGAACACGTGAGCCACTGAGATTCCTCACGAAAGTCCCAGAATCTAAATTTGTCTTTCGAAAGAAGGTGGAGCAAACTTCTATTTACAGAGGCAGGAGCAAGGCCTTGGTCGCTAAGTACTGTTGTCATCGGGTAAGGGAAAGGGGAAACCATTGAAGAATGATCGCGGATCTGACCATTCGGAGGGTAGTAGAAATCATAGGGTGATCCTGTATCAAAGAGAGGAGAGATTAAGAAAGCCATGGAAGACTTTCAAGTGGGAACATGGGACACCCACAATTTGTCATCACAATGTAGGCACCAGTCCAGAATTCTTTTTAGAAGGATCGCTTTGTAGTACATCTGAATATGTGTTTGTCTACTAATTCTAGGGCACTTCCCAGTCCACACAAAAGGACATGAATGCTTGGTGCAAGCACATAAAGAACGGAGTCGGCCTGCAACAGATATAGGACATGCAGCAATATGTTAATTTTAAAGGGGAAACATTGGCAGAATATAAGTCCCCGATATTAACTGTAATATAAGTACCTAAATATTTAAGGTGATGGTCTGCCCACCGGAAAGGTAGACCTGCCTTCAACCGGGAGAGGACTGAAGGAGGCAGGGAGATATTCAAGGCAGCAGATTTTGTGGATGCTTACCCTAAATTAGACAAACTGTTATAAACCAAGAGGGTGGATAAAAGGTTTGGTATAGACACACTGTGATTTGTGAGAAAAAACAATAAGTCATCTGCGTAAGCGGCAACTTTGTGCATCCTGGAGTGGTCAGAAAAACCGTGAAGGAGACTGGAATTCCTAATAGTATTGAGAAACAGTTCTAACATCAGTGCAATGATAAGGGGTGATAGTTGACACCCCTGACACAATGCTTATAGATACAGAGATGAATGAGGGTTTTGAGGATGCTATTCACTGCTTGTTCATAATACGTAAACATTTTAGGGTGCATGAGTTGGGCACAGATTCACTTTAAGATGTACATTTTTTTCAATGTAATACTTGAAGAGCTACTTTTACAAGATTTCATTATGTGCACCCTAATTTACCATATTGTAAAAAGGTCTATGCCATTTTTTTCTCATGCACATGATCAGAATGAAAATCCAACAAACTTCTATGACTAGTGAACAGATGCCCTATGGAATAAAATGTGTATGATAAGCATATTACCGGACTATCTGTTAACAAAATGGCTTCTTTGCTTGTCACACTAAAATGGTTTGTTCAGATATGTATCATCAAGCTCCCACTTTATTTATTTTCAAGTAGTTTTAGGAAACCACTCTGTAGGTAACTATCCATTATAAGTGACTTTAAACTGCTCAGTGTATGACTTATCATCTTTCAATGTTGACATAAAGTATGACAGAAAACTTCCTGTATCACTGTACAATATATTTGCGATGGTCTTCACATCCTACAAGTCAGCATGTATTACTTTCAGAGATAGGTTATTATTCATGGTGAAGACTCGATGAACCGTTTTTTTTAAAGTTGTAAGCCTTCAACATAGACCTTTTCATTAAAAAATGTAAGGAAAAATAAAATGATCCAATAATCCACAAGATGCTGCTGGCAAATCTGCAAGAAACAAAAGGGAGAAACCCATCATCTGAAGCAAATCTGTATTCAAAAACTGTTTACCAATTTCTGTTTTCACCAGCACCACCACTCTTTAGAGAATCTACATGCAACAATGTTCCCCTATAATGTTACTTCGCAGAAAACTGTAAACTGAAAATGCAGAGTACTGCAAAGTATTTGACATACATTTTGATTTTAAATGCTAATAGTAAACTGCTTGTTTTCAGATATACTCATAAATACAATAGTAAATACAATATCTAACTATTGTATTGTATAAACATGCTGTTATTTTAATTTTGTATATTTTTATTGTCTATAAGAACACATTGAGACATTGGTTGATGCCATATGAAGTTTTTGTGAAATCTCCATTGGGATATGTAGATAATTATGTATATACTGTATGTTTAACTTAGGGAATAATTAATCCATATTATATTACTATTTTTCCATATCCTTATGTCTTTTGCTCTTCTTGGTGACAATTTGCTTTCAAACAGATATTGCAGGGTGTACTGTTAATTACAGATTATACAGTATAAGGGCAATAGGTCCCAAAGACAAAATGGTGCCAGTTTTGCTTATCTTGACAGTGGGTGTAAACTCTCTTTTGTCTCCAGCTATCAGTTTCAAAGCATCCCCTTATTTAGATAAGCAATAGGGTTGTCTGGCCTTGCAATGATGCATACCTAAACTCCTCCAGGATTTTGGGCAGTTATTTTATTAAGATTTGCATAGATAGGGTCTTGATAACTAAGGGCATTTGGAAAGCATTCAACCCCCAGATAACTATTCTAATTTGAATAGATTAGTCCACCAATCCAGTCTACTCTATGTAAGTTTATGAAAACCAGCTCTTTAACAGTCCAGATGGTGGAGGGAAAAATTAGTCTTTTGAATACCAGAATGGGCCCCCCACATGCAATGTAACTAGTAATTAAACGGAATGATCTTAAAGTATATTTCCACTTTTGCAGTCAAATTTAGCAAAACCCCCCTCATATGGTCGTTATGTGTTCATATGCACACAGCATACTGAAAAATAACTTCATGAAGTCTTGTAAAAGGAGCTCTTAAATTCTCACCTTTTACATGTTTTGTTAAATCAGGCAAGATGGTTGATTGCAGGTTTTTTTAGCCCTTTTAGAGTGGTCTTTCCCAATGGAAAGTCTTGGGACTGAAATTTGAGGATTGTAATTATCTGATAACCATCATTAACATACAATAGAGAAGCCACTTTTGAATGGACGAAACCCCTCACCCATTACACCCATAAGCTCCAAGGAATTTGAACCCTTAAACCCCTAACCCAAGTAAAAACTATTTAAATTGCAAGAAGCATTTTTTTTTAAACTTATGCTATGTTAATGGAAACATGTAATAAATATAAAATAGGTTTGCTGGTTCGATGCATTTGGGTCTTATTGGTATATGCCAATACATTTGTGCTGTTTTGTTCAGCTTGAATCCTCATAATCAAAGTACATACTGGTAGGTGTGGCAGTTTATATAGCAAATCATATCGCAAGATTTTAATTTAGGTAAAACTAATACATTAAACCTAAGGAAAGAAAATAAGCAGAAAGCTATAGCTGTTTCTGAAAGCAACCTGAATCCCTGTTTAAAGAGTATGTAAACCCTAACAATTCACTTTTCTTTTTTGCAGAAATGTAATAATAAATCTAGAAAGTAAAAGAAAAATAGTGTTTTTATATGTTTTATTCTTTTCTTCAGAGTTAATTAATAACATTCCAGTTCTTTGAGTATGTGTCCAAGCTAATTAACTTATGTTTAAATATCGATTTACTATTAAGGATGCTCTTTTTCATTTTACAGTATTGATAATCTAGCATTGTTTTTATGAAGACTGACACTTCATTAATTAATCAAGGCAATCTTTACAACGTCCGGGTATGTACATTGTTTTAATAGGCCAGGAAGATAATTATAAAAATAAACTGAAATCAAATCATAGGAAATGTACTGACTAGTTCAGCAGTGCAGGTCACAGCATTAATGTCTGGGTGCCCTGATTAAGTACACACAGATAATTCACCAACCACTCAAAGTGTAATATTGACAGTACTATTTTAGAAGGACAATATTTCAGGTATTAAATAGTAAAGAATGTAATTATCAGGGCAAGGGTTTTAACTATCATGTCAAAGATGAATAGTTTACATTTAAGCATTTTGTTTTACATATTTCAATAATAGTAATGAACAATTATGAGTATTAAATAAAATAGTGGGAACAGTATGTAGTACAAAATGGGAACTGTAATAATAGTGTAGCAATAGTTACGAAATTGAGGGATTTAAAGGAGAACTATGAGGTGAGTGCTTTTCACTCATCCTCATAGTTCTAGCCGACCTGTGACAATGAAACTGTCACAGGTCGGCTCACTAGATCAGGAAGTGAGCGAACACATACCGGCGTTCGCTCACTTCTCGATCCTGTGCCGGCAGAGAGCCGTGACAGGGGAGGGACTGGATTCCCCCCTCCCCGTTCCGGTCCTCCAGCGCTGACTGGCAGAATGGACAGGGGAGGGGGGGGGGTACAGCTGTCTCTGCCTCTCATAATTGTCGGGAGTCGTTTCAGCTGCGGCGTCTCAGTATACCGCGAGCTATAGCTCGCGGTATACTGAGCTTAGGGTGATGGGCGGACGCTAGTTTGTGTCCTCCCGTTACCCTTAGGAGAACTATGGGGAGCCTTGTCATAATGTCTCCTGTCAGTGCAGAAGCTGGGGTTCTGTGGGTGGGCATTAGCAGGGGCTCCACTGCAAGTAGAAAACTTGCAGCACAGCCCTTCTAATGCCCCCCCACAGACCCCCCAGCTTCTGCACTGACAGGAGACAATATGACAGGGGACACTGGTGGGCATTATGTGGGCTTGGAATACATAATGTCCATCAGCGTCCCCTGTCATAATGAATGTCCTGTCATTGCAGACGCAGGGGAGGGGGGAGGTGGTCTGTAGGGGGGCATTAGCAGGGGCTCTGTTGCAAGTAGAAAATGTGCAGTGGAGCCCCTGCTAATGCCCCCCCAGCTTTTGCACTGACATGTGATAGTATCTATTCCAAGCCTAGTCTGTTGTAGTAACATTTGTTTTTTTTTATTACTATTACATATGCTAATCCAGCAAACTATACACATCCCCCTGCCTACCTTTTTCAGCCTCCAGGCAGACTGGACTACCAATCCTATTTGATATCAATCCGCTGCGCTGGGGTGGATTGATATCTGCTGCACTCTGTACTGCAGGCCGGGACTTTAACTTGCTTGTTAAAGAAAAGGGGACTTTAACCTGCACCTCCTAAAATCGTTCTGCCTGCCGAAAGTGAGAAAATAGTCCCCTCTCTTGTGCACCCCCTGGTGCGTTCCAGCACGATTCGCTGCTACAATGCACTGGAGTGTATTCCGGCCAGCTTCCTGCGTTTAGGGGCGTGGTGGTTCGTTGACGTCAATGGCACCACAGCCACGTCCCCTGCCCAGAGTGTGATCGCACCACCCCAGAATGCATAGCACATCAGTGCCTGTGATCCGGTCTAGTCAGACCTGATTAAATAGAGCATGCAGCACCGATGTGCCACGCGTTCTGGTGATTGCACTGCCGATGGAGTGCATGGCTGCAGTGCCATGGACTTCAATGCACTGCCACACCCACTCCCACCCCAGAATGCAGGTTGTGGCCGTGACACAATTTTACTCAGCCCTGTGAATATGCACTTCATGTGTCACTACTCTAAGACTGCTGTCTTAACCACAACTCAAAGTCAGAACTTTCCACAATGTAACATTATCATTGCTTGCTTTAAACAATGCATAATGGGATATGTAGTCTTGAGAAATCGAGATTGCTTCACATCAAGCAGCAGTATAAGAGATGCAAAGCACACTGGGAATCCAGGACATTATTGAAAGTGATGGGCAGACAGAAGGCAGTACTCACTACATCAAAAAACAACTATACTATGTATCCTTATTACAATGCTGATGTTATAACAGGGTAGTATATGGTGTAACGTTAGAACACTTGTCAGAGCAATTTTAAATATACTTAATGAAATTGACCATTGATAGCTCTGCTCCCGAATAGCATTCAGATGCAGAGCTGCCTGTTATTATGATAGCTCTGCTCCTGAATGTCAACAATGTAACATGACATCACAACTTGCTCCACCCCTTTTTTGATATTTGGGTCAGAGCTGTCATTTTGCAGCGAGAGTTTGTCCCGATCAGAGAGTATGTTTAACAACTACCCCTTACTCAGTCACAAGGGAGGGGGGCAGCATCTGGGGGTTATAAATAGGGGCATCCAGGTTCCCTTTAAGCCCCCTTGCCACAGGCCTCCACAAACGCTGGGCAGAGCTGTGGGGAAGAGGCCCTTGTCCTAATTAACATGGGGACAGGCTGCTTTCCCAGGGGGTCTCCCCTGGCAAAGCACCCTCCCCATGTTGAGGGCATGTGGCCTGGTAGGGTGCAGAGGGGGGCACGGTTGTCCCTCTTTTCTGTTCTGCTAGGCTGCTGCTTGGATGAAGGGTCTTGTAAGGGATTTTTGGGGGGACCCCATGCATTTTTTTTGGGCATTGGGGTCCCCCCTAAAATTCCTACCAGACCTAAAGGATCTGGTATGAATTGAGTGGAACCCAGCACTTGTTTAGTTATTGATTCTGTGGATGGTCAAAAGTTAAAAAGAAAACTGTCCCTCTTTTTTCTATTGTCACTTTGCTGCAATTAATTTTCATTTGTAAATATAATTTACCGCATCTGAAAAAACGAAAATTTCAAATTTTGAATGAATCCAAATACTGAAATGGATTGACTTTCAAACCCGAATCCTGAAAAAGAAATAGCAAAAAATCTGAAACAAAACAAAATGAAATTCATTTTTTACCGGTGCACATGTCTAGCTATAATCCACTGACTTGTTATATATTGTTTTGACTAGCGCAACTCCATCCCCATTGGCCCACCTGTACACAAGCTATCCCTAATTTAGTCTATCAGGAATGCTGCTGCTTAGACTCATCCTCCTCACCAACTGCTTAGTGTCTGCAACCCCCCTCTATCAATCATTCAACTGGTTTCCAATCACCCTAAGGATAAAATTCCAAATATCAACAGCAAAACTATCCACAACTTTTGTAAGTTTTGTTTTTGTAACAAAACTTACAAAACCATCCACAGCTCTGCCCCCAACTACATCTCCAACCTCGCCTCACATTATCACCCTAACCATCCTCTTCACTCCTCCCAAGACCTTTTGCTCGCTAGCTCTTTCATCAACTCCTGCAATTCTCATCTCCAGTATTTCTCCAGACTCTCTCCCATCCTCTGGAACTCCCTACCCCAAACCTGTCTGGCTATCTACTACTCTATCTGCCATTTGGCAATCCCTGAAAACGCATCTCTTCATGGAAGCCTATCCCACCTTATAACTGAACTATTACTTTCTCAAAAAACTCACCTTTGGTATCACTTGCCCCTTCCTTTTAGACTGTAACCTCTAACAGGTAGGCCTTATAACTGTTCACTGGGAGTGGAAGCTCAGGGGTATTTGTGGATTCTGGAGGCTGTGGGGACAAGTAGTGACACTGGATCTTGAGAAAACACAAAGAGCTTTAAGATCATGATGTCTGCACATTTGGCAAAGGTGCATTTGAACTGCAGAATCTAAGGAGAGCCTGTTATTCATCAGAGCACACTGCAAGCAGCAGTGGGCTTTAATGCAGTACAGCTCCCAGGCTGTGATACTCAAACACACCCATGAAGGCCACAGCTGACCGGATGCAGCAAAGACTGAGGAATCACTGGGAATGTAAAGCAATGTAAAGTAGTAGTGGGAGTCTATTGCAGCACTGGGATGCTGGGATCACAGGAACAGTAGTGAAAGCCTCTTGCAGCACTGGGCTGCTGGATTAACAGGAAACTCAGTAGAATTACACAGAGCAGGAATGTCGAAAGTTCCCTGGGAATGCACAACACATACAGGTGCTAGAATATTGAAAGCACACGGAGTACGCAAGAGTCCCAGCAGGCATTAAGTGTAGAAGGGTCAGAAGCATTCACTGGAGTACACAGGAAGACACCAGGACAACACAGGGGGATTGGCGGCTAGTGTGGTTTAATGCCAAGCAACACATGTGCTAGCACTTTAAGACAGTGCTTGGCTGTGGATTAGCTGTGGCTCTAGTGGCCTCTTGATTGGCTGCACATTGAAGGCCTCTTCGGAGGACACAACCTGGCACTGGAATGAGGCACAGGTGAGTCTGAGACTGATAAGTATAGCAATAGAGCAAAACACCTTGGACTAAAGAGACAACTCTGGGGAAAAAAGTAATCCTCCACAGGGTATTTGACCTGTAACAGATGCAGCAACCTACTTAAAAATACCACACTGTTTTTGTGCTAAATACACAAACTAAACTGACAGGGAAGACATAAGCTGAAGAATGTACTCCTTCTAAATGTAGAAAAGAAAAACATATATATGCATGTGTGAAAATAATGCATAGGGCTGTTAACATTAAAATGATTGTATGCTGGAATAACTAATGCTTGTTTAATGCTGTATATCCGCAGATTCTTGCTGGAGGAGGGCATGGTACTCAATCTGGAGAGGAAAGTGTGTTGTGTACCTCAAAGACCAGGAGTGGAATGAGGGATGTTGGTGCCATGTACACATGACTTGCAGAATGTAGCCATATCTGCAGTTGTTTTATGGTGGACTATACTTGTTTGTGGAGACATAATATAACTGGCATATGAACACATATTATTAAGTGATGTGACGTGTCCTTATTTCTACGTAAATATATTGTCATACAGAATTTATTTTCATATACATAGCTTACATTATATAGCTGTAGCCTAACACACTACAGGTTACGTATATTCAGAACACTATACCCTACTCCCTCCTTCTCTGCTCCTTTTTTCCATTCACATAAGCCACTTTTCCATCTTGCCAGGGTATGCTTTCTCTCCGGTGTGAGTGCCTTCCACTGGATTCACAGATAGTCAGGAAAAAACCATCGTAAAATTATAAGACATTATTCTAACTACAGTCCTAAGAATCAGTTACATGAGCAATACAACGGGTTTGTTCATCCATAACACCCATTAAAGTCATCACTTAACACATAGCAGTTACACAATCAATCCTCCTACAACTAATTAGTCAATAAGTCTGTCAAACAGAAATCTTCACCTCTGTTCAGCACAGTTTTCTCATGTAGCTTCATGGCTCCCGGCATATTGTAGTTTGTGATCTGTAAATTAAAACCTGGTGAGTATATGTACAAAGTTTTCACTTTTAAATGATAGGTTCAGTTCTAAAATACCTATTTTATAACCTAGGTTGTTAATATTGTATAGTTGAGTTGCTTTTTACATTTTAGTGCTGTTATTTTTTATGCTGTTTTAATTGGCCTGGAATTCATTGTGAGAATTTAATAAGTCATCTATCTTTTAGCTGTATGGAGAAGGTCTGCAGGGTCCCTTCAGGCAATAATGCCTAAACAGTGAAGAACAAATTTTAGACTGCATCATCAGAACCGCATGTTCAGTGAGAGAAAGTGCTCTTCTCTCCTGTCCTATTTCTGTCAAGCACAATAGAGTAAAATGGGATGGTACTTTGTTGACCTATTTGTCTTCCCATGTGATTACTTTCTGCTTCTCAGGCATTCTAGAAATATAAGACCATTGTTAAAATTCCTGCAAAAGAATATCATTTGGATCCCTACAATAATATGAAGCTTTTCACTTTGTGAAGATTGGACTAAATTGAATGTATTACCTCCAATATTCATCACTAACATGAATCTTTTTTTCTCTAGTGGATGATGTACTGTCATTTCTTTCTGTCACAACTCAAAGTTCTAATAGGACAAAACATGGATTTTTTGACAGGTAGTGCTAAAGTACATAATTCAGGTTATGTTTATTATTGTCACATAAACTGCTATTTAAATTTTGAATTTCAAAAGCATATTAATAAAAATGTTAATGTGCACACAGAATAAAATCATATTTATAATTCTCTATGGATTGCCCTGTTAATATGAATACAGCTAACTAAATAGCAGAACATAATTACTTTAACAAGTATATAATATAAAAAGTTACAAGTAAGGTATAAAAACCCTAGCACTGTCAGTGTATATTTAAAATATAATAGTAATGTACATTTTTATAATACCAATGTCACATGTTAATCATATGTAAAAGCACAACTTCCACCCAGTGTTATTGTTTTGCGTTTAAATTAGAACTCCAGACATGTAACACAAAAGGGGTAAAGGAAAAGAAAAATGAAAAAAAAAACCATGAAGCTGGAAGTCCACTTTAATAGGGTGGGCAGAGATTTGTAGCAGCTCCAAATCTCTCTGTTTATTTACTTTGGCTTTTTATAGCTGATTACGGATTTGCTGCTATAACTGCCTACAGTGCTTATCTACACAGCTACAAATCGCTGGTGTAACTTGAACGTCAGTAGCTCATTGGCTAACTGCATTGGCTGCATTGACTGCATGGAGTAGCTACCAAATCTGGGGACTCTGTAACTAGCTCAAAATACTCCAAAGACTGAGATACAAATTACTGGAATTGCTGCAGCACAGACCTTTCATTAACTGAAATTAATCATTTTATAATAATAATTTTCCAAGCAAAAAAAAAACATTATTGAGAGAAATTCAGTAGCTATTGGAAATTGTTGTGGCCTTATACGGGTTTACTTATTGCACTAGGGGAATGCACTCGTTACCGCATGTGTTACTGCAACAAGTTGTTACAGTCCATATACCCATTGCACCGCTAACCGCTGTGCCATGAAGATTAGGTTGGTGCAACGGTAGTCGATGGATGGCCGCCGTCTCTATGCATAAGCAAGAATATGAACACCGGCAGTCCAGTAGTAAATTAGATACGTCTTTTTATTGACGTACATGCAGCAAGCATAACACACTTAGTGCAAGTGTGTTATGCTTGAAGCATGTATGTCAATAAATAGACATATCTAATTTACTACTGGAGTGCCAGTGTCCATATTCTTACTACTGCAACAAGTGGTAACGCATGTTATATGTGTTGTTATGCATGGGTGCTATTCATTTTAAATGGTGCCTCGTCACACTAAGGCAATGCACCTGCACTATAGTGAGCTGCAACACACATCTTTGCACTTTTTCTAATGTGTTGTGTTACCAAAAATGGTCAGGTACAGTATGGTTTTGACCCATTTTGAATGTGGTGCCTTAATGCAATGCACATTAACCCTTTGCTTAAAGTGTGTTTACAAAATTGTTTGAACCACCCACACTTCTAAGACTAAAAGGGTTTTTCACAAAAAAAAGTATGAAGAGTTTGGAGAAGGCAGGAGAAGTGAACAATCTAGGACTACATAGCTGAATTGGAAAGTGAGCTGAATTGGAGAATTTTTCCAAATCCGCTATTTTGGTTCAGGTTGTTTACTACCTTTCCTGCCTTCTCCAAACTCTTCACCTTTTTGTGAATAACCCTGTAAGTATTATCTTCCTGGTAGGTACACTGTGCCAGAAGGATATTAATTAGAGTTCTCTATCTGAAGCTGCAGCAACCTCTGGAGATTACTCTGATTTTCAGGGAGGAGCTACAGAAAGCCATGGTTGCGACTCAAAGATTTGTTCTGTAACTACTCTGAGTGGTTACTGATAAAGTGATTGGCATATTTAACCCTTTCCCCGCCAAGTTGTGCAATAGCAGGGCAGTGGCTGGATGAAAACAAAGACATGGCTGCAACTGTTTGATTTGGCTTCAGGTTTGCTTTTTGTAACTAATGTAACATGTAAGTTTAATATAGAAGTGTTCTGGGCAACATTACATACACCAGTACACCACCAATACGCCACCAGTACAACACCAGTACACCATCATACACCACAACAGCAGTGTTCCCTGACAAACCCTTTGGTTTGGTTACAATGGAGACCAGATTTGAACTGAAAGGTTTATAAAGGTTCTGACTGCATATAGAGGGGAAAAGGTCCCGGTTAGAGTTGGGCTCGATGTTTGACTCGAGCGTGAGTTGGACTCGAATATCGCTAGTTCTTGTGTTCACTGAACACACAAACAATCAGGGTGTTCAGTGTGCTATTTGCCCACCGAGCGCCACACAAGGCAATGTGCCTTCTGAAGTCATAATTGGCTAAAGCCTTGCACCACAGGTCAAGGCTCACTGCTAAGTCCCAGCAGCATACTATGTAAGGCTGCTTACACCGCAGCCCTATGTAGTGTGTTGCTGGAGTTAAAAGAAAGAGTTTACTACCATCATTGTTCTATCAGCATTCTATCAGTGTACTATATCAGTCTATTATAGCAGTCTATTATAGCCGTCAGTCATAGCAGTCGATTAAAGCAGTCAATTTTAACAGGCGATTATTGCAGTCTACTGCAATCCACATCATGTCTGAAAGGCCAACAAGGAGAGGCAGACGCTCCCATGCAGCATTAAGAGGGCAAGCAGCCTTTGTGTCCACAGGCAAATGTTGTGGTCATGGACATGTTGCATCCTCTGCAGGCAGGGCACGCTTGTCCTTTTTATTTGGTGCTGGCCATGTTATTCAGCCACAACATACAAAAGAGGTGGTGGATTCGATAAATAAGCCTTGAAGCCGATTAATCGATGATTGAAAAAGTTGACAACTTTTTCAATAATCGATTATGTCGATTAGTTGTTGCAGCCCTAGTTGTCAGTCCACCGCAGCTGCCAAAGCAGCCTATTCTGCCTATTTGTCCACAGCTACTCCTGCCGTAGCCCCACCATCATGAACAAAGGAGTCAGCTGAATTGTTTGAACACAGCATCAGTCACATGCTGCTGGAGAATGCTCAGCAATTACAATGGTCTGATGATGGCTCTGAGGTTGAGGAAGGTAGTAACATGAGTCTAGAGAGAGGGGGTGCCAATGATGGACCACAAACTGGCACTCATGTTCCACCAGCCTGGGCATACTGCCAGGTTTGTTCCAGTGACGAGGACAGAGGGGGTGATGATGATGATGAGGTCACTGACTCTAGTTAGGTGCCTGATTGAACAAAGGAGAAAAGTGAGGAGGAGGCACAACCCCAACAAGGCAGGATGTCCTCCAGGGGCAGCCGTATGAGTAGCCACCCCATTGTATCAGAAGGCAGAGCTTCCTGGTGCAGGGCGCAGTTGTCTCGCAGCACACTTCCAGGAACTCAGCTGTGTGGGAGTTTTTCAGCACATGTGCAGCAGACCACAGTATTGCTATTTGCAACCTGTATCTCAAGCGGATCAAGCGTTGCAAAAGCATTAGCCGCTTGGGTACCACGTGCTTAAAGAGACATCTGACCACCTGCCACGCAGCCTGTTGGCAACAGCCCCTTGGAAGGGCCACACTTCTCCTCGCTCCTCATCTGTCATTTCTACCTCCACTATATGTCATGCCATGTCAACAACCTCTACTGCGAGGGATGATGGTATAGCAATATGTGTCACAGGTCCTTCCGCCAAATCTGCCAGCAGCCCACCAGCTTTAGATTTTAGCAGTCAAATTTCACTGCACCCGCTGCTGCAGTGGGGAAAAAAATACCGTCCCACCCATCCACTTGCTCAGGGCCGTCTTTAAGGCAGGGCAAAAGGGGCAGGCGCCCGGGGCCCAGTCATTGCTGTGGGGCCCTGTGAGGGAAACAAAGCAGCCGCCTAGGTTGTACTGTCACCGGGCGCAGTATTGACCAGCAGCAGTGCCAGTCAGTGGCATAACAACCAGGAGGAAGGGCGGCTCTTTCGTGGCTCTTTCCAGGGGCCACACAAGTGAGACAGTCAGCAGGAGCAGCCTAAGGAGCTCCTGATAGCTGCCCAGCTTGCTTTCAGTTTCACTTTCCACTGATGAGGAGAAGACGCTGCAGAGATCACAGGCAGCAGGAACGGCACAGCAGACTTATCATGAGGTCAGATCTCTCTCTCTCCATGGGGAGGCTGCAGCTCACCAGAGAACTACAGAGCCCAGCAACAAAGACCAACCTGACTGGAGCAAGATACAGCTGTCTTCAGAGTGTCCCAGCTGGGGAGTCATTGTATAGACATGGAGACCAGACGATGATTCTGTGTCCCCCACACTTTACATGGGGAGCAGAGCTGTGTATACATCACTCCAGTGGCCGACCTAAGGAACAAAGGGACCTGGTGCAAGATTTTTTTTGCCCCCCCCCCAAAAAAAAACCACACAAACACAGCGCTCTCCTTCCGCAGCACTCGGCCGGCTGTCACGGGACACAGAGCAGCGCCCAGCGGGGAGAAAAGAAAGCAGGGATGCACCGATGTATCGGCCAATATGTTTTGGCGGCCGATATATCGGTGCAACCCTAATATTTACAGCAATGCAGAATGGCACAGGCTATAGAGGACTACACATCCCAGCAATACTTTATATAACAATAGCATTTCTGTATAAAGTACTGCTGAGATTTGTAGTCCTCAGCAGGTGATTGCTTGTAAGTCATATGGCAATCGCCTGCTGTTAAAAGCGGTACCAAGAGCACGGCTGCCGAAGCAGCCGTGTTCTTGTTTTACCCACTTCTGCGGGCCGCCGTCTATAGACGTACTGCGGCCTGGAAGTGGTTAAAGTGACATTAAAGTCAATTTTTTTTATCCCTCCCCCCAATGTTCATGTCAGCACATACCTTAACTGATGTCTCCTAATCTGATCTTCTTTCCTGATGTTTTCATCCATCCCTCCAGCGGTGCTGCGGGTGTCCGATCCATCGTTGACTCCTCTGTCATTGCTGGCACTTCCTGTCCCACGGTGTCTGTGCAGGTGCACGCCATCCATAGACTTACCTTGTGTCTCTCCTCGTCTCCCGGCCGAAAATCTGAACTGCAAATGCGCCCGCCCCAAGATGCTTTCCGGCCGCTCGAGCAGTTTCAGATTTTCAGACAGGAGCGCGCGGCGAAGACGGGGTAAGTTTAAACCGTGTTAAAGTGTTTTGTTTAAAAAAAAACAACTTTTTGCATATATCTACTGCTTGCTAGCCTTATATATATGCAAAAGGGCCGGAGGGTTTAATAACCCTTTAATACTCACCTGATCCCTGGAACGACCAACAAGCGCAGACTCCCACGCTGTTAGAAGCTGCATACAGCGCGTGCTGGTTACTACTTAAACCTGTGCGCACTGTGTGCAGCTTCTGAGAAGATACGCTATTAGCATAGCGATGAAGCCGGCTGCGCATTTTGCATCACTCCCGCTACGCTAATAGCGTATCTTCTCAGAAGTGGCACACAGCACGCTGGTTTAAATAGTAACCAGCACACGCTCTGTATGCATATAATGACAGTGTGAGAGGAGGAACACTGCGCTTGTCAGTGGATCGGATCGGGTGAGTATTAAAAAAAAAAAATTGTTTTATTATATGTTAAAAATGTCACCTTACCATAGGTGAACTATTGGGAGAGTGAAATACACTGATCCCCATAGTTAGAGCCAACATGTGATGACTCAGAAGCTGTCACACATCAGCTCTATACATTGAGAACTAAGTGATCACAGACCTTTGATCACGGAGTTCCCGATTCTTCTCCCTGTCAGTCACAGTCATTCCCCCTCCCGGTTCTTCCACTGCTCATTAGAGGGACAGATGAGGAAGAGGACGGGCACAAAATGTTTGCCCAGGGTCCAATCACTATTAAAGACGGCCCTGCACTTGCTCAGTGTCTAAATGCCAGCTTGGCCAAATTGCTAGTTTTACAACTGCTGCCTTTCCATCTGGTGGACTCTGCCCCCTTCCGTGAGTTTGCAGAATGTGCTGTATACTGAAAGTGCCACAGCCGGGACAGATCCCGACAATACTGTTAAAATCCACCCAGCTGTGTGAGTGACAGCTGGCTCTGCCTATCTTTAGGAAGAGCCAGCTGTGCCCGCCCCCTCCCCTGTATGTTGCTCCAGTCAGCGCTGGAGGATCAAAGAGAGGAGGGGGGAGTCCCTGCAGGGAGCAGTGACTGACAGTCACTGCTCTTTGCAGGGAGATGATCGGAAAGTGAGCGAGCGACTGTATGCGTTCGCTCACTTCCCGATCAATAGAGCCGACCTGTGACAGCTTCTTTATCACAGGTTGGCTCTAACTATGAGGATGAGTGGAAATCACTCACCTCATAGTTCTCCTTTAAAAACAACTATATAAAGTAATTAGAATAACATTGTCATTGAATACAACTGCTAAGCTTGGGCTATTTTAAAATATCTCTAAATAAAACTCTAAAATTATTTTCATGTGTAGCTCTAATTAGAGGGATTGTAATAGTAATTTAGAAGTTCTAATTGTGGAAGAATGTATAACGGTTTTTAAAACTTTTTTTTTGATTGCAAATATTCAGAGGTGCTCAAGTAAACTGGACATGCAGAATAATTGGTTGTCAGTAAATAAAATTGACTTTAAATAAAATTGAGAGTCAGGGGTAGCCATACTGAATTTGTGTCCACCCTAACAATTAATAGCTGTGACCTGCTCATGAGGGGGACAAAACACACATGATGAGGCTGATTTACTAAATAGTCTTCACACAATATATTGTATGAATATTCACTTTAATTATCCAACCATGTGAAACACAAATTCCTGTTTACTTATTTCATCTGCACTTTATTAGATAATTGAAGTCAATATTGACACACTTTATTGTGTAAATATGTTCAACTCCTGTAGGAAATCCACCCAAATTTCTTCATTATGCATTTTTTCACATAACCGTTAGAGGCAGGAGGACTCCATCAGCAGTTAAATATTCAACAATATATACATATATAAATAAAATAAGCAAATATATTCAATTAACATTCAGCCAAGTTGAAGGACTGTTGGACACGCATTCACAATAGACCGTAGCGAGCAGATGAAGGCAGCCGAAGCACACAGCCAACCCGAGCGCACATGCCTTGGCTCGGCACAGCCAAAGTGGGCCGATTCACTGCAAAGTGTAAAAGACAGATTAAAAAAAAGTGTGGGGTCCCCCCTCACAAATCATACCAGACCCTTTCTGTCTGGTAGGAATATTATGAGGAACCCCGGATGTAAATAAAACTGTGGGATTCCCCCCAAAAGTCGGGGAAAAAAACGTGGGATCCTCCTTTAAATTCTTAACTAGACCCGAGCAGTGGCCTGCCAGCGTAGGAAAGGGGGGACGAGCGAGGGTCCACCCTCTCCTTGCACCATACCAGGCCACATGCCCTCGACATTGAGAGGGTGCTTTTCCAAGGGGGACCCCCTGGAAAAGCACCTTGTTCCCAATGCTGATGAGGACAAGGGCCTCTTCCCCTCAGTGGTGGTCTGCGGGCAGGGGGGCTCATCTGCATTTAGGTTCCCCCTTTCATAAATGGGGCACCCAGATGTCGCTCCCCCTGGTGAATGAGTAAGGGGTAGTTGTTACCCCTACTCATTCACCAAAGGGTTAAGTAAAAGTAAATAAACAGACAACACCTTTATTGTAAAAAATCCTTTATTGTAAAAAAAAAAAAAATCACCCAACGCTGCAATCCATGGTCAGTCACGTAGTCGACCGATGTAATCCAGTGTCAATCATGAGGAATGACACCCGCTGACTTGCCAAAATAAAAAAAAGTCCTGACACCCGCCGCTAAATGACCGCTTTGACAGCTCCTGCCCATATGCAAACAAATGGGCGGAATCCACAATAGGTGGAGTTGATGGCACGGAACTCAAACCGCCCATATGTTTTGATGCAATTTCAGATCAGTCAGCTGCCATAGCATGAAAACAAATGCGTAGTGTGAGTCCCGTGATGTCTCACTAGCTCCGCCCATTTGTTTACATACAGGCAGGAGCTGTCAAAACCCGTAAACCCGTCTGCTCGTCAGGAGTGGACGGGTGTGTACGGCGTCGGGACTTTTTTTATTTTGGCAAGTCAGCAGGCATCGTTCATCATGACTGACGCCAGATTGCATTGCTGGATGGCATGATTGACCATGGATTGCAGCTTTGGACGATTTTTTGAGGTTTTTTTTTACAATAAAGAAATTGTCAAAAACTGTGTTTGTGTTTTTTGTTCAATTAAAGGATTTTTTCTAAGCTTTTGTCTGTTCATTTGCTTTTACTTAACCCTTTGGTGAATGAGTAGGGGAATGTCATCTGGGCACCCAGATGCAGATAAACCCCCCTGCACTCAGACCCCCACAACCAATGGGCCAGGGTTGTGGGGAAGAGGCCCTTATCCTCATCAACATGGGGACGAGGTGCTTTTCCAGGGGGTCCCCCTGGAAAAGCATCCTCCCAATGCCAAGGACATTTGGCCTGGTATGGTGCAGGGAGGGGGTAGCCACTCATCCCCCCCCTTTCTGCCCTGCCAGGCCAGTGCTCGGATTAGGGTTTGGTTTATGAATTTTACGGGGACCTCGCTGATTTTTTTAAATTTATGGGCCTTGGGGTCACCCTTAAAATTCCTACCAGACCTAACACATTTTTTTTTCATTGGTGCAACCATTGGTGGAAGACAGTTTTCTTCCTGCTCGCTCCCTATGAGGTAGCGAACAGAATGACCAAACCGAATGCTGGAGTAAAGCATTCGACTATTCACTCTCTGCTGTTCAGCCCCTATGAGAATAGGGGGTGAACAGCAGTGAATGAAGTGCTGAATGTTTGCCTCAGCCGATCCAGATCTTGCATTGGGGCTGTGAATAGCCAAACATGCTTTGGCTCCCTTTACTAAGAAATCAACTGCTTAGTGAATAACCCCCTAAATAATAACATCTTTGCTTTGAAATACACTTAAGCCATTCACCTTTACATGTATAAAAATATTAAACATACTTTGTCCACATGTAACTATTTTAAACATATCTTGCAATGTAAATATAGTAAATATTAACCACTTCAGGACCATAGGACATACCTGCCCACCTGATCTTGGTCCTGATCCATGATTGTCATATATTTTTCAGCAGGCGAAGGGCTATCCAGTATGAGTGATCTGGGTAGCTGGAGAGCCACCCAATCACTTCTACCTGCCTCCGCGCATGTTGTCCCCCTGCCATGGTTTTTGGGCTTCTCCGCTCCTCTGGGGGGCCCAGGAAAACAGAAGATGGTGTCAGCATAAAGAGTGGGATTAGACCAAGGAACATCCATTTCCCAATCTGCTCTGTGATCAATAAAGCAGGAAGCACTGAGCTATAAGGGCTTTCTGTTTCAGAGCAAAGGTGTCACACACACGGCTGAAGTGCTGGGTAAACAGATGATCAAGCACAATCCTGGGAGGACAGGAGAGCCATCAGGGGGCTAATAGATCCCTTATGTCTCTATAAAGAGAACCTGTCACCTCCAACCGCCGGGTTCTCAGTGTAATGACTGCTTAGTGAATAACCCCCTAAATAATAACATCTTTGCTCTAAATACACTTAAGCCATTCACCTTTACATGTATAAAAATATTACAAATACTTTGTCCCCATGTAACCTGGTAACCAGAGGACGCTGATCTGTCTCTGCAAGTGGCCGTAGCCAGCCGTGAGCTGACGGCTATCTCCACCCAGCTGTCAGTAGCCAGCTTCAGCTTTCACCTCGGCTCAGTCGAGCCAAAGCATATGCCTTCAGCTCGACTGAGCCGCTCAGTCAACTTCGGGAGCTGTACGGGCTATTGTGAATACCCCGTACAGCAGCCCTTTGGTTCTACTGAACCAAAGGGCTCAGAGGGCCGGTGGTAGCCGAAGGATCAGCAGTAGCTACCCCTAAATCTTATTTTGGATGACTAGATGGTGTGTGTTAGAAAGAAAGACTACAGGTCAAAACTAGCCAAGAGACTGAGTGGTGTGTTGTATACTGGACTGTGGTGACAGATGCAACGGTGACAAATAAATATGGACAGGATATGTGTCAGTACATTTTAAAAAGCATGATAAAAGATAAGACTATCACAGTAAGTCTCCTGATCTTGTTCAAGGACTTCTTAATTTGCATTTTTATTTGAACAGTATATTCATTTATTTTCATTCATTTAGAAAATAGGAAACAGACATTTTTATAGTACTCTGCTAAATAAGGCAATGTCAATGTGATGAGTTGGCATGTTCAAGTTTTAAAAAAATCAATTCATTTTTCTTTTTTAATTACATCATAAATATGTTGTTTTTCTCAACAGTGTAACTATGTTCTCAAAAGGCATATAAGGGTGCAATATAAATTACCAACTACACTGTGAGGTAAATTGATTGCGTATCCCTTTGCACTTAATGAATGTAAAAGCTTGTCAAATGTTCCAACAATTTCATTTACTTGCAATTATCTATGTAATATAGCTATGCAGATTATTTCCAATTATATTTTAACACTTTCTCTTTCAGTAACATTTTGTAGAAATACTTTAATTACAGCAAATCATTAACACAATGGTAACAAGAAAAACTTTTTTTGAAATGTACAAAACCACTTCAAAGCGTCTCACGTTACAGAAATGATGAGCGGTAACTCAAAGCATCCAATCAGCTTAGAAATTTCAGAATAGTGATAACTGATTAGCATGGATTAGTTTAGGAGATTTGTTTTAAATGGAAAAACTGCATGTCTTTCATGTTGATTCACGCTGAAGAATGAGAGTTTGATACCTGATGATTGTTGCTGTTGTGTTATTTGCCTATTGAAGCCACTGTTTAGGTAAACTTCATGAGCTTTGTCCCGACTGGGACATTTCATGGATTTATTGGACAGGAACTTACTTAGAGTGAGACAGAAATACAACCAGGTGTATAGGGTGGCGCAACAAAGCTGTGTTGCAATTCAAATTTAGCAGGGAAAGTCAAAGTGTGAATACAGGGTGAGGTTGGAACAGATAATTGGGGTTAGTTGGTTAAGTAACATTCTTGGAGGATGCCCTGAACATGCCTGTGAAGTGGTGCGTCTGTGCAATTTATACAGGCTACTACAGCAAAACTTACATTCTGTAAACAAAGCAACTAGGAATTCCTTTCATTTATATCATACCCCCAACAAAATAGCAAAAACATGGGCTTCCCAGGCTCTTTGGGCCTTAAATAAAAAATAAAACAAAATTCTATATCAGACTTTTTTTCCGAGCATGCCCTCCCCAGGTAAGGTGAGGGAAAAGCATGCAGACCTCCCCTCCTCAATCATACCAGGCCACATGCCCTCAACATAGGGGCTGCATTTACCCATAAGGTGGCCCCTGGCAAAACACCTAGTCCCCATGTTAATGAGAGCAAGGGTCTCTCCCCCCCAACCCTGGCCCAATGGTTGTGGGAGTCTGTGAGAATTAAGAATAAAGAGGGCTCTGAGATGCCTCCTTCCCCTATGTGAATGAATAAGGTATATTGTACCCCATAGTGTTCAGACCGAACTTTGAGCTCATCCCTACCTACTATGTTATTTTATTACAATACATGCCTTTTATGTATTATATTGAACTCCCTCCATTTAAAAAAAAAACAAATATAAATATATATTCATTGCCTCTGACAATGTCACAGGATGTAACACAGAACGTATGGTGACGTTATCATGCAGGTGCTGATAGATGAGGTTGGTTAATATTTGAACTCTTGCAGGGAACGCAAACAAAGGTCCAGACAGAATGACAGGGGGTTGTATTCATTTTAAACTTTGCCATTGTGCACATGTG
Organism: Nanorana parkeri; assembly: GCF_000935625.1. Lineage (NCBI taxonomy): Eukaryota > Metazoa > Chordata > Amphibia > Anura > Dicroglossidae > Nanorana > Nanorana parkeri. The sequence continues at coordinate 1,650,441 of NW_017306507.1, read as the reverse complement.
GTGGTGCACTGCACAGAGTAAGTATTTTTAATCTGTTTTTATACTAAAGTGTGTTTTATGGGTCGTACTACGGTTGTTTATCTTTCTTTGAGCTACTGCACTATGGAGATGTGACAGTAGAAGACAATTGTATTTTTAGTAGACAGTGTTTATATATAATCACAAGAAGGTGTCCTGCTTGCACTAGAAGATACAAGATGGCACTATTTTCATGTTCCTAAAATTCTGAATGACATTGTGCATGCTTACATAAGTATTTTATTTTAACACAGTAAAACACAAATGTCATTTAGAGCATTCAAGAGGAAGGAAGATTTTTCTTCAATCTTTACTGAAGCATTTATTTTTTCCTATTTGTCATCTAACTCTTTTTATTACACTTGTTTATGGACCAGCCTAATCTAGCTTCATATACATGTCTGCATCACTAGTTTACCTATATGAATGAGTAAATGGTTGCTGTTGTAAGCAAGTAGATCACAACTGCAGTGGCATGTAGCAGGAATCCCAGTTACACCAACAGCTAGTCATTCCAAAACACTATTTTAACATTTCACTGGTACAAACAAATACAAGCAAATAACATTTTACATTGTACATTGGATCTCCTATAAGTGTGAAAATGGCCAACCAGGTAATTTATTCTTTGATTATACATGATACATGATTAACAGGCAATTATTGATGCTATCATAATACTATCTATGTATGATTTTCGTTTTAGGTTTTACTTAAAGATGCAAAATACCAGCATGTAAGCATAATTAAAAACATAAATTCACTGGGTCTGTCACTTTTTTTGTTTTGTTTTTAATATGATTACTGCATATGCAGTATATATGAGAGGCATTATATGGATGTAGAGAACAGCACACAAAAACACTGAAATCTGATCAGTAAAAGTATTGCTTTTCCTTCTCATTAGTAAACTCAATTGGAACACAGAAGCCTTTGAATGATGTGATACAGTTCAGCCAGAATGTTCTCTAAAATCAATACCACTGATTTGTTGGGACCTGAGGAAGAAAATTCAACTCAATCTCTAACAAAACTGACCACCGAAGTTATAATAAAACTTTTCTTATTTAGAGTAAAAAAGTGGTATTCTGCTTAAAAAGGAAAACCATAACGATCTTCTACAATAACTGTGATATATACGTTAAATATCAAAATGTAACAGAAGTTTCAAGGCTTGATAACTTGTGTTATTAAGCCTACGGCAATGTTTCTCATAAAAGTTAAACAAACCAGCCAAGTATATTTAACCTACAATACATACGGTATGAATATGTACATTTGTAGGATGGTTATGCACATTATGGAGCCACTCTAATCTCTGTTCTATTACAAATGATAACAGACCATCTTGCTAAAAGATGCAACCTGATCATTAAGCTTTTTCCTGATAAAGCTTTTACAGGCGTGTCATTTCTAAAAAAAACCTGATCATTGACTGATTTTATTCCATTTATCTATGGGATGTTTTACTAAATATGTATTTTTTTAAATTAGCCTGGTGAACCTGACTTCACCTAACCAACTGGGTTCAGCTGGATTTTTGTATTCCTTCAAACAGAGTTACTCTAAAATATAATATAACATTAATATGATGCATTTGGGTGACCACTTCCATAAAGGACATAGACCAAAGCCACCCTCTAAAAACAACAAATACTTCCCTTTCCAGTAGGTGCTGTTATGAAACTCTTATAATTTCCTCTGTACTGTGCAAGATAGATCTGTACCAAGGGGATGATAAAAATGAATATAGACAGTAAAGGTTCCAAGTACACATTTTTGGATGACACACTAGGCCAGTGTACCCAAAAAATTTACTGTTTCTTGCATCTGTGGAGAACCAGAGACACCCCTGTACCAATTGCACATTATTATAGGTTGAATGCAGTTTTTAACACTGGTTTTAGGTACAAACAGCCTATATGGCGAGTCACCACCTCGCTGATAGCAACCTTCTTGATCCCTTACAGTCCGGCTTTCGCCCACAACACTCCACTGAAACCGCCCTCCTAAAACTCACTAATGACTTACTAACAGCTAAAAACAATGGCCACTACTCCTTACTCTTGATCTCTCATGGTTTCCGTCTTACCTATCTAAACACTCCTTTAGTGTCACCTACAAATCTATCTCCTCCCCTCCTCTTCCTCTCTCTGTAGCGGTCCCCCAAGGCTCTGTCCTTGTACCCCTTCTCTTCTCTATCTACACCTCCTCCCTTGGTCAGTTAATAACCTCACATGGCTTCCAATACCATCTCTATGCCGATGACACTCAAATCTATCTTTCTACTCCGCAACTCACCCCCTCAGTGTCCTTGCGTGTCACTAATCTACTAACTGACATATCCGTCTGGATGTCACAACACTTCTTAAAACTCAACCTTTCAAAAACTGAGCTCATGATATTCCCTCCCGCCCGTGCACCTTCCCCCAACTTTTCCCTTGAGATTGTTAACACAACTATCCACCCCTCCCCCCATGCCAAGGTGCTAGGTGTCATCCTTGACTCGGACCTCACCTTTCTTCCCCACATCCAGTCACTATCCAAATCCTGCAGCCTTCACCTTCATAACATCTCCAAAATACACCCCTTCCTCACCAATGAAACCGCTAAATTACTCAGCCACTCACTTGTTATATCTCATCTTGACTATTGCAACTCCCTCCTCATTGGCCTACCTCTAAACATGCTATTGCCCTTCCGTCTATCATGATTGCAGCTGCTAGACTCATTCACCTAACCAACCGCTCAGTGTCTGCAAACCCCCTCTGTCAACCCTACACTGGCTTCTAATTGCCCAAAGGATAAAATTCAAAATATTAACAACCACTTACAAAGCCATCCACAACTCTGCCTCTGGCTATATCTCAAACCTGGTCTCAAAGTATCACCCTAACCGTCCCCTCCGCTCTTCAAAAGACCTCCTGCTTTCCAGCTCCATCATCAACTCCTCCCATGTTTGCCTCCAGGACTTCACTAGAGTGTCTCCCATCCTATGGAACTCTCTACCCCAACCTGTCTGTCTATCTCCCACACTGACTGCCTTTAGGCGATCCCTTAAGACTCATCTCTTGATGGAAGCCTATCCCACCTCAACCTAACCACTGAACTATCACTTTCTCAAATAATTCATCCCCACACATAAAAGAGACGGGGTCACTCCGGGTAAATAGATACCAAACATGTCAAGCCTTAAAATTGCGTGCATCCGTGAAACCGCAAAAACTACAATAACCAACATTTTCCATAGGCAATGCTTTAAACGCTTTTACGGCGTGGCGTAATTTTTGTTTTGTGTGCGTAGGCGCATCCGAAGTGTGTTTGCGTTGTTTGTGCATGCACATGGTGGGCAGGGGGATTTTAAAAACATTTTTTTCCATTTTTTTTATGTTACTCTAATTTTAACTTTTTTTTTTTACACTCAGCTTTATTGCTATCCCATAGGGGGCTAACAATATAATGTGACAGGTCCTCTTTATGGAGCTCTCATGGGTCTTTCAGACCCCTGTCACCTAGGGACCCCAAAGAAGCTTCTTCTTCTGGCTCTAGGAACCAGAGAATGTGCCCAGTGACACCTGAAGTGATGTAATGCACATCACTTCAAGGTCCAGTGATCGGAGGAGAGATCCACAGCTAGAAGCCACTGATCTCTCCTTTGATCTATCAGGGGAGACCCTCCACGCCGGTCCCAAACTCACATGAGGGACAGTGAAGCCTGGAAAGCTGACGGCGGCGGCTTCGAAGAGACTCCAAAGAGACTCCCCCCAAAATTGAAAGGGAGATAATTTTTACTGCAAATAAAATTACTCCAATTCAACCCTGATGCTAATACTACCGAATGGTCAGACAAAATGATTTAGTGAGATATATAGGGCTAGTAAATTGCTCACAAATAAATGGAAATCTATAGTTTAACCAAAATTGGAGATTCTTTGGTCTCAAAGATGTCAGCTTGGTGTCAGTATAGGGACAGGAGAGGTTCAGGTTCTCTTTGTTCAGTTCCCCCTGGCAGCCCATCAATTAGCTTCAGATTCCTTGTGTTGTGTGTGTGTGTGTGTGTGTGTGTGTGTGTGTGTGTGTGTGTGTCCTTCTCTTCTTTTCCTCTCCCTAACTTTCTCCTACCTTTTATTACCCAAAATCTTGGGAGAGAAAAATGCTTATCTCCTTCACTATAACATCACGGCTCAGATCATCTTACTCCAAATTATCCTGGCAAGTACCTAAAGAGGGCAATGTTGGACTAGGAATAATTTGGGATTTCTCCTTAAAATTCCTATATTATTACTTCAGTTGACCTCTGGTTGGTTAAAAAATCTGGCTGGTTGGTTAAAAAATCATAAAATTAAGAGATGGCCTGTTACTTGACAGAACTTGGCAGACATACTGGAGACTAGGGTCTCTTTAAGAGATGTATTGCTTGAGAAAGTTTGAGCAAGGAAAAAATGATCTTCTACATACATTGAGATTGAGGTAATTTGTACTAATAGATCATAGTCACTTAAGTTCTTTCATTGATTACAAACAGTATAATATAATAATGTACTTAATATAATTATTGGTAATTTCGAAAACACCATATTAATAATATATACTAGTATATGTCAATAAGTAAAACCACATAATATATACAAGGTATATAGGTTGAATATTGCATTAAAATATATAAAATTACTATATTAAGCAAATATTTAGATGATTTATGCAATAATAATAATAGAATTGAAATTATTGGTTATACCATTCCTATCAAATAATAATCCTGTATACAAGGTAACTTTTAATGTGAGCTCTTTTTCACATGTCAAAAAATATCATGGTAAGTATTTCTTTGTCCTTTGTTATGTCTGAGACATGGCATCTCCATTAATCTTACAGTCTTACACAGTCTGGTACCATGGTCAGTCCTTATCTAGTTGCTGGGGTCTGGTACCCCCAGACTTTACAACCTGGGAATGTATGCTGTAAGGGTCTGGGAATGGCTGATGTTAGAGTCATTGTTCAGAAACCATTAGCTCCAATTCACCTTATATCCTGATATAATATAAAGAACAAAAATGGCTTCCAGTGTGCCTATGCTACAATATGTAGAGATGATAAGTTCAGGCCTTACAGTTTAATTCCATGAGCACTGAATAGTTCTGACAGTAGTAGCACCATATACTGCACATACATACATACATACATACATATACTTTTAAAGGGGGTTTAATATGTAAAAGTAAGAATTTAGAAGTTTGCAAAGTGTTTGATATATACTGTAGATATTGGAATAGAGCTTTAGTTGGTAATTGGAATTAAGTCACCAGCTCAACATATGGTAATACAGTCTTTGTCTTACAGTAAATTATATTTTTAAAATGGAGAAGCAAGCTTGATTTACAGATTGTCTACATGTCTAAAGTAAGATTGAATGGCAGTAAAGTGGTTTAGAAAAGAGGTGGTGAGCTGGTCAATCACTGTTGTTTCCCAGGCAAGGGCTGTCTCAGGAGAGTTTTGCTGAGGGACAGCCTATTTCTGAAATTACACCCCCCCCCCTTCCTCGAGGGGTTGCTCCTGCTCCCCCCAGGCTTACTTGGATGTAGAAGATGGAACTTCCAATTAACAATTATAGAAAAGCAAACTCAGCCCACAGAAGGATGTTGACCCACTCAACGTCATCATTGGCCATTAGACAACGTAACATCTTCTCTAGAGTCTGATTAGTCCTTTCTGTTTGGCCATTTGTCTCAGAATGATACGCTGAAGAATATGATAACTTAATCCCTAGCAGAGAGCAGAGGACCTTCCAAAACTGGGCTATAAACTGAGAGCCATTGTCTGAGACAATATTAATTGGTGTCCCATGCAGCCTGAGGATATATTTACTGAATAAAGTTCTTTAGCCGATGGAAGTTTTGGAAGATGGACAAAGTGGGCCATCTTACTGAACCTGTCTACCACCACCCATATCGTGGAACATCCCTGGGATGGAGGCAAATCTGTGATCAAGTCCATAGATAAATAGATCCAGGGGCAGGTAGGTATCGTAAGAGGATGAAGTAGACTGGAGTTCCTGCTCTTGCTTCCTGCATAAACATCACAGGCCTGGATGAAAGCTAACACATCCTGCTTAATTGATGGCCACCAGAGGTTGCAATAGATCATCTCAAAGGTCTGTTTAAATGCTGGATGTGCAGCAGGTTTCGATGCATGCACTGTACTTGCTGTAATACCTGCAAACGAAGAGTCAGGGGCATGAAAAGCATATCTGAGGGGGGGCTCAGCCAGTGGAGGTAACAAGACCTCAGAGATGTCAGTTTGGGTAACAGCTAAAATCTTATCTTCATGGATGATGGGTTGTGGAGGAAGCAGAGGAGGAGACTCTGACCGAAAGGTACGAGACAAGGCATCAGCCCAGGTAGATAAGATATTGTGAAATCAAATCTGGAGAAGAATACTGACCACCTGGCTTGACGTGAGTTCAGTCTCTTAGCAGAGCTATATTTACTGGACAAGAAGGCACAGGGGTGGATGGTAGCATTTACAGGATCTTTTTGTTACAGGAGTGCTCCCACCCCTACTTCAGAGGCGTCTACTTCCACAATAAAAGTTAGCACAGGAATAGGACATAGAATTGGTACAGAGGTAAAGGCTTTCTTTAGGCATCTTGTGCTTCAGCAGTCCATTTAAATTTAGTTGTAGTCTTCCTGGTGAGAGAGGTGATGGGATGCGCAATGGTGGCAATGTTCTTAATGAATTTACGATAGAAATTTGCAAAGCCCAGTAAGTGTTGAACTGCCTTCAGGTCTGAAAGTGGTGACCACTCTAAAATGGCTTGAATCTTGGCTGGATCCATGGTGAGGCCAGTGTCAGAAATCAGGTAGCTCAGGAAAGGTACTTGTTTGACATGGAATAAATACTTTCTGGGCTTTACAAAAAGGGAGTGAGCCCTCAAGCGGGCCAATACTTGCCAAGGTTCCACCCTGACTTAACTGGTTTGCAGCATTCTGGCTTGGCTACCATCTCAGCAGACTGTTTAACGTTGCTCACTACTCTCACTACTGACCTTGCCCTTGCGTGGTGTTTCCTGCTAGGGCATTCCTGCTGCTCAGTGTATCCTGATTCTGTGTATGACCCGATCTTGGCTGACGTTCTTCTCTGGTTCCTGCTCCTGGCTTATTCCTGACATTGCTGATTTCCATGTTCCTGACCTGGCTTGTATGACTACCTACTCCTGACCTTGGCTTGTTCCTGTTTATGATTTTTGCTTGCTCCTGTGGACACTTTTCTTAACCTCCCTTTGCGGTATTCTCGAGTCTGGCTCGGGGTTAACTTTCAGTACCAGGAGCGGTAACCCCCGAGCCAGACTCGGGAATGCACAGAAAAGTTTCACTTACCTTGTCCCTGCGAGCCCGTAGCATCCTCTGCTGTACGCGGCCGGCATCTGAGTTTCGTTTTCGGGCGTCACAGCGGGGGGCGGAGCCAGTGAGAAATTCAAAAGTGAAAAATGACATTTACACAGAATACACAGAATACAATGTAATCTGCTATGATTACACTTATGTATCAAACTATTTCACTTCAATTTTGTCCCTAGAGCTCTGACCAGTGCCCTGCCTGCACTTTTACTGTTCTTTCTGCCTGGAAACTTGTGAACGTCCATAGCACTTAAAAAGCGTCCCTTTGGGTCAAAAGCGGTTTTAGACCAGGTAGAAAACAGCAATAGTAAATTAGAATCACTTGCAGGATTGAGCGATAGCGATACGTTGAGAAATTCATCCTCAGACACTGAAAGCCACAACAAATTTCCATTAAAAACAATGTATCGCTTTGGGATGCTAAAATCCTGAATAATCATACCGCCAGGGAGCTTAATAAAGTATTTTTAACGAGCACTTATGCTTGTCTGGTTTTCATTGTGCTCTGACAATACTGAGAAGACATGCCTCTGATATGTTTCAAGATTGGGAGAGCATATCTAAATATCATCTAAGTACACAAGCATTAAGCAACCTAAAAGGTCACAGAAAATGTCATTCATAAAGTTCTGCAAAACATCTGGTGCATTTCTGACACCGAAAGGCATTACTAGACATTCAAAATGGCCATCCTTGGTGTTAAAGGCTGTTTTCCATTCATCTCCTTCACATGTGCACACCAGATTTTAGGCTCCCCTTAAGTCAAGTTTGGAGAAGAGTTTGGCTCCCTGAATTTGGGATAAGAACTCTGTGATGAGAGGAAGAGGGTACCGATTGGGAATAGTTATCTTATTTAGACCTCTGTAGTCAACACAAAGCCTCAGTCCCCCATCCTTCTTTGGGACAAAGTAACATCATGCGCCTGTGGGAGAAGTAGAGGAATAAATCAATCCCTTAGCCAGGTTCTCCTGGGTATACGTTTGCAAAGCAAAGATTCTAGGCTCAGACAGTGGAAATACTCTTCCTGGAGGAGGTGTAGTGTCAGGTAAGAGATCAATGGGGCAATCATAACTGCGATGAGGAGGTAAAGTGTCAGCTACCCCTTTCGAAAATACATCCACAAAGTCCTTATAACAAGGAGGAATCTGTTCCAATCCTATTTGACAAGCAGCACATCTAACAGAGTGCTGGATGCAGTTTTTTACACACTGATTGGACCAAGATGAAATATTTCCTGTTCGCCAGTCAATTACTGCATTGTGACTCTGAAGCCAAGGAAGGCCTAGGATCAAAGAAGTGGATAGGATTAGTGAATAGGATTCACCTCTAAGTTCAAAATCAAACAAAATTCTCCTAGTCAGGTTCACTCATCACTAGTATTGGTGTATTGCCAATTAAAACTTTTTGTCGTTTGCTGTGGCAAACAATAATCAGGTAACACTATAAAGCAGACCAGCAGCACCTGCAAAAACTTACTGTGAACACTGCTACAACATGTTTCTCACAGAGGAAGTGGGATTTTAGAGAGTCAGACATATATCTCTGCAGCTCTAGGCATTAAAAAGCAATTCATTCTTGCAGCAAGTTCACAAAAAAGGCAAGGAAATAATTCAAGTTCTCTTAGGTAGCTTTTCTCACCCTGCTTCCTCCACCCAGATTAGTGGCTCTGTGTATGCGTTAGAAATTGGAAGGCTTCTAAGTGACTGCTGATAGGGGAGAAAGGGTAAGCTGAGTTGCTGAGATAATGGGGGTGATTTACTAACCTAAACACACGCACGCACCAGGTACGTGTGATTTTCACACAGCAAAACGTACTTATCAACCAAAAAGTCTCTAAAAGCATATTTCCACTAATGCCATATATGGAAAAATCATGCACATGATGCATATATAATGCTGTTTCACAGTTTAGACAAAAACGGTTAGCTCGTGCATTTACATTCCTGCATTCATCAACGCAAGCAACACAACATAGAGCTAATTTACACAACATCACCTTGCAAATTCATGCAGGGCTTTGCACAACACACCTGCTGGGTGTGTACACACTACAAAGGTGTCTAGATTCCACCAATAGATCATGCTGGGAGGGAACACACTACAGAGGTGTATACATGTTCGTGGTGTGTTTATAAGGTTAGTAAATCAACCCCAATGACTTGAAGGACTTCAGTGTTTGTGATCTACATTTGAAGATGCATTTCTTTACAGTGCATTCAATTACAGAGGCCAGTGAGGGTTTGTTTTAAAGAACCTTTACTAACTATTAAGAATATTTAAATAAGTGTATGTATCTGGTGGAAGAATTAATAGTGACAAGCAAAAGATGCATCCGCTGTGCATGCCAAAGCTGAGATTGAATCATTTTATCTTGTTGGCTGTTTTTGCTTATGTCGCTCTTCTTTAATGCCATTATCCTCTCCTGATGTATCCCTCCTTTTCAACCTGAACAAGTTGCTATGTTCTGTCCAGAAGTTTGTTATTAGTTTATTATTAGCATCATGTGACATTATTCCAGTTGCTTACCACGATGAGTTGGCCTGCAGCTAGTTTCAGAAAATGTACAGACACTACGGTCAGTAGCACTTTAGAACCACGGCCTGTATAAATATTTGTGGTATTATTTGTTTTGACAACATGCAACAAAACACAGAGCAGGCGCCATCTACTCGTGCAGTATATTTATTGACCAAAAGATAAAATAAAAGAGTAAAAAGATTCTACTCATTATTCCTAAAGGAAACCAGGCATATCAATAACAGTGCCCGATCCAAGAACGCTGTATAGTGGTAGATGCACCCCAACAGGGGGGCTGTGCTAATGCAGTTCAGGGTAGCCAACCCCTTCCTCAGAGCAAAACCCCTTTTGGGGTGCATCTACCACTATACAGCGTTCTTGGACCATCAGATTCTGTTATTGATATGCCTGGTTTCCTTTAGGAAAAGTGAGTAGAACCTTTCTACTCTTTTATTTTATCATTTGGTCAATAAACATACTGCACTAGGAGGTGGTGCCTGCTTTGTGTTTTGTTGCATGTTGTCAAGATTCCAGTGACTCCCTAGTTGAGAGAGCACCCCCATGGTTCTTAGCATTGGTGGAGTGAGCACCAGTCCCATTGGTTTGCGCGGCCGCCTGAATCTTGCCTGTTTTCCATGATTTGTTTTAGTTTAATTAACAAAGTGTATATAAGATTGGATGAAATCCAAAAGCTTGCTGCATGACCAGCACTGCAGTTTTATTACTGCAACATCCTGAACCTGTGCATGGCCCTCATACAGCACTTCATTTTCAACCATTGGTCTACAGAGCAGGCCCAAATAAAGTAAATACTACACCCAACACCCAGCATTTGTAAGGCAAGATCTCACCTACATTTAGGTAGCCTATTACTCACTAACTACCATGCTATGCATATCCATAGTATGTTCTTGAGAATAACACTGAATAGCAGTGCCTTCATTTTGAAAGTCACCACCAACAGTTCATCCTGGGAGATATGCATGTTAAAGCATAATTGGTGTTTTAGAACCAAACACACAAGCCACTTCAGAAACATAAATTCCCATCTTTATATGCTGGCCAGCAACCTAGGAAGGTTGGACAGGTTCTAGCAATTATGCAAAACAGTAATTACTTGTTGCTTAAATAGAAAAGCAATATCTCGTCACAGAATAGGAAGCAAACTAGCCTGTTACAAAATGTAGCCTTACCAATATTTATTGTTGGTTTGAGAAGGAAATGCAGGTGAGGATGGTAGGGTATATAAGACAGCATGAAGAAGGCTACTATAAAATAAAAGCTCACCATTTTTTTTCTAAATTGCATCCAGTGGATCGTCACAAATTAGGTCAAATCTTGGTTTGTAGAGATTTGTTATTTTGTTATTCAGCTCTCCTGCAAACACATTTGTTTGACACTAGATTAACAGATCAAAAATAAACATATCAATATTTATTCAAAACAGAGTGTGCTAAGCAGACAGTGCAACAGAGTTCCAGAATCATTCTTAGTCATTCTTTAGAACACTACCAATAAAGGAAACCCTTAAATAACTGTTCCATTTGCTGGTCTCTCCTTTGGTAAATGCTAGTTGCCTGCCTGTGATACTGGTTTATGAATTTCAATTCCTTCTGAATCACTGATATAACCTTAACCTCCCTGGCGGTATTCCCGAGTGTAGCTCGGGGTTATTTTTCCATACCATAAGCGGTAACCCCGAGCTACACTCGGGAATGCCGCATAGCATTTACTTACCTTGTCCCTTGAGCCGCACTATGTTCTCCGGCCGATGCCAGCATCCGTCTTCCGGGTTCCGTCCCTTGCAAGCGTACGTGTCGCAGGGGGCGGAACCGGCGGGATATTTTAAGAAAAACGACAAAGATGAAAAGAATTCGGAAAAAATAGACCGAAAATTGACATGAAAAAATCATACCGCCAGGGCGATTAATATTTAGATCAGAAATTCTGACAGACTTCCTTGACTTGAAACATTGAGGTGAGAGAGTAGGTACAACTTGTAGACTCATGTTTTAAAATAAAAATCCCTAATACATTTTGTTCTCTTTTTCTTCTTCTTAGTGGTTGTAGTCATAGCACAATAGCATTTAAACTATATCAACATTTTTCTAAAGTAATTATAAAATTAGACACAATTTGTCACCCATTTTAGAAGGCACACAAAACTTAATTAAGCTAAATTATACGCTAAAATTACTCCTCTTATAGCCATTTTCTTAAGATGTAGAACACCACTCATTCACCTTCCAAAGCAAAAGATAACTGAATAAATCACTGGAAAAACATCCATTAAATTTCACCGTGAATGTATTCATGGATTTGCTATTTTTACTGAAAACTGGCAGAGTGCTACATGTCTACATTCCTGAGTAAATTACATGCAGCAGACTGCCCAGCTTGCATCTCCAGGGGGGTATAAATAAAGGCATTTTAGCCACGATGGAGTAGATGTTCATAGAAATTGTATGTTTATAGATCCAGTAGGGAAGAAAAGTATTTTCTGGATGAAAAAGAAAGTGCTCAGTGCCATTTGAATATGTATTTACTTACTAATGAGCCTAATCTTAATTAGATAGCAATAACACTTTTGCATTTCCAGATGTTGAGCTTGAATTATAAAAAATAATTAGTTAATTACAAGAATGTCTATTTTTCTGAGCCATCGCTCAGTATGATCCAGCTCCTACTAACCGTGAATCTTAGCTCCATTAGATCCTAGTAACCAATTTATATGACACAATTATTTAAGTACTTATTACTCTCTTGTATGTAAAATGTATTTATTTATTTATTTATTTTATGTACTTTAATGGCAATTCTGTACCTCTACTTCATGGCCCTGAGAGGAATTTGTCACCTCCTTTGGTTGGCTCAAGTCTGGTTATCCACCATCATTTTTTATCAAGTATTTTAAACTTTTAATTTGGGAAAAAAACATGCCCCTATTCTTAAAAGAAACCAACATATCAAAGTATAGTAACAAGAAAATGTGGCATTGTATTGTTTGCTTATCTATGAGAGCAGCATTCTACAACTAGTGCAACCAAAAAATGTTGTAGGGGCAAGACGGGTGGCATCGTGGCAAGAGATGAGTTTCTGTTTCCTGCCCAGTTGATCAGTTAAGGTTTTCTCTACAATGAAAGAATCTGTCCAGGATTAAACTTGGTTGAGCAGAGTTTTCCTATATCTTCACCCTGGGACTTCTTTATTCAGTATCATTAAAGTGACATTAAACTCAGGAGTTAAGTCTTAAAATGCATTCAGGTACCTTAACTATTAAGAACAATTCACCTTATTTGTGTATCACTCAGCTATAGATCTTCCAATCATCGCTGAATTGATTCTGACACTGTCAGGTTGGCTACTTCTGTTCCCCATGGTCCCTGTGTCTATTGTAAAGTAGCCACCACTCCAAGCTCAATCCTGTGATGGATTACAATCTCAATACAAATAAGTAAACTAAACCTGAGACTGTAGTCCATCACAGGGGTGAGCTTGGAGTGGTGGATACCTTACAACAAACACAGGGACCATGGGGAACAAAAGTAGCCCCCCTCCAGAAGGAAAGACAGTCTCAGCACAATTTAGGGATGATTTGAGGATCTACAGCTTCTGTTTCCTGCCCAGTTGATCAGTTAAGGTTTTCTCTACAATGAAAGAATCTGTCCAGGATTAAACTTGGTTGAGCAGAGTTTTCCTATATCTTCACCCTGGGACTTCTTTATTCAGTATCATTAAAGTGACATTAAACTCAGGAGTTAAGTCTTAAAATGCATTCAGGTACCTTAACTATTAAGAACAATTCACCTTATTTGTGTATCACTCAGCTATAGATCTTCCAATCATCGCTGAATTGATTCTGACACTGTCAGGTTGGCTACTTCTGTTCCCCATGGTCCCTGTGTCTATTGTAAAGTAGCCACCACTCCAAGCTCAATCCTGTGATGGATTACAATCTCAATACAAATAAGTAAACTAAACCTGAGACTGTAGTCCATCACAGGGGTGAGCTTGGAGTGGTGGATACCTTACAACAAACACAGGGACCATGGGGAACAAAAGTAGCCCCCCTCCAGAAGGAAAGACAGTCTCAGCACAATTTAGGGATGATTTGAGGATCTACAGCTGAGTGATACACAAATAAGGTACATTTTTCTTAATAGCTAAGGTACTTGAATGTATTTTAAAGGTTTAACTCCTAAGTTTAGTGTCCCTTTGAATATCATAGATGTTAGGCCTTGTTCACACCAAATGCAGAGCAGATCCGGTCAGGTTTCTGCACACACAGTGCAGTGGGTTGTGCCGCATTTTGGACGCGTTGTTCATGCGTTCCGGGCCATTTTTTGTAAAAAAAATAATAATTACATTTAACATGGGCTTTCAGGCATTTGCATGCATTTTTGCGTTTTGATGCGTTCCAGAGCAGATCCAGAGCAGGTAAAATAGGGCTTGCCGCAGTTTTTTCACCTGCTCTGGATCTGCACGCTGCGATGTGAACTGGAGCTCAAAATACCATAGGAATACATTGGACGCAGTTTTGATCCGGTCTGCACCTGCTCTGCTCTGGATCTGCTCCGCGCTTGGTGTGAACAAGCCCTTAGCTAGAATGATTGCATAATGTAATTTTCTTTGCTGTTACAATGTTTCATATTAAATCAAATCAAAGAAAGACTGAAAGCATGGGGACTGAAAATTCTGTTTTAGCTACACAATAAATCTCTGTTAAATTCAGTCACTGGAATCCCCAGGAAAAGGATGTGAAATAGCTTTTCTCTGATGAAGCAATCACCTTTAGCCACATAATGCATAGAATACTACAGAACATTATGCATTGAGTGGTACCATAGGGGGCAACAGAGCACTATTATCCCCTAACTGTTTTATGGTCCCTCACCCTAGGCAGGCCTGAATAATATATTTATGTTTGCTTATTTTCTTTGAATTTGAATTTCAAATGGTTTGGATGGGATGTCATGTTAACAAACATTAAAGTATATGTAAACGCTAACAAAAACAGTTATTTGCTCCTATTTGATTAATTAAGTAGACCATTAAAAGCATTTTGTTTGAAAAGTGCAAAAGAATACCTGCTGATCCTGCCAGAAATCCAGTGATGTCTTGTAACCTTGGTACTCTGCAGTATAATCAAAAACAATGATTTCAGTCAATGAGTTAGGACTAAAGAGCACCTCCCTCCTATGTTATGGAGAAGAGTAGAGGGAAATATTCTGTTGTCCTTACACACTTCCTGTGCTAGATTGGCAGCACTGCTTTTTCATGGATAAGGTAGCAAGTGAGCATTGTGAACCAAGGACAGGAAGTGTGTTACTTACAGAATCACCAGATAAAAATTAAGGGAAAAAAGAAAAAATGTAATTCATCCACCATATCTATGGACTGTTACACTGCAATATGTTTTGTTCTTAGGTTTAGATGTGTTTACTTAAATACTTCAGAAATATGTGTGTGTGTGTGTGTGTGTGTGTGTATATATATATACAGTATATATATATTGATAAATGGCAACTTTTTCAAATATATATATATATGCCTGTTGGTGTGTGTGCTTTAGGGGTTAAACCATGCCTGTCAGAAAGATGTGTATTGAGTACAGTAGCTGTTATGGAAAAGACCCAATAGAATTGTATTGGGTTTGACTGCCCAGGTGTATATATTGGCTACAGGCAAAATACAGTAGCTGCTCATAATAAGGCACCGTAGTAGTATGTGAATCTACTGCCCAAGTGTGACCAAAAAAAAATATTTAGGCCAAAGGCTGTAAAGATCACTGCAGGTCATGGTTGTAGTATCCAGGTGAGTATACAGTCAAGGATGTAGTTTAGAGTAAATGAATGCTCAGACAATATGATCTAAAACAATTACATACTCTGATCAAGCAGTAAAACTAACCCTCACTGATCTCTGTAGCTGTTAGCATTATGTAGAAATGCATCTTCAAATTCACAACACAGACACTGAATACTTCCACTGAATACTTCCAGTCCACTAATGCACACAGCAGGTGTCTCTAAGCTCTTGGAATCCGACTTTAGAGTTGATGTTGTGTTCTTTGATAGTCTTTAAGAATAATTTATATCATAGTACAGTGAGGGCTTTTTTTTAAAGAACGTTTACTGCTGGTTAAGAGTATGCAAATACTTTAATATCCATAGTCTAAGCAAAGGTGCATGCTAAGTGCCTTCACTTCCTATTCTGACCAAAGCTGATCACAACATTTGTACGGCAGGAGCAAATTCTGAATTCCAGTGTTATTTCTGGCCGCTCGAATATACATTTTTAAAAGGTATGGCTAAACAAAAGTTCGCCAGACTTTTCAGAAGTTTGCTCAACTCTTAGTCCTGATAGGGACATACAACAATAAAAGCTTGAAGCTCTAATCCTTCCCCGCTCTATATAAAATGAAATTTAAAAAAACGTTGAATGGGGTTGGCCTTTCAAATAGATTGATAACAATGTCTGAATGAAATTATTGTGCAATCCCATGTTATATTTAGATTTCAATTCACTTTTCTTTCATCCTACTGTTTCAGGGATTGGTTAAACTGCTAAACCTGTGTTCTAATTTCTAGATTATATGTCAAGACCTTGTCATGATTTATATGAAGACTTAAACTAATGTACCAAGAATAATTGGCCAAGCAAATTGGTCCATGATTCTAAATACATTAGGAATGCACTAGCAATTATTGACAGAGTAAATTTGTATAGGAGCTTGCAGTTTTTCAAGAGGTCATTTACAGATGAATAAAACATTGATTGGAATATGTACATAGAATAGATTGGAATATGTACATAAACATAAGGCTTTTGTTTTTGATTAGATTTCGTATACCCAGGACCTATAGGTGGCAGATTAAAAGGCAGCTATTCCTTGTATAAGCTACCAACCCTAAATCTTTTTTCTATAATTAGAAGAAATACAGGCTAAATGACAGATTGTCACAACATTTCAAGCCAGGTTTGGAACAGTTATTAAAGAGAAGGTTAAATATAAAATAGGAAATTCCACCAAAGAGGTGTTTGCACTTCAAAGACTGAAAACTCCAGTGATAAAATTGAAACCGCTAGTACATTAAAAGGAAAAATAACCCCTAATTATTTTATCCCAATAGGAATATTTAGAGCAATATCTACTTCTTTAAAAGATTAAGGTGTGCAAACAGCTCCAACGATTTCTGACATAAAAAAATTATAGTGAATAAATATGCCCATTACTACACATTTGTGTACACAGGTACACATTCTTAAAATAAAAATAAAACATAGAGCAAGAAAATCTGATCCAGGAAGGGTTCTGGAAAGTAACTGCAATACTCTTATTTCTGCAGTTTGAGAGCTGTCAACCCTAGTATGTAAAAAAAACAGACAATTAAGCCAGATTTTAAGGCTTAAAGGCATAGTTTACATAGTTTACAGTCTAGTTTACAGTAGGGATGCCCCAAAACCGATACTAGTATTGTAATCGGTGCCAATACTGGGCATTTTCATGAGTACTCATTAAAATGGCCCGATGCTAAGAGCCGATATCAGTGCTATACGTTTTTAAACACATGCGGCTGCCTGAGGTCCTGCGCTTCCTGGGTACCTCAGGCAGTCTGCTGGGGACCTCTGGCAGCTGTCTTTGACAGCACCTGTCTGGCCGCAAATCTTCCTCCTTCTCAGACTCCGGCAGCTCTCCTCACATCTCGGCACCCCTGCTCAGCCTCCAGCACCTCTCCACACACTCCGGCAACCCCTCCTCAGACTCCAGCACAAAGTCCCCGAAACTACAGCACAAAGCTCCAGAGCCTGCCAGGGGAGAAGCAGGGAAGCTGCACGCAAACAGTGGCACCATGCAGCCCTCTCATGGAAGGTAAGATATGAGGGAGCCAGGCTGATGTCTCTGCATGATTGTTACTTATTGAAGGACAGTGCAGGTGTCACAAACTTAAAACATGACACAAACACTTTGTTAAACAAGACAGAGCCTTATATTCACTAGACAGGTGCCTTATTGTGTCACCAGCTTTCTCAAGCCCCTCATAACTGGCTGATTTGTGAATATTGGAGAAAATGTCTGTATTGTTTTAGAAAAACTGACACATGACACTAAAAAAGGTATCGGCAATTGGTGTCATCAAGTACTTGAGGAAAAGTATCAGTACTTGTACTCAGTCTGGAAAAAATGGTATCGGTGTATCCCGAGTTTACAGTGTTTCATATTGCAGCGTTAAGAACTAGAAGAGAATGTCCTAAAAACAGGCCATGTCAGATAATTATTTATTGTAGTCCCTGAACAGGCATTGGACTGTTCTAGAGGGGAGTTTTTAAATGCCCAAAAAAGGATAAAATTGGAATAATATCAGTAGTGGTTTAAAGTTCATATACAAGAATAAATGTAGACTCCTAAGAGTCTATTCATAATTTTTTGTCACACAAGATTCACATACCTTACAATCAAGATTCACACATGTTCTAAAAGGATTCCACAGGAATAATGTGTGATTCTTGGATATACATTGTGTGAATCTCATTTATAAATAGACTGCTTAGTATGATTTAGAAAAATTAGATCACCATTATTTATTAGAGAGAAGTGAATACAATAGGATGAAGGAACTAATGTGTATCAAAGTTTTAAGTCTTGGGGAATATTTATATAGTAGTGAATGGGACATCCACCAAACATTTAATTTAGGTAAATCAATCACTGTATTTAAAAAAAAACATGCCCCAAGAAGATTCACCTGCAGTGACTGAATAAAAAATATCACATGCACTACTTTATAAATATACCCAACTAATGTAGATACTATGGCATTTTCAGTGCCTGCTAAAACATGGCATTATTTGAATTGAAGTCATATATACAGTATAAGGCAGATCATTTTATTACTTGTTAACCCCAATACCTTGTATATTGCTATGTGCCCATATGTAATATATTGGAAAAACTATCCAGAAACTGAAGGATAGGTCCAGTAAAAAGAGGAGTAGATTATTGAGCATGTGAATGAAGAAAAAGTCAGATTTATGGACATAGAAGTTAATTTATTAGCAGCTGCTTTCAAAAAATGATCAGAATGGTCAGAACTTTTGATACAAAATTTGTATGAACCTTCTAAGATAAGGTCACAAAGTTAATTTCATACTCAAAAGAACCTTGTCTGAAACCGTATAACTAGAAAGCTAAATAAAGTGTGTACACTAGCTTTAAAGAAGACAATGAAAAACAAAGATATTTGCCAAGTACTAACAGCATTGTCTTCTCTTAGGTATAGGTCTCTGGGAGGTAAGCAGTTTATTTACCATTATCAACACTGTCTGTGTCTGGATTGTAAATGATTACACTAGTTTGAGCTTTGGAGTTTTAATATCATTTTTTGGACAGATGTTCTAGGAAGTGACCTTGTAGAAATCTTAAAAATAATAGTGTCACAAATTGAATGAAAATGTTTTATATAAATATAAGACCAATTGGGTATCAAAATAATTCAAGGACAATAGAGATTAGAATACCAATAAACTTTGTATATATTCTCTTATATCATTAAAGTAGAAAAGGTCTGCTTGTTAAAAAATTGACACACAAGCATCTTACACAGAATCTGTTATATCAATCAACCACCTAAAATAATCAAATATCTACATGGGTGTAGTGAAATCTAGAGAAAACATCATATTTGGTAATAAGTAACTGTTGTCAAAACTTATATGAAGGCTGTTATTGTTATTGTGTATCTTACTACCAAGTAAGTTCTTTTTTATGATAAGTTTCATGAATTATCATGATTTAACTAACTTACCACCAGAGATTTGATAATCAAAATAGGGGTAATAAACTTTATTATTAAATTGTTACTTAATAATCACTTAGGAATAGAATATTAAAAGATATAGAGTATACAGAGTAAAAAATAATAACTCATAGCTCATATTCATATGCCTCTAAATATATCTAAGATTAATATATGTATGGGTATAAAATATAACCTATTTAAATTTAAGTTAGGATATGATAATTCAGATTATTCTGATACACCACTCACCTTATATATGCATTTATTACTTGTCCTAAATAATGTAAAACATGTAAAATCAGAATTGGTAGTACCAGAGCGCCACCCGCAGGGCAGGTAACATTATTGCTTGTACATACACCTGGTTAATGAATAAATATACAGTATATACCAATCAGATGTTATTTGCGCACAGGAACTTCCATAGGCCATCCTCAAGATAAGGGAAAGATCTAGCATAAATAAGGTTTGAAAAATGAAGAATGGATGGAGGAGGTTCGGCTTGTACCTTCAACCCTCTATCATCAAATCATAAAAATAGGCCAGTATCGAATCTCTGCTCAACTTTGAATCATGGTGATAATGTATCATTTTGCTCACTAAAATATACATTGTAATGCTTTTAATTGTCCGTTTTATTTAAAAGGAGCTAAGTGAGTAATTGTTTCCATTGAAACTTAAGGTTAGACTAACACCAGTCCTTAACGTCTTTCTTCAGGAGAAGATTTGGACAGGGTTACATCGGAATACTGTTTATTCTGTTACAAGATTCCTCATGAAAAATCGTTTTAGAATCAGAAAGTTGGACTCCCATCTAGTGAGAGTAGTAGTGGAGAGTAGTTCAGAGGAAGTCGTATGATGAAACGCGGCAACGCGTGGCCGCACGCTGAGTGCATCATACGGATGAGCGGATTCAGACTCCCCAAGGTCGGAGCACAGCACACTTGATGGTGACTGATGCATAGTGCATGCACCCGATACCTACTCTAGGAGTTAATACCTTTTTAGCGCTTGATGCATGCTCTAAGTGTTAACACCTTTTAGCACAGCACACTTGATGTTATAGGTGGTTGATGTGCAGTGCATACACTTGATACAAGCAGAAGAAACTATGTGCAAACTCACAAGCATAAGAAATGCTTACTTGCACTGTGTTTCCTTTGTTCAAATTCTCTTTATTTACTTGCAAATAAAAAAACTTGCTGAAAAAGTTGACAGTCCTCTCCATCTTTGCATGTCATAGCCCTCTCCTCTTTTGGGAGTGTCTACTTATTCTCTGTGCTGACCAAACTCCTCTGCCTCTCACCTCACCTCCCTATATAACTTTTAATATAGCTTCTGGGGGAGCAGTGAAGCAGAATACTATAGTGTGTCACTTGAGTAAAAGCTTTGAATCTGCTTGGGATTCTGACATCACACCAAGAGGACAGCCCCCACCGGGGAGGCTTTTATAGGAAAATAACATGGATACAATATGTTAAATGAACATACACTTTTATGGCAATAATTTTGTTGAAATAAATGGCCTTGTGATAGTGACCTAGTCTCTTTAAGTGCACTCACAACAGGGTGCCAGCAAATAACTATGATTGATACTTTATAGTTAATTCTTTCATTAAAGACCTTGCAAGCCTTTGACTTTTCTGGCTCAGAGATCCCTCCCACTATCGGCAAACCAATGAGGGAGACACTACTGGAAACTGTGGTGCTTTCTTTGTTGGTTTTGAATTGAGGTTGTGCATTCATAACAGAGGTCATGGTCATTCATAGAGCTCATTCATAAATAGAGGTCAATAGAGGCCTCTATTTAGTGTGTGCCCAGTATCTGGGAGGATTTCGGAGTATTCACCACATGCATTTTTAAGTTATTAACTATACATGACAGTTGTCATAAAAAAAAAAACAGAATCACTATTTTTTAGTATAGTAGAACAGGAAATTGCATGCAATGCTTCCCTCTACTGGTAACAAAATATTCTTCCATTAGTTAAGTATATGCTGTCAACATACAATATATAATTTATTTTCAATAGTATTGCATATCTGGTTCACATTGTGAGCAAACATAAAATCTGTTAATTGCAGACCCGTACATTTTTAAGAGTACAACTATCTACACTATTTACACCTAAAGAAAATGGTGTTGCTCATAACAACCAAATATGGGATATTGTTTGGCTTTGGCAATTCTAGTTTTTGTAAGCATTCAGTTTATAAATAAGCTTTGTTATGTTATAAGGAGTAACTAGAATTACACTTTTATTGATACATTAAACAAGTGCCATCTGACCTTTTCCTCTATAGTGACAACTAAGCTATTCCAATTAATTTTACAGAAAAAAGAATCATGCTGCATGAAGTAACTGCAAAAAGCACAGTATTTGACACCTAAGAAGCAAATGCATAAATAGGTCAGAGGGATGATTTACGCTGTTCACTTGCAAGAGAATTTGCACTTTGCATGGAAATTTTTCCTTGGCTTAGTGAATGAGATTAAGTTATGCTGGCTTCCATCATCCAATCATATGCAAGCAAAAGTACTCCTTTTAAAATCTTCCTTGCAAATGATAGGGATTTGCGAACTGGATTTTTACCACATTCACTAAGCTAAGGGAAACCACATTCACTAAGCTAAGGCAGGAGAAGTGAACAATCTATGCCAAAATAGCTGATCTGGACAAATTCTCCAATTGAGCTCACTTTCCAGTTCAGCTATGTTGTCCTAGATTGTTCACTTCTCCTGCCTTCTCCAAACTCTTCACCCTTTTGTGAATAGCCCTGTAAATCTTTTTTTTTTTACAGAAAAAACAACAACCTTTCCATGACAGACAATAATCTAATCAGCAATTACATTCATCATGAATGATGCTATAGTTACAGAAACAATTTTGTAGCATAACAGTACATCTAATTATTCATAGAAAGAAGTTTGACAGGCAACCCTATCATAATTTTACAGGTGATTGTTAGCAGCAACCAGTGCTTTTTATAGAATATTAAGTGATGAGTTTTTATTTGGAGCATTATATGAAAATACTTCTTATTATGAACTTCATGTTCTCATTTGTCCACTGTGACACATTTTCATGATGGTATTTAATTTACAGATTGGTAGAATCTCCCTCTAATGGAAAGAAATACAATTTGTAAAATGTGGTTATGTTTAAAGTCTGTATATTTTATTGATCAAAAAACAAAAGTTCACAAATGTATGTATAGGTAAATGATGTGTATACAAAATGAATACAATGTGTAAATGTGGAATCTCTGTAATAACATTTACTTGAAAGTAGATATTTGCACATTTCCATCTGAAAAAGCAGATTTTGTCTGCAAAATGCATCACATTATACTACACTGCACACATTTTCTCTCTGGAACCAAATCACCCTTGGACACACTGTGATATTATGGTCAGATGACCTATATGTGTTAAATAACTTTATTAGATCTTTATATGAAGGGAGCAGTTGCAGATTTAATGTGCAGTGGTCACCACTGTTGTTGTATGTTATCATGCTTTAAAACTTTTGTTATTTTGATCAATAAACTATATAGATTTTATACATACTACAGTATACAAATTTTGTTTCTATAGTATGTGGATGGGCACTTGAAAAAAATCAAAATACAATACAACCTAATATAGAATGTAGCATTGTACACAGGAAGTGATACAACCTATTATATGGAGCTATATTTCCAACACATACATTGCTGTTGCAATCTTACAAATGCTCATCAAGTCAAAATGAAGCAATAGTTTCACTAATCTATGGCTTAAAGCATACAGCTGACACAGAAGAAAGAAAAAAAAGTTCTATTATGTAATGTTTGCTTTAAAAACAAAAAAAACTAATTTACTCTTGGTCTAAATTAATACGTTCATCAGCTAGTTTCCTGGGCTACTGATCTTGGCAACGCAGTTAGAACAATCTAGATTAGTAAGAATCATCATGAACAATGCACATGCAATGCCTGTGCATAGCCAACTCAGACTATACACAAATGGAACAAAATAAAGTACCAGTGATTGTAAAAGCCAATTTACAAATGTAAATCCTCACAATGTAACTGAATAAAGTGATTTAAGAATGTTTTAGGCAGTTTATTGTTAATCCTACTTAAAAAAAGAATGCTACATTTTGATTTTTATATTTTTTTATTGATATTGTACATTCTCCAATTGCCACTTTTTTCAGTCAAATCCTTGTGATGGAAACTATTGAGAATGAACTAAGCATCATTTTTTTGTTAATCAATCACCCAGAGTGAGTTAAATCTTAAAAGGTAATCCACTGAGCATAGCAGGGTTCCCCAAAGTGAATATAAGTGCTTGTGCATAAGGATGTATAAGAACATTTTGTTAACAAGGGAAATTGAACACTGCTTACCTTCACTGTCAGTGCAAGCTTGATTTTAAAATTAGGCCCTTAGTATTTTTTTAATTCTTAATACAAAGATCAAGGCACATATTAAATATAATATACAGTGTATAGCTTTTGGGTCATGTATAATTGTTTATCTTTTTATCTAACATTTGCCCTCATAAGAGAAGTGCAGTGCCTGTTATTTTAAGTTGATAAACTGCATTGTTATTTCTCCATTTTGATTCTGGCATTTGCGAAATTTCACATTCAGCAAAAC
Organism: Nanorana parkeri; assembly: GCF_000935625.1. NCBI lineage: Eukaryota > Metazoa > Chordata > Amphibia > Anura > Dicroglossidae > Nanorana > Nanorana parkeri. Next base: position 1,626,062 of record NW_017306507.1, on the reverse strand, counting down.
ATCTAATTTTCACTGTGACTGAAATAGCTGCTTAACCTTATACTGGTAATCAATTTACAGAAATGCATATTTGGAATTAGGTATCACATGATTATATCTCTGTGTGTCTTACCAGCATCCATTAGCTGACACTATCACCTTACAAGCCATTAGTTAATTCAGTTTTAGGTGTCAGGATGGAATTATATATTACATAGAATATTTAGCTCAGTTTAAAGGAAATGTAACATCCAGCTTTTCTTCAGCCAAAATTATACTTTCCAAGTCTTACCGACTTCAGGTAGGTCCATAACAAAAGCATCCACTGGCCACACAGGCTGGTCCTTAGCCACACAGGCATATAGCCACACAGGCGATCTGATCCCCTGACCAGCAGACGCACAGTCTGGTTCTAGGGTGCGGCTCTGAACATCCGCCAGCACCCTTTCCATAAGGGCTGTGCACAGGTGTGCAATCATTAGGTGCTCAACCCTACTAAACCACTGACCCAGGACTGGAGATCGCATCCCTCCCAGTTCTCTTAGAAATCTCCCAGTTCCAGGATCCCAGTTATAATTTAGAAAACCCAAAAAGAATTTCAAAGCCAGCTCTTTCCTAGTAAAAGTATTTCTGTCCTGGAATTGCTCAGCCCCTCTGGCTGAGAGTCCTGGGTGACCCTTTTGCCATTCTACATAGTGGCATTGCCACGCACTGCCACAATATATATATATACATACACTGTATATATTCTTATTTTTGTAAAAAATTAAATATGTGTATAACTTGTAGAAACTCCTTTTACAAGGAAACATTTTAAACAGGATGATTCCATTATACAGTATTTGATGAGCACACTAGGCTTTTCAACAAGAAAGTCCAGCTGTTACTTCTCACTTTCTAACTGTCCTTGTCCTTGTCTAATTGACATTTCATATGTAGATGCATCAACAGAAATATTAAAAGAGGGTATGCCATATCTAACTAATTCCGCTGTATGTGTACTCTGAATAGCTGTTTGAATTATTATTATTATTATTATTATTATTATTCAGGATTTATATACCACCAACACTTTGCACAAGGCTTCATAATATAAAGAAAGACAGTACAGTTACAATACAATTCAACAAAAAAGGGTTGGTGGCGCGGAGGTCCTGAATGAGGTGCCAACCCCTAGTTAAGTATAATAAATAAGAGAAAGAAAAGTTGGGGTTTTAGGCACCAATTGACAAGTACCAATGAACTTCAAACAACAATGAAGAATATATTTTTAATTTAGTGTAAAAGTTAAAAATCATCGGTGTGATACATAGAAATAGAAAAACGCATGATTTGATGAGAACCTCCTTTCACCCACTTGGTTCCATATATGAGGTAGTAGTACATAATCAGATAATAATTGTACACATGATTAAAAAATTCAAAATTGGATACAATCAATAGAGAAACTTTCATCCATAGACTGAAATAACCAAACACCTCTAATGGAAACACATTTGGTGGGTGGTGGTGCAGTACTTGCAGAGCTCAATGGAGATGACGTACTTGCATTATTGTGCTCAACGTGTTTCGCGCCGTGGGGCGCTTCATCAAGAGGAGGAGGTCCCCTTGCAGTGTGATCCACAGATGCGTACGCAAAGGTGCTGCGGAACAGGGGGGCGCGTGTTCACTGGGTGGAGGAGGCTGGAATAAGCACCATCAGGGGCTGGTCCTTTGAGGTGCCAAGAACCGCAAAAGTAACATAGGGACCTTAGGAAAAGAGCCTCATAGGCGACCTGGTGGTACTCTCCACCATCTGCTGCCGCCGATGCGTGCAGGGCCGTCTCCTGGAGACGGCGGTGCTTATTCCAGCCTCCTCCACCAGAGCGCCCGGGAGATTTTGTTTCATTTTTTTTTACGGCAGCAGAGCCGCCGGAAAATAGAAAACTATTGGGCGGAGCTAGCTGTCACTGCTAGCTCCACACAATCGTTTTCTATTTACTTTTTTAAAACTTTTAAAACTATTTTTCTGTTCTGCTCGGTCCCACAGAGGGATCGAGCAGAAAAGCTGAGCTGAATGCCTCTAATTCAGCTATTCACTCACTGCTATTCGGCATCTATAAGATTAGGCCGAACAGCAGTGAGTAGCCTGCCAGAGGTTCGGCTCAGCCGTTCCAGATGTTGGATCGGCTGAGTCGAACTCCTTCTGCACTTCGGGTCGGCCGAACATGCTAAGCATGTTCGGCTGCCCCGAAGCCATGTGCAGCAAGCCGATGTATGGCTGATTTCAGCCGATATACGGCTGAAATCAGCCGTACCAGCCTGAAGTGAATAGCCGAACGTGTTCGGCTCACTTCACTTCAGGTCGGTCGGTCATTCACTCGGCTGCCTACGGCAGCTTAGTGAAAAGACCCGTATGTTTATGTTACTAAAAATGCTCTCCTGGAATTCATAACACATAACAATCTCACTTTTGAAAGGGTTATCTCTAACATTGACATACTATGCAATTCCACCATGTAGTTTCTCAAGTCAGTCTTTAACCGATGGAACATTGTAAATAGCCACACCATGTGCCATGGCACTAAAGCAGTAGTTTATGAAGGATGCATATCTACCAAAGACCTACAAACAGACAGCTAAAAAAAATTAGTTGGCAGGACTGAAGCATGAACTTTCATTGTCAAAATCTTTACAGTAGTGAATGCAGTGACAATTACACAACAAACTTGAAAAAAAGCAGAGAAAAACGTTTGAACATACTTTTAAATAAGCCATATATAAAACAAAATGATATTTGTATACATAAGGTTTTTATAAACTAATAAAGATAGTTCTTAGATCTTGAAAAGGCATTGTTGTAAGTGTTAATTTAATAGATTCTGATGAAACAATGAACAGAGTTCCAAACCTGATTCATCATATTTAGTATTGCCCTTTTTAAACATCTGGAGGTCCAGTACCAGACAAGTAATTTCAAATAAGTAGCTATGCTTACCATATGGCAATGCTTGTGCAAATTAATTTGTGAGTGTTACCCAAATTAATATCTTGAGATATAATTTACTACAAAAACTGCCATACCTACAAGTATTTACTTTAGCTACAAGGACTCAAGCATGTGAGTTTGAGCTCAACATTTATTGGTTTATAGAAGGGGCGCCCACAATTTATCGTTCGGAGATCTACTTTTTAAATGATAAGCTCAATGAGATCTACCAACAAAAAAACACCTGCATTCAGAGGGGGGGGATTGAGCATGGCGGTGCATTGAAGTCAATTGCACCGCAGCCACGCCCCTCACTCGCAGTGCGATCGCCCGCACCCAGAACACAGGCACATTAGTGCCTGCGTTTCCGGTCCAGTGCGATCTGCAAAAATGCTGCAAGCACTATTTTTGCAGAATGCACTGGACCATAATGCTGGCAGGTGATCACACTCTGGGCGGGGGGCATGGCTGCGGTGCCATTGACTTCAATACAACCCCCTCCTACCCCTGAACGCATGGAGTCGGATGGCTTGCATTCGAGTGCGTTCTAGAGGCGCTGATGTCCTGTCCTCCCACGGTGCTCGTGCCACACGAACACTGCGGGAGCATAGCCATAGCTAGCTCCTTTTGCGCCCGAGGCAAGAAAAAAACAATGCCCTCCAACAGGCGTGTGATGTCACCCAGCGCTCAGGATTTTTTTATTTTTTTTACTATTTTTTATTTATTTTTCAGCCGATGTACGGCTGAAATTAGCCGTACCAGCCTGAAGTGAATAGCCGAACAGTGTTCGGCTCACTTCACTTCAGATCGATCATTCACTCGGCTGCCCTCGGCAGCTTCGTGAATAGACCCCATAGTATGTACCCAGTTATGTACAAGCACTAGAGTGATCAGCTTATCGCTCCAGTGTTGGTCCTGCACAGAGGATCGGCCATGCACACAGGGGTGCTCAGCTTCTCATCTGGATCCCTGCTGCTCTCCAGGGCAGAGGCAGCCGGGGATCCGAGGAGAAGTGAGGGAAGCACTTCAGCCACGGGGGAGGGGGACCTTCGGATGGAGCCGCTGTCACAGCAGCATGTGCGGTGAGGAGAGAGAGCCGCCAGCTGTCAGATCCAGGCCGAGCGGCTCTCTCTCTCCTCACCGCTCGGCGTGCTGTTGTGATAGCGGCTCCACCCCCCCCACCGCAGCCTGCAGAGCTTCGTTCACTTCTTGGATCCCCGTTGCATACAGATGGGGGAGGGCAGCGGTGATCCAGAGAAGCTCCATGGCAGGAGAACAGGACATCAAGATCTACCAGGGATTGCTATGCGATCGACTGGTAGATCGCGATCGACATAATGGGCACCCCTGATGTAGTGTAAGCCATGTTTTCAAAAAGAGTTTAGACCTAGCAGGTGGTAGAAGCCTTGGGTTGGCAAGGTAACCAGTAGGCATAGGGGCACAAGTAGCATAAGCCAGTAATTCCAAAAACTGGGCCAAGTATAATAAGATATGGCTCAGAATTTTTGTCTGGCACGTGACACGGGCCTTTGGGGATTTTTTTCATTTTTTTCTCTCTCTCTTGCTCTCTCTCTCTCTCTCTCTCTCTCTCTCTTCCTCTATCTCTCTCTCTCTCTCCTCTCTCTCTCTCCTTTTTGCTGAATTTCTGATTAGTCCTTGGGCGGACAAATGGCGCACAGAAGACTCTTTGAAAGCCAAAATGCCACAAATAACACTGAAATTCAGATTTAGCATGGGACATCCAAGTTCATGAAATTTTGTCTGAATCTAACACTGTCTGAATTTTAGGCTCAGCCCCAGTGCTGAAGTTGTACTGATGTGCAATTAAGAGGCTTCTAACCATAAGGGAAAGACATAGGAAAAAATGACCCTAAGCATTCACAACGCATGCTTTAACAAAACAAAACAAAAAACCTGTTGCCAGGATACTATTAAATATGTACATACTAGTATTACTAAGTATGTTTTAATACAAGCCCTCTCTGACTTCTGTTGGAGCAGGCTGTGTGGAGCAATTCATCCTCAAAGTTCACAACAGAAGCATTGAAGTGGTTCCCTCAGCAGCTCATCTTGCATCCCCCTCACCAGCAGCACTTCTAGTCTATTGATCTCTAATGTAAATAAAGAGCAGGTGTTCTGATGGGGGGGAGGGGGTGAGCTGAGTTGCTGAAAAATATTTTGCTTTTGCTGTGGATTTTAAGGATATATTGCTCAACAGTGCCTGCAGCAGCTACAGAGGTCAGCAAGGGCTTGTTTTAAAACATATTTACTGCTTATTTAGAATATGTTAAATTTGATTGCCCATAGCCTGGGAACAGTTAAGAGTTTTTGAGGCAACTCATATCATTTATGTTAAAAAGGTTGTAATAATTACTTTGTTGCAATTTTACTGCTTTAGCCAAGATTGTATTCACATTTTCAGCTGGGTCATTAAGCTGCTGCTGCTGCTGAATTCTTGAACTAGTATGTAAAATACCAACAAAGTGCTTAACTTTTGTTATTTATTTTATTCTTTAAATTGTATTTTTATTGCAACAAGCACAACACATATTGCTTTTATGAGCAAAGTTGTGTGGTTGACAAACTTAATATTCAATACAGTAAATCTAAAGGCATTTTTGAAGTTGCTTGTTAAGTAGCATTGACTATAATATACTATGTAATTATAAATTGCAAAGTAATATGCAGACTCAATTTTTATCAAATTACTTTTACAAGACTCTCATTAAGTTTTCTGTAATTTGAGCCTTATATAATTTCTGTGTAATATTTTTATAGAGAGCTAAAACTTGCTTAATTTGTCAAATTAGATTTATTAATAAATACTTCATATAACTATGAATATCAGTTGGAGGGGAACATTTTATTTTGTTCCTAATTACTGATGCAAGAAAACAAAGAGTCAAGAAAAAGTTTCTACAAGAAAGTTTTATATATCTCTCTCTCTACCCTACTTTATCTAATTATTGCTGCATGTGCTTTTCATTATATATGCTTTATGTATCTGTAATATATGTCAAGTTGTTTGTATGTTATGATTATGATGATACTGATGATTTTCATAGAATCTACCATAGTGTTGTACAAAGTAAGATGCACAAATTAGGGTACTTCAAAATGTATACAATGCTGCCAATCACAAGTACATACAGATGCATATGTTGTTTCATAGGTCAGATTATATGCCTTTGTATAGAGTTGAACTTGATTATACTTGAAGATTTTAATGATTGGGGATGTGCCAAACAACATATAGAAAATAATTCCAAAAGATTGTGGAGGCTCACTAAAAGTCTTAAATGGTAGTGTGATATAAATTGGCTAGATTAGAATAAAATTGGCATTTGCAGAGCATAGGTTGCACTTAGGAAAATATCTAGAAATGTATGGTGGGACCAGATGGAGGAGAGCTTTGCAGGTTGGAGTTAGAAATTTAAATCAAATGAGGTATGTTGGAACATAGATAGATCAATATCCTGGGACTCTCTGCATTGTTGGATTATTCAGTTTATCACATAATATAGCACAATATAGCACAATAGTTTGGATGTGACTTGCCCTTACTCAAGTACAAACAGAATAGAGGTCCTGCTCCCTATATATACAAAAAATGGCCTAAAGTGACAAGAACAAACTTAATCCAATGGAAATGGTGCGTATGGAAAGGCAACAGCAAAATCTACAGTGCTATAAAGCATTTGAAGCTAAACTTCTCATTTTACCCCAGCAGGTTTATGTAAATTCAGTTATAATGTTCAATATAATTGTCATTGTAACTGAACTGAGAAGTATTAGGAGAGTAAAATATAATCTTCCCAATACTTAGAGCAAGTGTGGGACATTACAGCTGTCACACATTGGCTCTAAATACTGAAAGCTATGCAATCATGCAACCATATATCGCTCAGCTCATGGTCTCCTCCCTGCAGAGAGCAGTGACTGACTGTCAGTCTCCACTTTCCACAGGGATTACCTCCTGCCTTTATTGTTCCTCCAGATCTTCCTGGGGGGACAGACAAGGTAGGGTGTGTGCACAGCTGGCTCTGACTCTAAGAAAGCACATAATGAGTGTGCAGCGCTAAGAATTTAGTCTGAATTCTGAGAGGACCTGGCTGCTTAACAGCGAATAGAAAGGCAGTGATATAGACACCCAAAAATTAACCCTACTAGATGTACAACTCCAACTCCAAAAAAGTTGATATGCTGTGTAAAATCTACAATAAAACTAAATGCAATGATTTGCTAATCTCATAAACCAATATTTTTTTTCTTCTCAACAGAAAAATATCAAATGGTTAAACTGAGAAAATTTACCATTTTAAGAAAGTTGGGACAGGGCCATGTTAACCACGGTGTAACATCCCCCTTTTCTTTGAACAACACTGGGAACTGAAAAGACCGGTTGCTGGAGTTTTGGGAAAGTAATGCCCCATTCTCGGCTGATATAAGATTCTAATTGCTCAATAGTCCTGCGTCTTCTTTGTCGTATTTTTCATTTCAAGGTATGCCAAATATTTTCAAGAAATATAAGGTCTGAACTGCAGACAGGACAGCTAAGCACCTGAACTCTTCTACTATGAAGCCATGCTGTTGTCAAAGATGCAGTATGTGGTTTAGCATTGTCCTGCTAAAATATGCAAGTCCTTTGCTGAAAAAGACGTCATCTGGATGGGAGCATATGCTGCTCTAAAACCTGAATATATCTTTCAGCATTGATGGTGCCTTTCCAGATGTGCAAGCTGCCAATTCCATGTGCACTAATGCACCCCCATATCATCAGAGATGTAGGCTTGTGAACTGTGCACAGATAACAAGCTAGAAGGTCCCTCTTCTCTTTGGTCTGGAGGACAAGGAGCACATGGTTGCCAAAAAGAATGTCACATTTTGATTTGTCTGAGCACAGAACAGTTTTCCACTTTGCAACAGACCATTGTAAATGAGCTTTGGTCCAGAGAATATGGCAGCATTTCTGGATCATGTTTTAGATATGGAATTACTTTTCATGATAGAGCTTTACCTTGTATTCTTGGATGGCACAGTGAACTGTGTTTACAGACTTTTTGGAAGTATTCCTGAGCCCATGCAGTGAAGTCCATCACAGAATCTTGCCTTTTTTTAATGCAGTGCCATCTGAGGGCCAGAAGATCAGAGGCATCATTATTGGGTTTTAGCCTTGTCCCTTACACACAGAGATTTTTCCAGATTCTCTGAGTATTTTGATGATATTATGTACTGCAGCTGATTATATATTTAAAGTCTTTGCAATTTTACGTTGAGGAACAATATTCTGAGATTGTTAGACAATGTTTAGACCCAGCTTTTCAAAGAGTGGTGAACCTCTGCCCATCTTTACTTGTGAGACACTCTGGGGTTGATTTACTAACCTTATAAACACGCCACGAACAAGTATACACCTCTGTAGTGTGTTCCCTCCCAGCATGATCTATTGGTGGAATCTAGACACCTTTGTAGTGTGTACACACCCAGCAGGTGTGTTGTGCAAAGCCCTGCATGAATTGCAAGGTGATGTTGTGTAAATTAGCTCATACATTTTGTTGCTTGCATTGATGAATGCAGGAATGTAAATGCATGAGCTAACCATTTTTGTCTAAACTGTGAAGCAGCATTATATATGCATCATGTGCATGATTTTTCCATATATGGCATTAGTGGAAATATGCTTTTAGAGAGTGCATGCGTGTGTTTAGGTTAGTAAATCACCCCCTCTGACTCTCTAATATGCTGTTTTTATACCCAATCATGTTACTGACCTGTTGCCAATTAAACCAATTAGTCGAAAAATGTTATTCCAGCTCTTCCTTGTTAGTACCACTTACTTTGCCAGCTTTTTGTTGCTCTGTCCCAACTTTTTGAGATGTGTTGTTGCCATCAATTTCAAAATGACCCTATTTTTTTTTAATGGTCCATTTTCTCAGTTTAAACATTTGATATGTTTTCTATTTTTTATTGTGAATTAAATATGGGTAAGGTTTGTAAATCATTGCATTCTGTTTTTGTGTAAATTTTGCACAGTATCCCAACTTTTTTTGTATTGGGGGTTGTAAACAGAAGAGGAGAGAAAACTCTGTGCTGGAGCATCACCTGACTGTAGTTGTAGGTACGTAAAAATGGCATTTCGTTTTTTGTTTATTCCAGTTATCAGTTACAGCAAAGTAACAGAAAGTTAATTTTATCTTGAAAATAGGCTTTCATGTAAAAAATCCTGTTCGTCCTACCAATGTGGCCACCAACTCACATCTTTGTTTACTGTATTCACTTAATAATGAACTATAATAATGAACTAATAATGTTACTTCACCTTTGTAACATCTCCAAAATACGCTCCTTCCTCACCAGTGAAACCACAAAGCTACTCATCCACTCCCTTGTTATCTCTCGTCTTGACTATTGCAACTTCCTCCCCATTGGCCTACCTCTACACAGGCCCCTTCAGTCTATCATGAATGCTGCTGGTAGATTCATCCATCTAAACAACCACTCAGTGTCTGCAACCCACCCACCCCACACCCCCAATCTCTCCACTGGCTTCCAATCACCCAAAGTATAACATTGAAAATATGAAAATATTAACAACCACTTACAAAGCCATCCACAACTCTGCCTCTGGCTATATCTCACCCTAACCATCCCCCACAGTCTTCCAAAACATCCTGCTTTCCAGCTCCCTCATCAATTCCTCCCATGCTCTCCTCCAGGACTTCTCTAGAGTCTATCCCATCCTCTGCAACTCTTTACCGCAACCTGTCCGTCTATCTCCTACTCTGACTGCCTTTAGGCAATCCCTAAAAACTCATCTCTTTAGGGAAGCCTATCGCGCCTCAAACTAACCACTTAACTATCACATTCTCAAACAATTCGTCCCCACACAGCAACCTCCTCATGCATTACTTGTCCCTGCATTTTAGATTGTAAGCCCTCACGGACAGGACCCTACATACCATCTTGTCTTGAATTGTATTCTAATTGTAAAGCCTCAATGTCATACAATTAATCACTTAAGTGAATCTGTTTTGCCAGATGCACTGACTTTTCAGGAAAATTTTATGAGTAGCTTAGGACCAGAAATTGATGCTAAATAGGAACTGATCTCTGAAAGCTGTGGCTAAAAAGGCAGGCAGAGTGCAAAGGATTAGTCTGCAGTATTGCCTGCAGTCTTTTTGATATTTTCCTTTTTACTGACTTACCATTCCTTGTCGTGCACTTTGTCTCTGTGTGAAGGCAGCCATCTTCGTATAGGAAGAACTTTGTTTCCTAATTTCAAAGCCTTCACTAAGCAGAACAGTGAAGGTTGAACAGTAGTGACATCACCACCTCTTACTCCATATCACCTGAGTCTATCATTCAGAGGTATAGTGCCTTAGAGTCATACTGCAGATATACAACAATGAAGTTGTAGGACTAGAAGTGCCTAGGCACCTTCAAATATCAAAATTGCTCTGCTATTTTTCAGGAGGAATTTAAGACAAAAAGGTAAATACAGGGTACTGCTTAGGCACAATTTATACTTCTAGATATTATCTATACCATGGCAAATTTTCACTTTTTGGAATTTATTATACTATAAGCTGATGGTCGCTAAAGCGACCATCAGCTTATAGTAGAACTGTAAATGCCAGGTCCGTATGGCATACTGACCTGGCCAGCTGGAAGCACTTTTGTAGGTCCGTATGCCATACGTCTTTGGCAGCGAAAGGGTTAAAAACATGTTGATTTCAGTAGGTTTTGTTATTTAATCCATAATTATATTGACTTACTAAAGTGGATCTAGAATCAGATATAATGGTTCATGTTATTGCATGCATACAAAGTAATGTATAAGTGTAACACTTAAATGGATATATTACCTCTCTCAGAGATCATATAATCCCCCTGACAATTCCTTCATATTCCATTCTCTAGGAAAGGATGGCATCATCTATGCTCAGGTATTACTGGATATTGGCTTAGAGGGGGTAATATCTGTGCAGTTATTGGCTGTGTTTGCAAATATCTGACACAGATCAATCTCTTGCCGTCAGTAATTTAATAATGCAGATTTGTACAATTATTGAATGGTCCACTTTAACTGTAAGCAAGCCATCCATAAATTATATTTCCTCTTGACTAACTTTTTATTTGAACCTAATATTATCATTATTATTATACAGGATTTATATAGCGTCAACAGTTTGCACAGCGCTTTACAATATAAGGAAGACATTACAATTACAATACAATTCAGGACAAGATGGTAAGGAGGGGCCTGCCCCTGAGGACTTACAATCTAAAAGGGTAGGGGAAGTGATACATGAGGAGGTAGCTGTGTGGGGATGAATTGTTTGAGCAATTGATATTTCGGTGGTTAGGTTGAGGTCGGATGAGCTTCCCTGAAGAGATAAGTCTTAAGGGAATGCCAAAAGGTAGTCAGAGTAGGAGATAGATGGACAGGTTGGGGTAAAGAGTTCCACAGAATGGGGGAGACTCTAGTGAAGTCCTGGAAGTGAGCATGGGAGGAGTTGACAAGGGAGCTAGAGAGTAAGAGGCCTTGGGAGGAGCGTATGGGATGGTTAGGGTGATACTTAGAGACAAGGTTTGAGATATAGTGGTATAAATATAAATACATAGTCAATAATTGCAGTTATTCTTACCTTGATCATATCTATACAAAGAAAAAGTTGCCCATGTAGCAGCGATAGTTTGTTACAATCTGACTAAATTTGATTTATTAATAGTGTGTCTATTTTCAAAGGCAATTATATAAAAAGATTCCTAAGACTTGAGGAATAAGGTGCTCATGTAGGGGGTCCCTACATGAGCAACTTATTCCTCAAGTCTTAGGAATATCAATCAGAGGCAAATCTTCCACAAATCAACAGTAAGAGCAATATAGGCACAATTCCAACAACAATCAAAAAAACACATGCATTCACTAGTGCTGCCAATTTTTTTAACGCCCAACTGAACGTTCAGTTTAAATCATCTTAATACATTCCAGGCGCATCAAAACAAAAGGTATAAAAAGGCTTACAGTTTGCTTTCTTTGCAAAGAAGAAACCACCTGATTAGAACAGCCTGTACCTGCCAGCATTTAGCAAAAAAGGACCCTTGCTCTTTGTGTAGAAAGAATGGGCCAGGCGCTTTCTGCTGATCCATAAAACCTTTTCTTCAGGCTTGACGGCCAGCACAAACACCACTACAGTACTTCACTGAATAAAGATTATTTTTCTCTCTTAACTTTCTCCTCTTCTGAAACATATATGTCAGTGGAGTGATCAACTAAAAGTCTTTAGGCAGCTCTCCTTTGGCCTCAGTAAGCAAAGGTTGATGTAAGGTCATAAGTGAAGGTACGCAGAATTCCATATTTTTGGTAACATAGGGGATGATTTACTAAAGGCAAATAGGCTGTTCACTTTGCAATTTCCCCTTGTCTAAGTGAATGAGGTGAGGCTAACTTGACATCCATCATCCAATCAGGTGCAAACACAAATTCCATGTTTTTTTTATTTTCCTTGTACTTGACTGGGTATTCTTTTTAAAGTACATTTTCACCACATCCACTAAGCTAAGGGAACATTGCCATGCAAGGTGCAAATTCCCTTGCAAAGTTAACAGCCTATTTGCCTTTAGTAACTCAACCACATAGTGTTTAACACCATTCTGATAAGCACAAACCTTAAGTACATAATAGTTCATGGATAACAGTTGTCTGACCTTCATGTTTCATCTAAATATATGTTCCAATACATTGGTTGGGTGGGCAAATTATCCAGCCAGAGACTACTAAAAAAACACTTACAGGGTTATTCACAAAGCTGCCGAAGTCAGCCAAGTAAATAACCGAGCCGCAGTTAAGTGAGCCAAACAACGTTCGTCTATTCACTATGGCTCAGTACGGCTGATTTCAGCTGTACATCGGCTACCTTCGGCTGCACTCCAGTCAGCCGAACATGCTCAGCATGTTTGGCTGACCCGAAGTGCAGAAGGACTTCAACTCAGCTGATCCAACATCTGGATCGGCTGTGCCGAAGCGCTGGCAGCTAACTCGCTGGCGTTCACCCCTATTTACATGGTGTCACAGCTGGCTCCACCTGGTTGTTATTGTTTAATGACAGTTCAGCTGATTCTCTGACTAATAAATAAAGCAACTGTATAGTGTGGTGACACTGACACAACTATGAGCTGGTAGCAAATAAAAAAAAGAATACACTGCATGTGCAAAAAATATTTTCTGTCATAAAAACCAGACTAAAGAAAATTGCAAGGTATCATTCTGCAATTGTAATCTGTCTTCTATTATGTTATACTTTAATCAGTTTGTAAGCCATCTTTTAAGCAGAAAACAGACTAAGATGGAGTAAAATTAGATTTTGCTCTTTTTCCATTGGCATCAGTTGACTAAAAATAAAAATAAGCAGGTTCCAACTGGCAACATCTTTTATTTTATAAAACAGGAAAGAAAAACCATTGCTAATATTCATGTGGACAAAGAGGAAAGCAAATTAAGTCGTTCAATATAATATAGTCCCCTGCAGGCCTGGAAAAAGGTTTTAATGAAATTAAGGTTTTTA
>NW_017306507.1:1592262-1612467 GCF_000935625.1 Nanorana parkeri | reverse complement strand
TTTGAAAGTAAATATACTGTAATTCCAAAATTCCAAACTGAATGACATTTACTTTGCTAAAGAACTGTGTAGCAAAAAATAATTGGTATAAAAAAAATAGACCAAATAAAGTAAAATATTGCTCGATATATGAGATTTTTCAGGTGCCACATAATATAAAACATATATGTAAGAAAAAATTATGTTTTACGTTATCACAAATTTAAAATGTGCACAATTAGTACCTAAATGCAAGTACTCCTAGCCTATACAAATTACTGAAAAATGATTCCCAGCACATCTCAGTCCCCTGTGGGTTTTTTTAATACATATAATTTCAATCTTTTTAATAAACACCACCTAGCGTTCTTTCCCCTTTTTAAAAATCATCAAAAAAATATATTTTTAATTCTATAAAAAAAAATATCTAAATCTATAAAACCCTTCTTCACCATAGTAGATCATGTCTGATGAATGGAGAACAGGGCCACTAAAGTCTGCTTCAATGCATTTCGCAGACTAAAGTTCACCAGGAAGGAGGTATACCAAGAGATATTTATTATATCCAAATAAACACACATTAAACTTTTCTGTGAGACACAGACTTCAGATACTAAATGTACCTTCTTTTTATATAGAGTTACTTACATACAAACTGTGACAGGTCTTGAAAAAAGACAGAAAAAGCTTAAAAGTCATGTTTCGACATTTGGTATAGAGGACCTACCTCAAGCCTCATCACAATGGTTTTATTTAAGTTCTTAAAAAGAAACATAGTATTCATAATTAATTTTTATGCAATTCCAAATGTAATGTGTCTAACTTTTAAAAATATGGAAATATTAACCCTATCTCATCTTATTATATATGATCATGGAGCTATAGGCTTTTAAAGATGTAAATTACTTTTTGATTATAGAACCTCCAATTTTTAAGAATATGGATAATAGATTGCATTACCATCCAAAAAGAAGGGAAGTGTCCAGCCTTAGCTGTAAAGTTAACAAATAGTACATATACTCATTTTGCTTGCCTGAGAAAGGAACCATACACCACCTTGATCAAGATTTGACTCAAGGAAATTTTGGGGTGCCAGTGGATTCTACTTTCACTAACCAGTGACAACCATTGACAACCATTGATTGCAATAACCACATCTACTTTACCCAAATTTTCCAATTCAGTCAGATCACAACAATGGCTATGGCAAAGCATCATGTATTGACCTAGATCTTTTGAACATGAATGTCAAATAATTGTGTACATATTTTGATGGCTCATCCTACCCCAAGGTAGAGGTTAGCATATGGTGGGGCACAAGCAGTTCCTATTGCAATCCCGTGCATCTGGAGGTAATGGGATCAATTGAAAATTAATACATTCATTTTCAAAATATGTTCAAGAAGGTTTAATGGAAAGGCCATTTGCATTGTGGGATGCTACACTATAGTGTTTTAACATTTATAGACACCAAAATATACTAGTTGCTGTAATTAATATCTCTAGATATACCTACCGCACTTCCTGGGGTAACAGACACTTTAGTGTGTTGAAACCTTTGGTACTCTCGTTCCCTATTCATCAGATATTATCTGCTATGGTGAAGAGAGGTTTTATACCAAACAGAATAAGATATATGCATTTTTTGATGATTTGTAAAAAGGGAAGAGGACACTATGTGGTAGTTAGGCAAAGACTGCACTTTTATGTATTTATAAACACATGGGACTGAGATGTTCTGGGAATTATTTTACAGTATATTATATAGGCTATGAGTGGATTGAAGTATTAATTCATACTTCCATTGTACAAATTTGTGATAAGTTGTGATAAATAAACCATACTTTTTTTCTTGTCTTTTCTTGGCTTGTCTTGTCTTGTCTTTAAAGGTTGGTTACCTTTATGGCACCTGAAAATTCCCATTGGTAGAGCCTTTTTTGGCTTTATTTGTTTTAAAGAAAAATCAGGGGATGTGGTGCCCTGATGACTGAGCTTCGTCCACAAACTTATTTAAATAAAGTATTATGTTGGCATTATTTTCCTCGGAATCTCAGTGCTGTTGATCCCCCTACAGTGTCTTTGCAGCCACTTCCTGTCTACATGCATGTACTCCAGCAATGGCTATATGGTATTTCTCAGGGTGGATTTCCTGATGGTCACAGTGGAACATGCTGGGGTAATATGATATGGGAAAGCATGTGACACTGTGACAATGCAGTCAAATTGAGAGAAAAGGACAAAGCATTCTCATGCTACAACAGGAATTGCTGGCACCATGACCTTATGATAGGTATTTTTTTAATAAACAATACAGTATAACAAAAAAAATCTAAGCTACCCCCAAAAAAGGTTATTCTTATAATATTACTATGCAATACTGTACATGTAAACTAAGATAACATGCATCTGAATGCCTTTTATTGTTAGTAGTCAGCAGTAATGGATTGCACTTAGACAACAATTTCAAAATATTTTTTAAATACATCTGTAATGCTATCTTTAATACTGCTAAAAAAAGTTGAGAAAATAGAAGGTAACAGATTTGTCAGAGCCTTGCCAAATCTGTATTCTTTTAATTAAGCATTCCTTTATTCTACAAGGTTTCCACCTTGTTCTCTTATACACTGTTATCATTGTAATATGAATAGAATAGGAAATCACTAGACTCAGCATCAGCAATAATGCCCATCATCCGTCAGAGATGAATTGAGAAACAGCCATTGTGTGTTGTGTTAGTTGGGAAAGATTTGATAAAATAAATAGAATAGTGACATGAGGGGGGTGATTTACTAACCTAAACACACACACACACCAGGTGTGTGTGATTTTCACACAGCAAAACGTATTTATCAACCAAAAAGTCTCTAAAAGCATATTTCCACTAATGCCATATATGGAAAAATCATGCACATGATGCATATATAATGCTGCTTCACAGTTTAGACAAAAATGGTTAGCTCATGCATTTACATTCCTTGCATTCATCAACGCAAGCAACATAACATAGAGCTAATTTACACCACATTACCTTGCAATTCATTGCAGGGCTTTGCACAACACACCTGCTGGGTGTGTACACACTACAAAGGTGTTTCGATTCCTCCCATAGATCATGCTGGGAGGGAACACACTACAGAGGTGTATACACGTTCGTGGTGTGTTTAAAAGGTTAGTAAATCAACCCCGATGTCTCTTTCATCATTAAAATATCAGCTCAGAAGTTACGCTTCATCAGTTTCCAATGTAGCATGCATAATAAAGGAAGAAGACACTCAGATGTTTTTTTTTTATTCATTGTGAAAATATGGCTTAGCCGACATTCTTTAAACTGTCAGTATATCTTATGTAAGGTGCATAGAGAAATATATCCCATCTATCTTTCATTCCATTGCACCAAGCAATCTTCTGAATTATTTCCATATATTCACCAGCTTTTGCTAATGTTAGAGCCCATTCAATATAAGAGTTGCCTTGCTATCATAAAGGGCAAGCATACATTAAAACTAAAAAGGATATATTTGCAGAGTAGACCCAACACTTTTGTACATACAATACTACTGATTTTGTGTTTAACTTTTCCTGTAGAGTATAAGGAATGTAGGACTTACCTAAAACAAAATTCTGTTTAGGATATTTTAAACAACTTCCCCTGGATTCCTTACAAAATACAAACTGAGCATGCAAATTAGGTTGGATTACAAAGCACAAGGTAAGAATATTGTAACATTTGGAATCTATCTATCTATCTATCTATCTATCTATCTATCTATCTATCTATCTATCTATCTAGCTATCTATCTTAAGGGATTATCTTTTACTATAGGTAATATAAAGGTTACCTTTTATTTATTGCACTTAAAATACAGGCACAGGTGGATGGTAGATAGAGCACACCCATCATAACTATGGATAATATTTAACACTATGAACTGCTGACTTTTAAAAAGTAATTGTGCTTACAACCTTATTTAATTTTAAAAATTAATGAAGGGAAAGTTTCAGTTTGCGAGTCCTTGCTAACAAAGGGAGCATGTGACAGTGCTCAGCAACAATCAGACCTGAACACTGTCACATGGAGAGGGCTGTGATGTCATTCCCCTGTCTAAGCTCTGACACCAGAGTTTAGACAGGTTGGGATGCTGCAACAGAGAGGTAGCCAGAGGGCATAGTCGAGTGGGTATAAAAACCTCAGGGGGTGACCCCTGAGAGCCCGTAAAAAGTTAGTAATTTGGGGACAATTTGTTTAGGCATGAAACAGGACTAATCTGTTAAGATTATTGAGCATTGTTTGGGGTTTATGGTTTTTAATGTGTTAAATGAGGTGTATGGATTGTCTCTTTTTTGTTTTTTATTTTTTTTGTATTTGCATATACCAGGTAAAGGATTTCGGGTTATATCACTGAATTATGATAAATATCCCTTGGGGGAACATTTTTGAGAATTTAATTGAGTAGTGGTTAATCACTACAGATAGCCTTACTAAACAAATTGTCCCTCCTTTTTACGTAACTTGGAAAAAGAACGTAACTTCCATTGACATACCACATACTGTATTTACAGATGAAAGACCAGATCAATCAAAACAATTGTGAGTAGGCAAGTAACATGCATCTTTTTACTATGCACAGCTCCAACTTGGGTCAAACTAAATACAGGTGAAACTCGAATAATTAGAATATCGTGCAAAGTTCATTTATTTCACTAATGCAACTTAAAAGGTGAAACTAATATATGAGATAGACTCATTACATGCAAAGCAAGATAATTCAAGCCGTGATTTGTCATAATTGTGATGATTATGGCTTACAGCTCATGAAAACCCCAAGAACCCCAAATCCACAACCTCAAAAAAGTAGATTATTACATGCAATCAATAAAACAAGGATTGTACATAGAACAATATCGGACCTCTGAAAAGTACAAGCATGCATATGTACTCAGTACTTGGTTTGGGCCCCTTTTGCAGAACTTACTGCAATTACTTTTGCACGATATTCTAATTATTCGAGTTTCACCTGTAGACAGTCCACTGCACTTAGTTAAAAATAAAAAAGCTGCTATACTTACACTGTCTCCAAAACTGACCTCCGCAGATTCATCTGGTCATCCATCCAGTGCCAGTCCTCCTCTAGCTCTTCATGGCTCCATCCTCTGCTATGGACTCACAGAAGAATTATGCAGAGAGCAGCACCACATCATTACTTGCCACTGGCCTCTGCAGCAATTAGGGTATTTCCACCTGCTGAGGAAGAAGAGTTGAAGAGAACATGTGCCATCACTAGACCAGACTGAAGACGACTGGAAAGGAAAGTATACCGATTTTTTTTTAAATGTGTGGGTATCTGAAGAAGGGAAGGGGGTGAATATATATTTATTGAGGTGCAAGGAATATAGATATCAATTATAACTATTCACATCATTAAAATGTGTCCAAATACTGAAGATTTAGAGGGTTATTTACAAAGCTAGCCGTAGGATCAGCTGTCGCTCCAGCTGATCCATCGGCTAGCTTCGGCCGCCGAAGCCCTTCAGTTCAGTAGAACCGAAGGGCTGCTGTACGGGCTATTCACTATAGCCCATACAGCCCCCAAAGCTCAGACGAGCTGAAGGCATATGCTTCGGCTCGACTGAGCCGAAGTGAAACCTGAAGCTGGCCGAAAGCCTTGCAACTGACAGCAGGATGGAGCCAACTGTGATCTCACGGCTGGCTCCGCCCAGTTGCAATGACAGATCAGCGTCCCCAGATTACCTGGGGACGCTGAACTGTCATTAAACAAAGACAACTTGGCGTCCAGTTGTAAAACTCTAGCAGGTCCCGGCCAATAGGAAACAATTGGGACGGAGCTTGCAGTGACGTCTAGCTCCGCCCAGCTGTTTCTTTTTTTATTTTTCAATAACCTTTAACTTTTTTCTTAAATCTTAATATTTTTAAATTGATAATTTATTTACATTTGGAAACAGATTTTTCTACTTTTCCTTCTATTCTGTTGCGATTACATCCATTTTTGTCACATTACGTTACACTGTGCTGAAAACGAATAGAGCATGCTCTACTTTTTTTCAGTGCACTGCAACACAACAGAATAGAGCAGTGTGAACTAATCCCATCCACACCCATACATTTTTCTGGTTACTTTCTGTTTTTTCATCCATTGAAAAACTGATGCTAATGAATCGGTGTGAGCTTAGGGATGGTCCAATTTGGTTGGTGGTAACTTTGTTTTGAAAAAAATAATTACTACTAGTTAGCTTCGGTATAGTATGTCCACCCTCATGAAATAATTCTAGACATAGAAAGACCCAATTAGCTGAATTATGGACATGAGGGAAGGATAACTCAAAATCATTATTATTGTAATATGTGAAAAAGGATAATATAGACTTTTCAGGGCCATCCCAAATGAATAAAATATCATCAATATAGTGGCCATAGAAGACTATTTTATATGAAAAGGTGTTGTTTTTCCATATGTAAAAATCATCCCAGTTCACCATGGTGTGGTTTGCATATCAAGAAGAATAGTTAGCTCCCATAACTATGCCTTGAACCTGTTTGTAATATTGATCAAGAAAAATAAAATAGCTATGAAGTGTGTATAGCTATCTTGTGTAAGTGATAAAAATAAGGAGTATTGTAAAATCCCTATAGAGATTTGACCATTCCATTTTGCATAAAATATTTTCAGATAATGCTATGTCAATCAATATGTTAAAACATTTTCTTAAACTTAGGCAGAGGATTTTTTGGGAGTTTAACATGTTATTTTTACCAGATAATAGTCTAAGGGCTCTCATAATCAGTCCAAGGTGAAGGTGACGGATATAGAAATAGAAATGGAAATGTGGACCTAGAGTACAGGCACAGCCTTGCTGAGAAAGTGGTTCCTATTTGGGAACAGGTCACTGTATGTGTTTCCAAAAAATGTATTACAACATAGGGTTAAAAATGATAAGGTGTCTATTTATTACCAATTCACAGAACCATTGGCCCTGAAAATCTCTGTGAATGTTCGTTCTGTGTAAATAGATGCACAAAATGAACATTCTTGTATATTTTCTTTTTAAAATGTATTTTTGAATATTGTCTTGCAATACTGTATTATGGTCACTAGCTGGAGCTATGAAATTATGCATACTTACCTATTCTAACAATCACCACGATTATAAGTTACCTCTTTTTCTTGAAGAAGCATATGCAAAACGCGTAGAAAACGTGTAGAAGCCTCTCTACACTCACTTTTGATCTTTTAACCAAGTTTACAGTCAATACATGAATACGAATTCCCTATATTATTAAGAAGACAACTGTATATATTGTATATGTTGATGGAACACACACTATTCTTTCTGTGTAATGTGTTAACTCTTGCTTTTATATTTTTATAGAACGTTTTTAATTTTCTGTAGTTTGGTACCTAAAAAAAGCCCCAACTAAAACACATTTTGGGTTATTTCTGCTTTATGTGGGTGTGATGCTACTTCACTTGGTGGTTTAACGCAAAACCTTTTGAATAAATATGCTCTTAGCTAAAAATGTTTGCTTACTTTGACCTTAGAACCATTCCCCTATGGCTCCAATCCAAAGCTCGATATTCAGATTAGTGGTATGTTTCTGCTCTGCCACAGAAAGCATCTTTAGTATAAGCATATTGTGACCATACAGTTGGTAGACAAGCATGTGACTGGGTAGACACTAAATAACACTGTATGGCAGATGCTAAAGAGCCTGAGCAAGATTTGACCTACCTTAGGTGTATACAACACTTCTAGTAAGTCATAACTAAAATGGAGTCCAGTGAGGGAGAACATTTAGAATGGGAAGATGCAGCTGTTTGAGGAGTTTACATGTGTCACAATTCCCTGTGCTGTGGCTGCTGTCAGGATGCAGAGAGTGTGGTGTGTTATCACATCAGCCAGCTTATACCAGTATCAACTACATTTAAAAAAGCTGTTGGACTACTGGCTGATGAAGTTAACAGAAATATAGATGTCCCTTAGCAAATTTGCATTTTCTAGGTTATACTTTAAACTGACTGTAAACTCTGAGCTTTTTTACCCTTCCTTAATGAATACTTGCCAATTTCTGGGTATCAGTAATAGTTATGGACATTCTGGCATGTTGTATATTTTCCAAAATGTTTGTTTCTTCTTTGAATTATATAACGTATTATCTTGTGTATGATTATTTGTAAAACAGAGAGAAACAAAACTTAATAAAACAAATAACACATTTTGAATAAAACATTTTTGTAATGTTTTCCTTTTTAGATAGAATCTACCTGATATAATTTTGGGATATATTCATTTTTTTTGGTGTACAGTTATAACAGTAATACAAGGAAATGAATATGTTTGAAAGAGCTGCTATGAGTTAGAACATTATGTGAAAGTCCATAAGGAACTGTGAGAACATTTGAACACAGTAGTAGACAGAAGCAGGGTCGAAGTTAGACAAATTACTGGAGCAGTTGTACATAAGATTCATTTTATAGGTAAGGTATATGAGATAATACATTCCCATAGAGGAAGCAATATTTTAGGGTAAAAATAACTTCAGCACATATCAATAAATTGAAAACTGTTTCAAATTAATTTAGTTTAGGTACAGCAGAACAGGAAATTAAGTTGTAAACCTTGTTGACATGATAAATAAAAATATTTGTTTATAACATTTTAATTCATACCATCTCTATATAAAATCTTTACATATTCTAAGTGTTATTTCAGCAGGACACTTTTATGCTGAACCATTTTATATTCTATCTTCACAGTAAGGAAACATCTGACTGTGCAACAAGTTCACATGTTAGGTATTTAATTTTAAGTCAATTTCACAATCTAAATTAGCTCTAAACAGCAGTTCGTTTTTTTCATGTATTTCTCTCCTGATTACTGTTTTTCAGTAGGAAGATGTAGAAATGTCATTATCTTCTACTCGACCAAAAGCATTTAGCAAAACAGTCTTAAGATACATCCTAGAGCAGAATTTATTTATGGCTAATCAGCATCACTTGATGTCATAACAGTTGTAGAAAGGTTACCCTTAAGGTGCCCATACACCTTACGATTAGCGGACGAAACTTTTCGTCCGATGATCGAATAGTCGTACGACTTTCGTACGGCAGCCCCATTCTGCCCCGATCGCAAGATTAATTTAGCCGTAATTGACGAAAAGCACCTGGACGAAATGCGGTAATTGATTTGCCGTATTTTCGTTAGCGCAATCGCAGTGTAGATCGTACGACTTTTGACGGACGGAAACGCCAGCAACCTTACGACAATCGTACGATCTAGCAAAGTTTTCAAACATGCTTGACCGTCAAAAGTCGTATGATTGTACGGTAATGTCGGTCGGACACTGCAATGCACACATACGATTATCGGACGAAAAGTCGATCGCATACGAAAATCGTCCGATAATCGTAAGGTGTATGGGCACCTTTAGTCATGGCTATAATGTAATTAGGTATATCTAAAGAAAAAAACACTTTATAAAAGATGTTTGTTCTTAATCAATGTGTTCTTTTTTTCTTATTCTTTTTTACGGACCATTTTATTTAATGGTGAGAAAGGAAAATGTACTGGAAATGGCATCTATCTATTAAAATGGCTTTATATATTGATACTATGGCTTTATTATTATTATTATTATACAGGATTTTTATAGGGCCAACAGTTTGTGCAGCACTTTACAATATAAGGAAGACAATACAATCACAATACAAATCAAGACAAGATGATACTGTATATCTGTATATTAACCTTCGGCTTATAATATTCCATTTGATGTACTTCTGTAATTTTGAGACATCTAGCCTTGAGACACATGAGTGAGGAACATCCAGACAAGGCAGACAAGCTTGTGACCACAAGGCATCATGCCAAGTTTGGACATCTACCGAAAGTCCCCTATGGAGTCATAACTGTCATCTGAATTTAACCAATTATCAAGAGCTGTATCAAATATGTGTTTTACTAAAAATGCTTATGCAGTTCCTATATACCATTGGTGTCTGTGTGTGTTGTTCTCCGATAGTGCACTTTTGTACTTTACCTTGCAATCTGGGTCCACTGGCTAATTGTGAGCAGGTATCTGTAGTTGCAAGTTAATTTATCTGACCGGCCATGTCTTCTTCAAGGCAGATTAATTGAAGTAAAACTTAGGTTACCATAAGTGAAAACTACATACCAAAATTATTTGCAGATCCAGAGATTCCTGTATTTGGAGTCATCTTACCTTTTATGTGCAAGGTAAGCCTGGTTTCCTCTGTCCCTCCTGCAAGCCTATGCTTTGGTCAAGAATAATTAAAGAACCTCCACAGAAGCTGGGGTCAAGCTTGACTTTCACAGAAAAATCCAACATTTGTATAAAACTTTAGCTACCTATATCTATTTTTGATAATATTGACATTCTGTTTTTTTTAAAGTTAACCCCTGATAATGCATTTTCACCATATGCTTAAAGCTGAACTCTAGGCGGATATAAAATAAACAAAGTAACACAACTCTGTACTATGTTTTTTTATTGCAAGCAGTGTAAGTACCTTAATTTCATGTGATTTTAGCCTCCCCCACTCCCTGTAAAGCAAAACTCAATGTTGGAAATAAAGAAACAGCACAGGGAGCATGGTGATAGGAGAAAGCAGTGGGACGGGGAGATGAGTTTTTCGCTGTGCTGCTTCTTCACTTTCTAGTCACAGTCTGTGGGTGGGTTGAAGACCACCTGGGTTTTTGATGTAGGTTAAATTATGTTGGCTGTTATTGAACCTGGAAGACTGAGGACATCTTGAGGCAGAACAAAATTACTGCATGGGGCAGTACCAGATTAAAGGTTATTATTGCATCAGTGGCTGTGTTTAATTTTATCTTTCAATGAGCTATTATTTGACTGGTTTTCTGCTTTCATTTAAATTATCCAAATTTGTGTTATAGTTAGATTATGACATTTGTCACTCCAGTAATAGCACTTCCCAGAACTCACCCTAGGTGAGCTGAGTCCTCACACCCCCAATTATTCAATTCGATAAACATTTACAATATTATTGTAATGGGGTGTGTTTCAAAGATGACTCAGATATTTGTCTTTCATAGAAATTTATTGAAATTCTTATTATTTAAAACCATTTTCTTTGATAAAATTAGTTAAGAATGGTGCTCATATGCACCTCAAAACTAAATTTCTCTATCCCTAGGATTGTTGCTGATTAATAAATTATTCATAATTCATAACATAACAAATTCATGGTTCATATATTCAAAAACATCTTAATAATTCATACAGTTCTTTTAAGATATAACACTACTCGATGAATCCCCTACGCATTACGCTCACACAGGCTTCTTCAGGGGTTTTTTTTTTGTTTGTTTGTATATATCAGTTTTCAGCAACAATCTGGTTTTAAACATATAATACAATGTTTGTCAATAAAATTCAATTCATCTTTGATACATAAATTCATCATTTTTCATTAGTCATTAAGATATATTATTCATTATCAACTTGACTTGACATTAATTCATGGGATACATTATTCATTATTCAAATTCAATATTTATCAATAAAATTCAGTTAATCTCTAATACATAAATGCATCATTCTTCATTGGTCATTCTCCATTATCAACTTAATTCAACATTAGTACATGAGATATATTGTTCATTAATTAAATTCATCCAACGTGCATTAAGTTATAATTCATAAACATTTTTTCATGTTTTTATAGTTTAAATATGTCAGAGGGTATTATTCACCATGTATATATATTCTTAATTCTATTACCTTTGTTTCTACTTGGCCATTCATCCAGGGATCGCGCGATCATGGAGAGATCTATATCTAGGGGGATGGGGATCCTCTCATCACCCCCAGAGAGTGTCACACGGCGGAGCCAGAGACGCACAAGGAGTCCAGTGCAGCCTCACAATCTAAAAAGTGACCGTGATTATTATTATAGACCCAGTGTTCCAATCTCTTTCATATATAACCATGTGTGTATATGTCTATAATCAGTTTCCACAACTTCTTCCTCATCTTTCTTATTTAAACCAAACACGTGTGTATAAATACGAGTGTCTTACCTTCCTTCATTAACCATCTGTGAATTTAACCCATAAAATTCCCTCCTGTTACTAGCAATAAGTGTTTTTTAGCAGTATTTCTCGTGCTTCAAATTGTTAATTTAAAAGTTAAATTAAATGCACGCTGTATGAATTTAATTAATGAACAATATATCCCATGAACTAATGTTGAATTAAGTTGATAATGGAGAATGACCAATGAAGAATGATGAATTTATGTATTAGAGATTAACTGAATTTTATTGATAAATATTGAATTTGAATAATGAATAATGTATCCCATGAATTAATGTCAAATCAAGTTGATAAGGAATAATACATCTTAATGACTAATGAAAAATGATTAATTTATGTATCAGAGATGAATTGAATTTGATTGACAAACATTGTATTATATGTTTAAAACCAGATTGTTGCTGAAAACTGATATATACAAACAAACAAACAAAAAACCCCTGAAGAAGCTTGTGTGAGCGTAACGCGTAGGGGATTCATCAAGTAGTGTTATATCTTAAAAGAACTGTATGAATTATTAAGATGTTTTTGAATATATGAATCATGAATTTGTTATGTTATGACTTATGAATAATTTATTAATCAGCAACAATCCTAGGGATAGAGAAATTTAGTTTTGAGGTGCATATGAGCACCATTCTTAACTAATTTTATCAAAGAAAATGGTTTTAAATAATAAGAATTTCAATAAATTTCTATGAAAGACAAATATCTGAGTCCTCTTTGAAACATACCCATTACCATAATATTGTAAATGTTTGTCGAATAGATTATGACATTGTTAAGATATTCCCTAAATTCTATTTTGTTTTTAATCAACAAATACAAATAATCTAGAGCTATATCTCACCATGCATTAATATAATCACATTGGTCTTTCATACGAATATATTTCTTTCTGAAAAGCATTTCTAAAATTAACAATGGAAGAGTACTTTGGAAATGCAGTGGTAGGCACATTTAATGAAAAAGCACCTTGTCAGAATTTATGAATGTTCTAAACTTGCGCGTGGTGCAGATAAACGATCCAGTACAGAAAGTAGACACTGGAAATACTATATATACTGCTATTTGCTATCACATGCAGTTTTTTATGTATCCTGGGTTAAATACAACTTTCTCATTTGAATAGAAATATACATGTTTTGCACATAAATGGCAAATAGAATGTAACAGATTCATACCATATGCTTAAAATTTTTTCTTATTGTTGTTTGCAAATTTATATATAACTATTTACTGTTTCATTTTAAAACAAAGGTTTCTTGAAAGCAGAAGAGGAAATTTGTTTCTGCCAAAATGCTTTCCCAGAACAGCAATACTGTGTGTTATTTTTAAGTGCAATGTTTAGATGGGAGCCTGAACCTTAATGAAATTTTCAGAACTGGCTGTAGAGATTTCTCTTCCCAGTTACTGATCTTTGTGAAGGATTGCTGGCATATAGTAAATAACTATAAAAACATTTTCAGATGGTAAAAACCTGAACATAGCAGTACAGATGTGGCAATAAAAAAAACAGTATTTATGCCTAAAATAAAACTAATCTGAGAATCTGGATTGAACAACTGTTATTATTATTCCTATTAAAAATATTCCTTTGATATGAGCTTGAACTAGAAAACCATCTATCTTAGAGAATGGCATATTACAGGGGGTTTACAAAAATCATCTGACAGTATAACCAGATTTGTTTCCGTCCTTGTAAAGAAATATTTATAGCAATAGCATACCTAGAAGGCCATTCAGTTAAATTTGCTCAATAATGTGCCTGTGTTTGCTTTACCTGTCTGTGGGGTTAAATGAAAGTTAAAATACAGACCTTCTCCTTAATCTACTGTGTTAATTGAACCAAATGCAAATTCCAGGGTCATGGCCAAGTTCCTCCATCTCACAATGTGAAATGTGAACTGAAATATCTCCTCATTAGTGATACAAAACCTACCATACAATTAAATCACACTGTGTAACAAATGTTTAAGTGTAAAAGCCAAGTGTGAAAGCCTCTTCTACTAATAAAACCTTAATGATACTGCTTCTTCTGGTGTGATGAATGCAAAAGTGATCTTTAGTTAGGGTCAGAATTTCCTCCAACCCAGTCTGTTTTGTGTCTGCAACACTGGTTTATATGCAATTAATACATTTTCTTTTCTACAAAGTGTTTAGCAAATTGTTTCTTTATTCATACATAGCCTGTTATGCACAATTGAATAACTTGCCTTAAATTTTGCAAAGATCTGTGTTTCAAAATTGTTAATCAAAAAAACAATTGGGGTTGGGAAATGTTCTGATAGATCAAAACCTAGAACAGTTGTTGTAGTAGTAGGCTCTCAAACACCAGTCTGCTCATTAATATATTGTATTAATGGGTCCCAGATGCTCTCAAACTGCTGTTGTTTATTCTTGAGTATATTGGTGAGTTTTTATTTTAGGTTTAGTTAACAATAAAGACACAGTAGGAGTATTGCAAGCTCTTGCTATAGAAATTTTTGCCACTAAAAACATAAAACATATAAGCAGCTAAGATCATTTCGGGACACCCTGGACTGGTTTAATGAGGAGTGCATATTCAGGATTTTTCAGTACTTGAATGCCAATACCCCCTAAATAGCACCCTAAAGTTAGCTTGTATTAGGGAATACCCTGGAAGACTTAGGAGGTTGACCTGTGCCAGGTCTTCACTGGGAAGGACACTGCCATGTCGGTTTCCCAAGCCATTATATATGATAGTGTGGCAGGGGGTCCCAGAAACAGGGAGTATATTGTGAATATTCCTCCCCTCTAAACCTCTGGCTGGTGTGCACCATCTCTCATATGGTGTGAGAAGGAGGGTCTACCCAAAGTTTTCTGAGTATATGCAGAAAACATGTGTGTGTGTAGGGGTGGTGCAGAATTGGCATGATATTGTTTCATTTTTGATGGTGTAAGCCTAAAACCCAGATACAGCAGAGATTCATGATGCCATGTAAATGGGAAGTGTTCTTTAAATGGAGACAGTAAGTCCAGAAAGATATTAATGTTAAAAACTACTTATTTAGAAGTATTGACCTTTAACCCCTAAGGACCAAGGCATGTTTTTGTTTTTTGATAACATGGTATAATCCACATTTTAAGCCTGAAAATTACTTAAAACCCCCAAACATTATATATGTTCTGAAAGCCAAGACCCTTTAGAATAAAACGATGGTAGTTGCAAATTTTTATGTTGCACGTCATTAGCGCAACTTATTATCAAACACAAAACTTTAGTGAACAATGCACTCAAGTTACATTTAGTGCCCTACAACACTAGATAAAACCCTTTTTTTAATATAAAATATGAGGTTACAACGAGTAAAAAGATACCCAACATGCCTAGGTTAAAAATTGTGTGCGTACGTAAAACTGCAACAAAATTCAGTACCTCAAAAAGCCATAGGCAACGCTTTAAAAGTCCCCACTGGTCATCAGTTAAGAGATATACATAAATATTGGCCCTAGAATTATTGCTCTCACTCTGACATATGCGGTGATACCCAACACGTTTGTTGGCGCACTCGGTGCGTGTTTGCATGAATACATGCGTGCTCGTGGGGGCGGGGGAGTTTTAATTTTTTTATATTTTTACATTTAATTTATTTAATATTATTTGAAATAAAACTTGTTTTAACCTTACGTTAATTGCTATCACATAGGGAGGCTTACAAACCCCCCATGTGATAGCATATTAGTGGTGACCGGTATAATTTAAGGTGATACTGGGGGTTTCAAAAGATCCCTAGTAACACCTTTCCACTCGCACTTAAGATCGCACTTCAATAGCTTATTGCTGGGCTTCAGGAGCCCCTCAATGACAGCTCAGGGTCCCCATCCTCAGGGTGGAGGCATGTTAGAAGCTTTGCCATGACAAGATGGTCTCCAGGTTGGAGAGATGGACAAAGGAATAGATCGGGAATCTTTTTCTGGGATCGAATATTCAGAGGTGACCAGGGCAGAGTCCCTGAGATTATGCCCATCCAAAGTAAAAGATCTTTACTTTCAGAGAAGGTAGTGAAGGAATGAGACTTGTTCTTGTAGGTAAAGATGAGTCAGAGTTGGAAGGCCCATAAGTAGGGATGGGCTGTATGTTCGAGTCGAACATGAGTTTGACTCGAACATCGCTAGTTCGAGCGTTTGCCGAGCGCACTAACTTTGTGGGATGTTCTCGGTCTGTTCGACCGCGCAACATCCCACAAGGCAATACGCCTTATGAAGCTCTAATTGGGTAAAGGCAGGTGCCTAATCAGGGACTTTGCCTAATCAGGGCTAAGTAGTCTGTTAGAGCCATGTTTTGCTGGCATCTGTCACAATGCCATTATGCGGCGAGAGTCTGCAGGGAGATGACGGGACGGCGGCTGTTTTTTAAAATTATTATTTCTATTTTTTTGTATTGTTTTATTTTTTATTTTGTCTTGTTGTCGTTGTGGACAACGCTGGATGCTGTGATTGACCATGGATTATGTCGGTGGATCCATCTTTTGGGTTGTTTTTTTTAAATAAAAGATTTGTCAAAAACATTTCTTTTGTTTTTTTCCAAATAAAGGATTTTATCAAAAGTCTGGACTTTTTAATAACAATTTTATTTAGCCCTTTAGTGAATGGGTAGGGGTACAAGTACCCCTTACTCATTCAGAAGGGGGGCGGCATCTGGGTGTCCCCTTAATTAAAGGTGTACCCCGATGCAAATAAGCCCCCTTGCCCGCAGAACCCCACAACCACAGGGTCAGGGTTGTGGGTAAGAGGCCCTTGTCCCCATTGGCACAGGGACAAGGTGTTTTTCCAGGGGCGACCCTCCCAGTGCCGAGGGATGGGGTTCTTGGGGTCCCTCCTAAATATTCCTACCAGATCTTAAGGGTCTGGTATGACTTTTAGGGGAACCCTACACTTTTTTTTTAAATGGTCCCTCCTAACATTCCTACCAGACATAAAGGGTCTGGTATTGTTTGGTAGGGGGAACTGCACGCTTTAGGAATAAGAAAAAAAAATCTAATTTTTTTCTTTATAAATGTCAGTTTTGCTGCAGCAGGTTCTATACATCGTACAGATTTGCCACTTTACAGGCAGGTTAAGGGGACCCCCCAGGCACGTTATTTAAAGGAATTTTTCATTTTTATTGTAACCTTTTAAGTGATGTTAAAACCACTGCTCCTTTAAAAATGTTTTTTGTTTTGTTTTTGTTTTGTTTTACATTGATTCCTGTTCCGCAGGGCAGTACCCGGATCTCCATACACCTTTTATGGCCAATAACTTGCATATAAGCCCTCTTAAATGGGACAATAATTTTTGAAAGTTCTACCTCCATTCATTTGCATTGAGTTCGAATTCAAACTTTTCGGACTCTTGAATGTTTGAATACGAACCGAACTTGGGCCTGTTTGGCGCATCACTACCCATAAGTAAGTAGCAGGGGCTTTAAGGCCCTATTTTTTTGTATGGTGGAAGGAGATATGTCTGCAAATATCTGCATGGAATGTCCCAAGATGAACAGGCTAGCATTCTTCCTGGTTCTCTGCATAAATAGTTCTTTAACACCACAATAGTGTGGCTTGGCCCTTAAAGCATGCGGACATCAGATATCTGTGTGCACTCTCCAGTTACAGGCAATGCTCTGGAGTATTTGGAATACAGATTATGTTACATCTGTTATGTTAGATCTGTTACAGATTTAGGCTGGCCACATATGCAGAAATTACACCACTGGGATCTGTTCTAAAGATCGTCAATGTTAGATAAAGCGGATTTACTTTGTTGCTGCAGATTGGTTGGTTCTAGCAATAGAGGAATGCAATTTGTGTTCCAGAGCTTCTAAGTGAGAGTCAAGGTCTCTGATGTCTACTTTAATCACATGTAATTTGTTTTGTTGCTAAGTCTTGACCAAGTAGATCAGATTACGGAAAATTGTTATCATACTTACCGTAATTTTCCTTTCCTGGCTCATCCTCATGTCGGCACAGTACGGGTCAGCTCCTCCCCCTCTGACCCCACAGGACCACCTTAACAAGCCAATAAAAGGGTGATCCCCTCCCACAGTACCTGTTCAATAACACGATAGGAACAGAAAACAACAGCACTGCCAAACAGGAATGAAATGCCGTTTAAATTTGGCGCCGAGCACCAGACGTTTAAACGACACACCGCGCATGCGCGAGTCCGGCGTCGCGCCGTCTCCCCGGCAACCTCCGAGGACGGAGACGGAACCAGGCCCCGCCCCCCTCCACGAGGACGCCGGCGCCTGCGCAGAACATCGCCGCAGCCCGGAGAATTCCGCGGCCGCTCCACCAGCTCCCCTGTACCCTCCGTCCGGGATATTTAATCCCCACATACCTGCCCAGCACCAGAGGCACCCGCTCATCTGGGAGATTTACTACCCTCCGAGGGGTCCACCAACCGGGAGAGGCTGAACCCGGCTGGGAAGCAGCAGGGTGGATCCAACACTTCTTGTGACCTGGAGCGAGGAAAAAAGAAGAACAGGTACTGGGGGAGGGATCACCCTTTTATTGGCTTGGTTAAGGTGGTCCTGTGGGGTCAGAGGGGGAGGAGCTGACCCGTACTGTGCTGACATGAGCTGAGCCAGGAAATTTTGACATGTCCTGGCTGCCAAATAAATCTGATGATTCAGAGGGTATATCAGGATCAAGCAAGCCAGGGCTTCTAGGTGAGGTAGTGTGCTGTGAAAGTTGTATATCATCCAGGATCGCTCTTGAAAAAGTCTGGAAATGACAAAACACGCGTCAGGCGGAGTCAGCTAGGGATCTTTTTTATGATGTCTCACTTACCTATGGACTGCTGAGTGAAGTTTCACCTGGAATTTGTGCAAGATTTTATGCAGATTTATCATATTTTAAATGTAAGTGCACTAGTTTTTCAATTATTTGTTTAATAAATGGTTTTATGGTATAATGTCCTTTACTGTTCTGTTCATGAGGAAATACTAAAAGAGTCACCATTTCAACACTGATGCCATTCATCCTGTCTGTGTGGTGAGAAGCCATTTGAGCGATAACATCAACGTGAATTGCTTGCAATGACCGAAGTATATTATTACTAGGTCACATTGATTCCGGTGAGTGCCATATCTGAAGAAGCATGTTGGGATTCATTGTCACTAGCACGTATGGAATGCTGAGAAAGTTCTGAAGATTATATAAAGACTGGAATTTAATTTAAAATACTGTTTTTTTTTCACAAAATGTGTTTGTAAGCACATTGTGGACATTTCCTTGCTCCTTTTTTTTTGTATTTCACACCATTTATTTAGGTGTCACATTAGTACAACCCTTATTATTTCAATTATCTTATATGGGCCAGCCTGGAATATGGATGTGTCATAAGGGAAGAATATTTTGCATATAATAAAACACATGTATACATTTCATGAAATAGAATCTTAATGCAATATCATCTTAAGTACATTAAAACAGTTGCATCCTAATTCCAATTCATTTTGTTAATACGTATTCATTTGGGAAATCCATGTATCCAGTCCCTACGCGTTTCGCATATTGCTTCCTCAGGGGAGCATTGATCTATCTAATAGGAAATTTTCAGTTTTAAATTAGTTTATCTAGATAACGCAATATGTAAATCCATTTTGAAGTCTAAACACCAAAGAGAACTGTGCTCATGGCGGCTCCGCCGGACCGAGGGACACCCATCACCAATATCACCCCCATAGCCCAATCACCTCTCACTTACCACCCAATGGAATTCCCGGATGTGGATAGGATTCCCCAGATCAAGTGTGGACAGGGATCGGAATCCCGACGTCACTACTCCGTCCAGGGGTCAATTTGGGGGCCCTGGGGCCACAAGAGAGGGTGCTCGCGGAACGAACAGTTTGTGGAGAGCCGC
The DNA here is from genome assembly GCF_000935625.1 of Nanorana parkeri. Classification (NCBI taxonomy): domain Eukaryota; kingdom Metazoa; phylum Chordata; class Amphibia; order Anura; family Dicroglossidae; genus Nanorana; species Nanorana parkeri. The sequence continues at coordinate 1,592,529 of NW_017306507.1, read as the reverse complement.
CTGTGCTGAGGAATTAGTTGAGCTATTATATATCTCTATGTAGGACATCATACCTCCTATCGTGTTTATTTATATTCACATATATATGTATTTATGTGTATCCATACTTGTAAGTATTATGTGGATAATTGACTCAAGATGACCTTTTTGTGTTAAGTCTGACCTAGTGGCTCCATATGTCTTCCATATTATCTAACCCTTTGTGAGTCCAGTGCTATGTTTTTGTAGTCCTGTGTCAAATATTTGGACAGAGATCATTGTAGTAAA
>NW_017306507.1:1591253-1592249 GCF_000935625.1 Nanorana parkeri | reverse complement strand
TTGAAAATTCCAAAAAAAGAAGGAGGGGTGGTATACCACCTCCGGTGTCCCATCCATATCTGTTTGTATGTATTACTGTGAATGTGTAGTGTCAAAATAATCCTAATCGTCAGTTGAGTGAAAATTGCTCTTAGAGTGGGCAAAGCATACATCCACTTCCAAGTGATATGTTTGTTTAATTCTTAGGTTTTTTTTGTGAAACAAACTTTTTGTAAGAGAAGAGAAATATCTAATAATTGCTCCCCAATCAAGTGCCCATCGTTCATATCCCCATCATTCTATTAACCCTCTCCCTACACACATAATTTATGCCTCACAAGGCCAACCAAACTTCATTAACACAACCAAAACTCCCCCCTCCGAAGTGAGTGTTGTCCATATGTGACTCCACTTGTTCCTTTTCACATCTATGGGTAATTTATCATTGCTGGCACCATTGCCCTGTCGTTTATCCCTCCTATATCTAAAGGTTATCCACATACCTGTTGCTTTCAAGTCAGGAGAATCCAGAGTGTGTAGCCTGTATGTCACGTCCGTCTGTTTGCATACTGCTCTAGTCCTAACTCCTCGCACCTGTGGCTCGCCTCCAATGCCCGTCCCTCCCGTCATCCCCTCTTATATGGCCCCCACCGCGGACTTGATGCCCCACATCAGAGTGTGTTTGGACGCCCGTCCGTGGTGTGGACCTCAACTGCGCACGCGTGAGATCCCTGCGCTTGCGCATTGGTGTTTGGGGCCTGCCGTCGCTATGGCAACACGGGACGCCCAACCTAAGTTGCCGCCTACAGTCAACCCCCTACATAGAGCGAACCGATGGCGGCCTAAGAGCTCAAATTGATTCAATTCTAATGGTCTTTATGCTACTCCTGCTTTAGGTGGTTTATGTCTCCTCTCTTATATATATTTCTACTTAGTCTGTGGATGTCATTGAGGTCCAAAGGTCCCCAAAGTACATGACTATCCATCCTAACATCTAGGGCCCACCCATCTAGATGG
>NW_017306507.1:1532613-1591241 GCF_000935625.1 Nanorana parkeri | reverse complement strand
TTAGGGTTGTATATGTTGCCGAGGGGCATTCGTCTGCACGGAGCAGCCACCACGTCACCACAGATCACCCGGGTTATCAGATCTTCGGTACTATTTGCTGTTCTATTTTGTCATTCTGCCGTACATTTATATCATATCATAACATTTTATCATAGGTCAAGTATATAGGTACATATATCAAAAAATACACAGCATCAAAGACATCCAATCATCATCAATTGTTCGTACAAATGTAAATAGATCCAATTAGATACATTGAGTTGATTGTATTTATTTAAACACTTAAATAGGTAAGAATCATTTTTATATCAAATAAATCAAGTGTTGGTGTTATATCTCTCAAAAAAACCCCACTTTTCTGCGTGTTGTTACAAATGGTTATTACCTAAAGGGGGAGAGGCTACACCCGGTGACCACTGAGGCAACAACTCACCATTGTGTTTCTAAAAAGAATATTTTGCAGCAGACTCTGGGAGAGTGGCAGGGAAGGACCTGAGAGAGAGAACCCTTCTTTGTTCAGTGCCTAGAAGACTGGAGTAGAAGTCACCTGTTTCCTCTTTCTGCATAGGAGGACTGATGAGAGCTGACTGCCCCAATGTAACTGTCACAAGGTCTCTGCAGAGATGTTAATTGTGCTACTTGTTTGGGTTAATTGTGGCTGTGTAGCCAAGGAAAGACGTTCAGCTAAATAAAAAGCATAAATAAAGACTTTACTAATACATTACTTTGTAGCAGTGAGTGCTGAGCAAAGTAAACTGTCTGGAAAAAAGATCTTCTTTCAAGATGAATCCTATTAAAGTGACTAAGCTACCTTGTTGCTTAGAAAAGGAATATTTTACTAGGCATCGGTTTATGGCCCCAATGCAGACTTACGAGCTTACCAACAGCCAAGTTTAGGGCTTGCATTGCAGTTAGCTTAACTGGATAAGGGAATGTTAATTGCTATATTACTTTTGTTGATATTCTAATGTCAGTATTGTGATTCCATTGGTAATTACTGAACTTGTTGTTCTAAAATAAAATAACTATTGTGTTGCGCTAGCTATGCTAGCGCAGCCTCCACTGATATCAATGAACTTGTTGTTCTTTTTGTATTAAATTTGTCTTTTCTTTTCAGTGTGTAGCCACCAATGAATAAAGCTGCACATTATTTACAACTGTCTGTTTTAATGTTTCATGGGATTCGGAGGGTGTCACCAGACGCAGGTAGGAGCTGTACCCACATACTTACATACACTGGGTTGCAATTTCTGAAACAAAAAGATTGTTTTCTTCTCACAATCATTTTTGTCATTTTAATGAAAATTATGTTGCAGAACTGGAAACTGCATGACAACCATATTCAAGACACTGAAAACATAGAACTGTTGCAACGTAGAAGAAAATTATCTGAGTCAACTTCATGGGGGCTTTTCTGAAATTATTCTGTGAATCAAATTGTGTTCAGTTTCAATATTGTATCAAAAACATTTTGATCAGTTTGAAGCAATGTGATTTGTGCTAAAAGATGACCTTTTCATCAGGGAATTTTGTGTAAAAATCTAGGTAACTTAATTCCCATTTTGGTTTTCTGGTGCACATACAAATGTAAAGTTACACATCTAATAGTAATGTTTGTTTTGCTTGGTGCACTTATTTAGAATTCTACCACATTTCCTTTTCTTTATTTGCACCTAAAATGTAATTGTTTGCACTGCAGAGGGAAGCAGTAGTGCTTAAATAACAGTTCTGAATACTTTGGCATTAAAGAAGAATTCATGATTGTGAAATTCACAATATTACTATATAGCACAATGCATATTAAACCACAGGGAGGATAAACCAATATTTCTGACCAAATCTAGTGTACACACCTAAAAAGAGTTTCCAGAAAGAAAATGCTTTTTCATTGTTATTACATACTAATTTTGTTAGTTAGATTTTCAATAAAATTAGAATTTCAAAGCATCTAAATACAATCCTTAAACAAATGGTCTTGTGTCATATAGATCATTTAAGCAGTTAACCTAGTCCAGTCTCTGAGATTTTAAGATTGCTATTCCATTTTTTCATTAAGTTAAGTTATTAATATTTCTATTGTATCCTGCAGCAATATAGAAAAGAATATAGTAGCTACCTTATTCAAAATATTACAATAAATTATTTATGTATTTATAATATAGAATATCAAGAGTGGAAAGTCATTATGGCCTCTTTATTTTTGCCCTCAGGAGAGAGTAAAGAAAAAATGGCAAAATAATGAAAGAAAAAGAAAAACAGTAATTTTAAAAATAAAAAAATTTAATACATGAGGCATATTTAACGATAATGTCCAATGATACAAGAGGTGCAACGCTTTATAGGAAATGTAAGGATTATGTAATCGAATTAGGCAAAATGCTTGGTTCCTGTGATAGACTACAATCTAAATACAAATTAGTAAACTAAATGTGAGATTGTAGTCCATCATAGGAGGGAGCTTGGAACATTGGCTACTTTACAACACACAGGGACCATGGGAAACAAAGTAGCCACCATCCAGAAGGAAGGACCAATTCAGAGATGATTTGATGATCTACAGATGAGTGATGCACAAATAAGGTACAGTTTGCTAATAGTTAAGGTACTTGAATGCATTTTTAAGAATTAACTCCTGAGTTTAGTGTCACTTTAAAGTAAAACTGGCCAAGCTATGGACATTCAACAATTAACATTAGGATTCTTCACAGTTAGAGATGTGAAAATGTAAACTCCCCCAGGAGCTAGTTCTAGCTAGCTCAGTTAACTGTTTTAAAAGAAATCTGGATGTATTCCTAAATGCACATAATATTACTGGATATGGAGTCCTTATAAGTATATTAGGCATCAGAGATTGTTGATACAGGGAATATCCGATTGTTTTATGGGATCAGGAAGGAATGTTTTTCCCCTGTTGGAGAAAATTGAACAATACTTTATAGGGGTGTTTTGCCTTCCTCTTGATCAACAGTGGGTAATTGTGGGCATAGTGTTCTGTTTTAGGTTTTTCTTCTTTTTTTTCTCTCTCTTATCTCATTAGGTTGAACTCGATGGACTTGTGTCTTTTTTCAACCTGACTAACTATGCAACTATGTAACATAATCTTAAAAAATCAGTTTTAAAAAAAGCCTTCACAGGCCTAATAAGAAATGCTTTCATGTTCTTTTTTTCTATGGCTGAATCACTTTTCCCCCCCTTGCTAGCAGTGAGCTGGCAATCTTCTAACTTGTAATTTAAACATACAACAGGTGCACACAAAAAGAAGATTGAGTGGAGTGCAGAGACCCAAACTGACCAACTTTACTGGATCTCCTGTGAACTTTGAGGATGAATTACTCCCCAGTGCCAGCAGCTAGAGAGGTCAGGAAGGGCTTGTTTTAAAGAATATTTACTTATTTTAGTTTCGGCTGATAATTCTGTGAATAACACACTTCATGTGCTTACAAACGTGCCTGCCTATGTTCATCTCTCATTACATGGGAAAGGGAAGATTAGTAGTTTACAATAGATAGATAAGTGCAGTTCACATGAAATGACAAGGACACTGCATTTCAGGCAAGAGCAAAAGGTGTTTTCGGTACTGAAAATGTCCTTGAAGTGAAAGAAGAAAACAAATGCAGCCACCACATCTAATCACTGGTAAGATGTAATATATTATAATTGTTGTTCTTGTCTTTAGTTATCCTTAGCTATGTAAATAGTTGAATGCCCATGGCCTGGCCACACTTCTTCTTTAACCATTTTATGGCTAGGAATATTAAAAACTTTTGCATTGCAACCAGACCAACTTTTAAAGTTTTGCTATGCAGCAATTTACCCAGCAATAAAATTTTCACAGCTTTGTGGACCAAAATTATTTTAATACTTACAAATTGTATATATCTACAAAACAGCAAAATCTGAACATACCTACAATTTTAATAAGCAATAAGCAAGGTAACTAGCTGGCGACCTCTCAGCAACTTTCTCATGGCTTATGCGTGTTTATATAGGCAGAGTGGGCCCTCTAATGAGCGTGTGCTAATGTGTGTGCACCTCCACATGATTTGTGAGTGTGAACTCTAGTGTGCACACGCCTGTGCACCAATGCGCGTCTGCCCCTAACCTCTGTGCGCAGAAGTACATGCCCGTCTCTGAGCCTGAGCTGGTTTTCTGGTAAGTTTCTAACAGGTAACCCTGAAATCTATTCTTCTACCTTTGGCATGCAAAGGGATGTCTAATTTTTAGTAGGTGTTCATATAGGTTTGTGCAACCTGAAAGTGTGTGTGTGTGTGGATCTTTTTTAAGTATGGAGCCCCATTGTAAAGGTAATTTTTTCCTGGAGTTCAAGTTTAAATTGTCTTTCTGTTTACTACTAGTACAAGGGGACTGGAATGTTCCCTAAGTGGAAGTAATGGCAGGTCCTCTCTATGAAGACATCAGGAATCTATTAGACCCCTGATTTCTCCCCTGCCACTAGCCCAGGCAGAGCAAGGACAGAGAGTCTCCGATTAGCTTGTACACCCTACCATTATTAGCTGAGATTTGACAGTTCTTACCCACAAATGCTAAAAGCTTTGCACTTCAGGGTTCAGTCTCAGTGGAGGAGACTATGGAAACCCTTGACTGATAACCGCTGGTTACTGCTCAAGTCTTGGGATCCTTCTGCAGCATTGTGTAGCCCACCTTTGATCAAAGGGTGGTACAACTGCAGAAAGAGAACTATACATAATGCCCCCTACACCTTGGAATGTTTCAGAAGGAAGTTAATTTACATTGTGGCTGCAAATAAGTTTAAAAAGCAGATTCAGGCAAAACGGTTAAATCACCCAACCAATGCATTCCAAAAAATTCCATGGCTGTTCACTTCATTTGAATCTATATTATTATATGTCACACAGGTTATGTGCAGCTTATCAAAAGGACATGGGAAGTGTATTCTCTGAAGTCTGTGCTGTGTATCTTTTTTATTTTTTCTCTACTTCTATCAATCACATTCAATCTTCCAAGGCAGATTTGAATCTAATAATTTCTTAGGGATTTATTCACTAAGCTGCCGAAGGCAGACGAGTGAATACCTTAGCCAAAGTTAACTGAGCCGAATGGCATTCGGCTATTCACTTCGGCTCTGTACGGCTAATTACAACTGTACATTAGCTAAAATAAGCCGCACATTGGCTGCCTCTGGCTGACTTCAGTCAGCCGAACATGCTCTGCATGTTCAGCTAAGCCGAAGTGCAGAAGGGATTCAACTCAGCCGATCCAACATCTGAATTGGCTGAGCCGAACCTCTGGCAGTTCACTCGCTGCCGTTCGCCCCTATTCTCATATCGGCATTCGGCTCGGCTACATCGGAGGTAGTGAGCAGAATTTTAAAAAAAAGTAAACAAAAGAAAAAAATGTTAAAAAAGAATTTAAATATATGTAAAAAATGTAAATAAAAAAATGTTAAGAAAATAATTAAAATAATGTAAAGAAAGTCAACAAAAACAAGCATGGGGTCCCCCTCCCAAACTACACCAGACCCCAAGTTAAAAAAAGTGTGTGGGGTTCCCCCCAGAAGTCATACCAGGCCCTTTAGGTCTGGTAGAAATTTTAAGGAGAAACCCCACCCCCAAAAATGTGGGGGGGAAATGTGGGGTCCCCTCTAAAATTTCCAACCAGACCCTTGATCTGAGTACAGGCCTAGCAGGGCAAGAAAGAGGGGACGTGCAAGCGCCCCCACCCGCCATACAAGGCCTCATGCCCTTGGTACTGAGAGGGGTGCTCTTCCAGGATCCCCCCCGTACCGATGGGGACAAGGGCTTCTTCCCCACAAACCCTGGGGCATTGGTTGTTGGGGTCTCTGGCAGGGGGGCTTATTTGCATTGGGGTACCCCTTTAATAAAGGGGCACCCAGATGCATCCCCCATGAATGAGTAAGGGGGATGTGTACCCCTACCTATTCACTGTAGGGTTAAATAAAATATTTAAAAAAGATTAGACATTTTGAAAAAAATCCTTTAATTGAAAAAAACACAACAAATGTATTGACCTAAGGTCAATCACAACATCCAGCGTTGTTCATGGCGACAACAACTTTATTACGAAAACATTTTTAAAACGACACCCGCCAACCTGACTGCACGTGACAAACTCCTGCCACAGAATCTGACAGACGCCGGCAAAAAATAAACAATTGGGCGGAGCTAGTGGTTACATCACCACTAGCTCCGCCTAACTGTTTACATTTGGCCGGAACCTGCCAGAGTCTTCCTGCAGGTCGGGGACAAATGAAAACAACTGGGCTGAGCAGGCTGTGATGTTAAAGCTGGCTCCACCCAGTTGTTGTCATTTAATGACAGCCCAGTGTCCTCAAATAACCTGAGGAAACTGGTCTGTCATTGAAGGACAACAATCTTAGTGGAGCCAACCATGACATCACGTGTCATTTTGCTGGTGGCCAACCAGCTGCATCATGGAAACCTATGAAGCTGTGTCAAAATTTAAAGAACCCATGAGGAAGCCAGAAGGCTGAACCTTGGTAAAGAAACTCTGAGCTAAATTAATATTGGCAACAAATGTTTGTCCTTATGATGTAAGGATCTCCCATTTCTTTAGAAAACTGTACAGCACTAGAAACCTCTTATTCAGATGTAAATGGCATCCTTAAAGCCCATAAATTAATTACATTAAGTATACATAAAATAGTGCAAATAAAAAACAGTGATGATGATAAGTATACACATAAATATAAATATGAATATAATTAATGGACTGATAACAAACAAATGAAAATAGGACAGTCCAAAACCATGAATAATAGATCAAAAATTGTCCCAAGTGAAAAAAGGAATTTTGCAATATCCAATATTGTGTTAAAAAAAACACACACCAAGTTTGTGTTCCGAAATAATGTGATTTTCTCCTCGTGGAAAAAAACCCCAATGGAAGTTTTACTAAGGGGTCTATTCACAAAGCTGCTGAAGGATCTAGCCATAGCTTCGGCTGATTCTTCGGCTAGCTTCGGCCCCAGGACCCCTTCGGTTCAGTACAACCAAGGGCTTGTTCTGCTCGGTCCCACAGACGGACCAGGCAGAACAGCCGAGCCAAATGCTGCTCAGCGGCATTCGGCTAATTACTCACTGCTGTATGGCATCTTTAAGAATAGACCGAACAGCAGCGAATAACCTGCTGAGCATGTTCGGCCAACCCGAAGCCACCCGATGAATCAGCCGTACCAGCCTGAAGTGAATAGCCAAACAGCATTCGGCTCACTTCGCTTGGGGTCGGTGAGTCACTCGGCTGCCTACGGCAGCTTAGTGAATAGACCCCTAAGTGTCTCCTATTACCACCATTACTCTGTCTTCCTGCTTTACTATTGCCACCAATAAATCCTCTTATCTCTAGTCAACTTGGCAAATCTGTTTTATTGTTTGAAATCATTCCTGGTCTCCCTATTCTAAAACCTATTGACATTTTCACTTTCTAATGTAACCTAATAGACATGTGCACAAGCAAAAAATGTGTTTAGTTTAGTTTCATTTTGATTCGGATTTTGCATTATTTTGTTTTTCAGATTCGGGTTCGAAATTAAATTTGTTTCGGAATTCGGATTCGGACTAAATTTGTTAGCGGTAGTCTGGTCGAAATTTAGTTTTTTTGACGAAATTTCATTTTTTAGCGGTAGTCCGGTTTAAATTTTGTTTTATGGAATACATTTCGTTGCAGTAAAATGACATTAGGAAAAAAAAAAATCGCATTTTTTTTCGTTTGCAGAAGATGAAAAAAAAAAGTGTGAGGTTCCCCCCCAATTCATACCAAACCCTTTGGGTCTGGTAGGAATGTTAGGAGGGACCCCCCAAGTAAAAACACAAAAAAGTGTATGGGGTTCCCCCCTAACAGTCCTACCAGACCCTTGATCCGATAAAATCCTTTAATTGGAAAAAACAGTCAATTTTTGACTATTCCTTTAATGTAAAAAAAAATGGCTCCATCGATGTAATCCAGTGTCAATCACGATGCAGGACCTCCTCCGACCCGCCGCAATAAAAAAAGTCCCGCAGCACGACGCCCATCCGAACCTGATGAAAACTCGCCGCAAAATGACATTCTGCCCGAAAATAAACAGATGGGCGGAGCGAGCCGAGCCGCTCCGCCCATTTGACATTCTCAGCTGTCAAATACTAAATAGAAATCGGGAACTCCCGAATACTTTTCATGAGTTTCCGAATGCTATTCGGTCTGTGAACCGAGGTGTCATCTGAAAAGCATTATGACACCTCGGCCCTCTTTCCTGCCCTGCCGAGCCAGTGCTCGCGTTAAGGGTCTGGTAGGACTGTTAGGGGGACCCCACGTTTTTTACCCCGTTTTTTGGGCGTGGTATGAATTGGGTGGAAACCTCACACTTTTTTTTTTTTCATCTTCTGAAAACTACAAAAAAAATGTGATTTTTTTTCCTAATGTCATTTTGCTGCAACGAAATTTAGTCCAAAAACAATATTTCGACCGGACTACCGCTAAAAACGAAATTTCGTGCGAAAATGAAAATTTGACCGGACTACCGCTAACAAAATTCGGACGAAATTTCGGAAATCGGGAATTTGGATTTGTTTGCATTTGTTTTAGCTGTAATTCGGAATGCGGATACATCCGAATCTCCAAATTTCCAAAATTTTGTCTGAATTTCGATTCGGAATGAAACGAATCGCACATGTCTATAACCTAATCACATTTTGCCTTCTCTCCAGCCATCCTTTCAATACATGAATTATTTACTCAAAAAGCATGAAACTTCACACATCATTGACAAAACTGTGAGACCTTTTTAAGCCATAATGCACTGCATTTCTTCCAAATTATGCACGCATTATTGACAATGTATTTATATTGGGGATATTTTTTGTATTTTTAAAAGATTTTGTCACATTTTGTGTGTGTGTTTTATTTACATTTAACTAATTGTGGGAATGGGTAAGGGGCACTAATGTATCCCTGTACGCATTCCCCTGGGGGGTGAGTGGCTGTCTGAGGGTTCCTTTTTTCTAAAGGGGGCTTCTAGATTTCTATAAGTCCCCACAAACTTCCACACCCTCTCAGGGAAGTGGGAAGATGTCCTTTTCCCCACATCGTACTGGTCTTTAATTTTACGTGCAGCTTTAAGGCATCCCCCAAAAGGATTTGTGTATTTTTAATGTTGCCTTTTAAGATGCATAAAAAAAAACCTCTCCCTGCTTAACAGTATTTAAAGAAATGAATAAAAGTAGGCATAGGGGGCTTATGGACACACTGGGTTCACTGCATCTCATGTGAACTTCACTTTTCCCGGTTGCATCATGCCTAATGCATTCATATGATACAATGTGGACCAATCAAAATCCTGTACATTAATGCTATTCATTATCCTAAAAGGCCTCATTCACACTACTAACAGCCAGCACATACAGATCTGTATCGTGCCGCACCGGGGAAGGACAGGTGCTGCGTGTGATTGTACACAGCAGCCTGTTCTTCTCTACGGGAGTACTGCGCCCTACGCCGCCGTACGCTCACCCGAACTGCACATCTGTGCGGGTGTCCATGCTTGGACGCAGACAGAATCCATCCTGTCTGCGTCCAAGTACGGACATCCGCACAGATAAGCAGCTCGGGTGAGCGAATGGCCGCGTACTCCCATAGAGAAGAACAGGCTGCTGCATACAATCACACGCAGTACCTGTCCTTACCGGGAGTGGCCCGATACGGCCATGCACGCCATATGGATCTGTACAGGCCAGCTGTTAGTAGTGTGAGTGAGGCCTTACCTTGTTGACCATAATATACAAGTGCATGGGAATTCCTAGCGATTTATACACATACACACTGAACTGAATAGACCTTACTAACCAATGTGCTGCACTAGGTTTCCTTGGCTGACCACTGCATTTCCAGTCCTCAGGTTTGCCTGTTTCTTTGTGCTACTGCACAAATGGCTTGTTTAGCACACCCTAAAACTCCTGTCTTCCTTAACATTTCTGCCTGAGAGTGATCTTGTTGATGCAGTAAGACCACACTGTGTCTTGCTGCTTTGATTTGTCTTGCCATTGCATACTTTTTTTATTAAACTATTTGAAGCTACATCATGTTAGCAGAGCATGACTTTTCCTCACCTAATGTCATTCCTCCTGCACAGTTGATTCTGTTTGATTGAATGATTGTATTTTTACCAACTCGTTATCTTCCCTGAATGATCTACTAGATTCCTGAGGTCTCAATAAAGAGAACATATCACCATTTTTGTGCTGTCATATAGGGAGCTTGTCAGCCACCTGTGTGATAGCAATAAAGTTAAGTTAAAAAAAAGGTTCAGAAATAAAAGTAGATAGTAAAATAGAAATTTAAAAAATCACCCAAAACATTTTTTTTAAGCCCCCTGCCTTCACGAACAGGCACATATGAATGTAAATGTAAGCATCGCACCCCATATGTTAGACATCATCACACATGCTGAAGTGAAAGTAATGATTTTAGGGCCATAATGCATATTTAACTTTAACCTGTGATGGCTTTTAAATCGATACCTATGGACAATTTTGGATACTATTTTTTCAGAGGTGTGCACAATTTTATTCTATGGGGTCTTTGCTTTGTATATGGGTTTTAAATACATTTCTAGCCAAAAAATCAAATTTTAAAATGTCTGCAAAAAAACCCAAAACATTTCTCTGGTTCTGAATTGGTTAAAAGTAAAGCCTATGTTTCATGTTACACCGTGAATATGGGTGTAACATAAAGCATGGTCTGAAATATAAATTTAGTCTTAAAGGTAAAGCAAAGGATGTACATACAAACACTTTATAGTTAAGCAAGATTAGAATAATTTTGTATTAAAAGTTCTGAATCTTTAGTGAGCCTGTTGAGGACATTTAATGCCAATGCACTTTTGCACTGTACCACAAATGTCATACAAAAGCACCTACATTCGATTCGTACCATCACTATTTTCAGATCACTGTCATGATGTCCCAACTCATCATGGCAACACAAGTAATATAGAGAGTATTTGTATGCTATGGCCAGTTGCCACAGGCAGCATTTACAAAAAATAGAATGTGCCCATTCAGAGAACATTTACTGTAGTGTCGATAACATATTATTTATATTTCAGTTCACTTGAGCTAGCATGAATTTATTGCTGCCTGTACTTCAAAGTTCTGTATTTCATTTAAGATATTATGGTGTATATGAAGTTAAAATTATTTGTTTTGTTGCTGAATTATGTGACTAAACCTATTTCCATTTTTTAGCTCCTGCACCTGAAAGATCCAGACACTCAAAGCACAGAAAGCAACAACTAAACTGTCATTTATGCTGTGCTAACAAGAAACTAAAATGACATTTGTTTTGTGTTTTATACTGGAAGAAAATCGTTTCAAAATCCCTTTCAGCCTTTGCTGAAAAAAACAAAAACCTTTTCTTAATAAACAATAAGAATGCAACTTTCAAAAAATCCCCTCTGTGTATTAGTTTTCATCTGCAAAGAAAATAAAGGCATCTGTGGGATTGAGAAATGATGTTCAAAGAAAGAAATACATTTATATGGGTTTCAAAGGATCCATCTGACCAAATCTCCAAAGTACAGAGTTAAACATTCAACATTTAACTTATATATGAGTTCTATTGTAATCATCTCTGATAGCATAGCTCTAAACAGCAAGCTATAAATACAAAATCACTCTGTTAACATTCATTTTGATCTGGTTATTCTTATTTGCAATTACTGCTGAGTCAGTTAGGAGTACACTGCAAGTATTTTAATGAGATTGCTGCACTAGCCCTACGGATGGTCCCAAGGCTACTTAGAACAGTCCCATTTTACTGGAATTGCTGTAATGTAAATGAATCATCTACAAACTTAACTATTCACAGAATGTATTCTCAGCACATTGGGACTTGCTAATGTAAAACATCTGACCTTACTTTAAATAAATGGTGACAGTTTCCCAATAATAGGTGTAAATTTAAAATAGTAATGTGCGAATCCACCTGATAGGAAACTGTTCTATAATTAATGCAAAATGACAATTAGCTTAGTTGGGATTAATCCTGCAATATGAAATATGTAATAATTAACTTTAGCCCTATGTTATTGGCAGCTTTAAGTACAACTAAAGGCTCCAAGTGACAGATCCCAAATCCCGTTCTTATGTGATGCCCTCATAAAGTACAACAAAAAGTTTCATTTACCTTCCCTGACTGAGCCATATCCTCCTTTATTTGTTTCTCACATGCTCTCCTTCCAGACACTGCAGCTCACAGTGGAAGGGCTGCAGCAGCACAGTCAGTTCTGTCAATCCAGAAAGCAGTGGGCAGGACTATGTGTGGCTAAGTGCTAATTGAAACACTATAGTCTGGTGAAGAATCAGTGACAATGATGATAACCATGCCCCCTGCAACATTTTTTCATGCACCTGTAGAGCACGTAGGTGCAGCCTACATGAGAGTGGTAACTATGCTCAGGAGTTCAAGAGCAAAGCAACATTGTTACTACACCATCACAGGAAGCGACATTAGGAGGAATTCACTGGCAGGCTCAACAGGTATATAATTGATCATATTTGTTCACTAAAATCAACCAGGATCCGCAGTCTGTTTGTTTTTACAGCAGCCTGCTGGGGATTTTCCATTTTAAAGCGGGAGTGCCACGAGTGAACATCCACAAGCAACGGGTTGGTGTGTCAACGCTGTCGTGCTGTGGGTTGTCATGATTGATGACTATCTGCACCACTGGATGGTGTGATTGACACAAGAGTCAGGAGGACTCTAATGGACAAGAGGACATTGTTTATTTTTCATTTTCAAATAAATTACTTTGTCACAGTCAGTGTTTTTATTTACTTTTAACTTTTTTGGGGTAAGAATGAGTAATAAGGGGTATTAATGTGTAATGGATGTGGTTAAGTACGATTATGACAAAATGCCTATCTCAATAGATCAATTGTAATATATATGTTATTTTGCTTTTTGCTCTTGTTTACCTAGCTCAAAACCTTACTCAGAAATTGGTGCTTGTGCCCCCCCCCCCCCCACATATCCGAAGTACGCACTAGAAATAGGAACCAAGATGGCGCCTCCTCTTCAGGACAACACCCAAGACGAAAGATATAAACATCCTGGCAGGAAGTTATGCATGAATGGATCTAACCAATGATAAGCTAGAACATATAAGCGAAAATGCTTTTCTGCAATGCTACGTTTAAATATACACGTTCAGCTGCCTACATAAAACTATGTAAAAGCGGAAGAATAAAGCAGAAGTCTATACACTGACTCGTGTCAGCGTTAATTCTTTCTCTCTCTCTGCGTGTACACTCTATATATAATCAGGCCAGGCGGCAGATATAAGTACGGAACCTTAATCCGATCCAAATTTGTGATCAGGTCCACAACAGTGTATCCCATACTCATCTCCTTAGGAGTGGATATCAGAGGGCACCTTATTATGAAGGGGACTTCCACATTCTGATAAGTTCCTCCATCCAAGCCCTTATATTTAATTTGGGGGACAGGATTTGGGGATGAGTTCATTGTTTCCACAACATGGGAACAAAGTCGTCCCCCCCCCCAATGTTTAAGGCATGTGGCCTGGCATAGTTCAGGAAGGGGAGGGAACACACTTGCTGTCCTTTCTTACCTGGTCTAGATAAGGGTCTGTTTTAAATTTTAGGGGGCACCCTATGCCATTTTTTGCTTTTTTTTATGTGTACTGTCATTAAAAAAATAAACAAGGGATCCCATTTAAAATTCATGCAGCCTGGAAAGCCAAATATAATGAGCATGCAGCCCACTTCCTGAACCATTCCACGCCACATGTCTTTAACGTTGGTAGGGTGCAAGAAGGGACAGCAAAGTTTCACCCCACTCTTGCAAGGCACCATATCGCCATGTTGAGGGGACAAGGGCCTTATCGCCACATTATGCCCCCCAAAAAGAGTGTGGAAGTTTTCAGGGGTGGACTTATCATAATAAAAGCCACATTTATAATAACGGGCCCCCAGATAACCTTCCCCCGAGGAATGAGTATGGGGTACATGAGTAGCCCTTCTTATGGATTCCCTAAAAATTGTAAAATGTAAGTATAAAACATGCACACCACGACAAAGGCCTTTATTTTAGAAAGATATTTTGTTTTTAATACAATTTTTTGTTTAATGTAATTTTTAACGGGTTATACTGTTCTGTATCATGAGGTGCAGTTTTCTGGGATCCCCCAAGCATGTCATTTGAAAGGTTTGTCTATATTCAGTGTTGGCCTTTAAGACACATTAAAAGATCCTCTCCTTGCTAAATGTTTTACTTTTTTTGTGCATTGATACATGCCCCCATGGCAATACCAGTCCCCGTGCATTTTAACAACACCTTGCAAATTAGTCTTGAAAAAGCCAGAAAAAAGCAAGATTTAGATCCCATGGGGTTTGGCAATCTGTTTGGGTTCACTAACTTAATGCTGGATTCGCCAAACCTTCTACGAACTAAACTTTGCTCAGTTCACTTATTTCGTAGAGGCACTTGTTCTACTTTAAAATAAATGTGCAATATTTGTTATTTGTAATCATTGCACCAATGTTGCATAAACAATACATAGAATATGTTTCTCTGTATATGGATTCACATACTCACACCCACCAACTCACACATAAACATATATTGTTACGTAACTAGTAATAAATAGGAATGAGCAAGTGTGTCTGGGTTTGGTTCACAAGGCATTCATCAATCCCAAAGGACATGAAGAACTGGGTACTGGCAAGTGGGACATGTACCAATGAAAAAAAATGTAAAAAAATTCCAGACATGTGGGGAGAGGGTCTTCTGTGCAACGAGCCTTTGAGGGTGACATTAAAAAGACTCTAATCCTTAAAATTACACGCTTGAGAGATGCCCTTAAGCTGTCAGCAAACAGCTTCAAACTGACAGCATGAACAACACTATATCCTCCTGCATTTTGTGATGATGGCAGGATCCCCCACACTGGGGACATAGCTACCAGGGGAAAAGCTATGGCCACAGGCTATCCACCTTTCCACAACACAGGGGGAAGGGCAGGCAGCAGCAAATGTAGGAGGACAGATGTTCTGGCAGTTAGGAGAAGGAGTAGCATTGGTGTGTTGTCAGTGTGGAGTAGGACATTTTTGGGGAGTCTTTAGGGGGGACATTTCACCCCTCCCTGTAAATGGGGACAAAACTGGGAGATCTACTGCCACCATCTAAGCATGAATAATCCACTGTGAAACTTTGCTGATGGTAGCAGGATCCCTCACATTTTAGACATTACTGCATGAGGAAAACTAGGAGGCATACAATGTACATCCTTCCACAAGGTGGCCTTGACTTGACACTTGTTGCTGACACAGGCAAAGCTACCTTTCATTTGCAACATGTCACCACATACTTGTGCAGTACACTTGTGTACAAGAAATCATCACATTTTTATCCCTTCCCCCCATTTGCCATACCTACAAATAAAGACACATAACAATGCATGAGTGCTGCTGCAGTGCGTAGATGAGAACCTAGACTTAAATACCACACACAAAAAGTAGTCACACACATTTTGTGTGTTGGTGCACGAACACTCCAACGGCCCATTCACATAACCAGGCAAACCGGAATGTTAAAGTGTGTTGTGCATATGCGCTGAAGTGAATTGTTATAATTCATCACAGTGCTTGATGTTTTGACATTAATTTTGTTTTAAATTACATTAACTCAAAGCTATGCAAGGTAGCACATTGTGATGCATTGCCATTCATTGTAACTTACTTCTCTGTGAAAAATGTATTGCATAAATGGTCTGGCCAGCTGAAGTCAATAGTGGAGAGCAGGACCTGGCAACAACAGCATCCATAACAACCGGTAACACTGACAGTGGCTGTATACTGATGGAGAAATCTAAGAGCATAGTTTCAGATCGGGTCCACTTTGCGGATTCCTCTCCACCCACTGCCTGCTGTCAACCACAAGGAAGGAGAACCCGATGGGCAAGTAGGCTCCCAGAATTCCCAATCAGGCTCTGCCCACCCACGGTATAAGTTCTGTGTCAGTGTCCCAGTGGAGAACTGAGTATTTCTAAGTCTGGGACTTTATCAGGGTCATGATTACTGAGCTACACCGAGGACAGAGTGTCCGCCATGCACTTCCACACTGCAAATAGCGGTGCTTGCACCAAATTAATATACCTGTTCCCAGCTCTTTGGATGTGTCTGGTACATCCTGTTTTCAAAAGGTTAAAGCAAGCTGCATCAACAACATTATTATATTTCTGTTTTGTTCAGCCAACTCCTGGCTTTTATATAAAAGTGATCTTGGATGCCTAATCACTTTTACATGTCTTGGAGGTGGCACCACTTCCCCCCCTTCGGGCTCGCTGGTTCTGGGAGATGCAGGCCTTCCGTGGACCCCCTTGAGGACTGAGCAGCCGCCGATCGCAGAGCCACATTTTTTTTATAGAGGACTACAAATCCCAGCAATAATAAATTATACAGCCCAATGCGGAATTCCACCAGCTATAGAGGAGTACAACAAAACCCAGCAATACATTATACATCGCAATGCAGAATACCACCAGCTATAATGTACTATTGCTGCGATTTGTAGTCCTCTAGTCGAGATTAACCAGTTAATTGAACTTAATAATCGGCTAACTAATTGATTTTGAAAATAATCGTTAGCTGCAGCTCTAGATGAATGGTCACCCTACACTAGGGATCCCCCACTAACCACTAGGGATCCCCCACTAACCACCAGGGAGCCTCCACTGGCCACCACAGAGCCCCCACTAACCACCTGGGAGCTACCACAGAGCCCCCACTAATTATTAGGGAGCCCCCACTGGCCACCACAGATCCCACACTGACCAGCAGAGAGCCTGCACTGACCACCTGCCAGTCCGCATTGGCCACCTGAAAAACCTGATTAGGAAACCACCTCTGCTGCACACACACGCACCCGTAAAATTCTCTGGACCCCTGGTGAGAGCCCGCACACCCCACCTGAGACCCTGGAGACATCAGGTGGAGAACCCAGAGCAAAGAGTATGTAGCTTCATATTATTCTGCATTGCTGTGTAGTATTTGCATGTAACGGCTTAATTCTTTCATTAATGAAAGGAAGAAGCTTTTACAAAAAGCTTAATTATTTAATTAATTAATGCCTCAATACTGAGGCATTCATTAATGACTGGTAACTGCTGAGAATCAGCTGTTACCAGCATTACAAAGCACAGTACAGTACAAAGCAAAGTACAGTGTATGTGGCCAGTCATATAGGCACAAAGTGCCGGGACGCACACTGTACGTCTCCCTTCACAAAGGGGTTAATTAGGGACACAACCTCTGTAGTTTAGACCAACTGGTCCTGCATTGCTTCCAAAAGACAAGCTTGACAGACTAGTATGTCTTGCAAGGTAGGGTTACTACAGAGTTCTTCCTGGGAGCTTAGGCTGCAGTGGAAATGGTGGGAGGAACGTGGGTTACCCTCTCTTCTGCAGTGGCTGTAAACTGAAGGAGATCTGCGTCTGGCATGAGCGCAGTGTTCATGTGGAGGGCTGCAAAGCATAACATTGTTATAAGCAAACCCTTCACAGTCTCTTTTTTTCTTTATTTTTTAAACTTACCAAGCCCTTACCTCTTAGGTGAGACAGCATCCTGGGAAGCAGTGTGATCCAACATGCTCTGTATAAGGAAGCACAGTTGGTCAGCAACAGAAGGGAAGGGTGTGCAAACAGAGTGCATTCAGAAGGAGAGAGAGAGTACCTGAACACTTGTAATGTAGGCTGGAATGAGACGAAAGGACTAAGGAAGCGGCCGAAGACAACTGCTGGCAAAATGGAGGGCTCAGAATGCGTAGGTGGTATAGGGGGTGCTGAGACCGGGTGCCTGGAACTCAGAAACCCGGTCTCTGCCACCTAAGCATTTAAATAATGACAGATGCCACCCAAGGATGCCCGCACGTGCACAAAGTGTCCCCGGGCGCTATTTGGCCAGAGAACAACTCGCTGTGCTCGCTTAGGTGAGGGCGAAAACCAACTCACCTCCTCCATGATGGAGGAGACAGGACAGCCGAGCACCATGCAGCGGGACCAGTAGGAGCAAGGAAAGCAAGCATGGAGAAGGTAAAGGCAGGAGAATGGATAGAAGGGAAAACAGAGCTGCTGCCAGGAGTAATCCATTTCCCCATGTTGCACACAAACATTGGAGATGATGGTACTGATTGTACTACAGCAAAAGATACATCAATTACAGTATAAAATGTAAAAATGGCTTGAATTGTTTGTTCGCCAATGCCAGAAGTCTGCACAGCAAAATGGGAGAACTGGAGCTTTGGTGCATGAGGAGAACTATGACATAATTGGTATTGCTGAATCTTGGCTTGGTTCTTCACATGATTGGGCTGTTAATATTCCTGGTTATACTCTCTTTCGAAGAGAGAGGGTAAAACGAAAAGGTGGCTGGGTTTGTCTCTATGTGAGGAGTGATCTTAAAGTGAGTGTGAAAGAGGACTTTGTTGATGGTGAGTGTGATGATGCTGAGGCGTTATGGGTGGAGTTGTATACTGGTATGCATAACGCAAGGGTAATTGTTGGAGTTTGTTACAGGCCCCCCAGCATTACTGAAGACATAGAGACTCAGCTCCTTAAACAAATAGAAATGGCTGCAAGGGCAGGGAAAGTAGTATTAATGGGAGATTTTAATTATCCTGACATAGACTGGCATAATGGCACTGCTGGAACAATAAAAGGCCGGACATTTATAAACTTATTACATGATAATTTTATGGTACAGTTTGTAGAAGCCCCAACTAGAAATAATGCTCTGCTGGATCTGGTAATCTCAAACAATGCAGAGCTTATTACAAATATTCATATAAAAGAACATCTGGGCAGCAGTGACCATAATATGATTTCATTTAGCTTAAGTTGTAAACAACATTCACATACTGGAAAAATAAAAACACTTAACTTCAGGAGAGCAAATTTTCCCATGATGAGGGCTGCTCTTAAAGACTTAGAGTGGGAGGGAATATGTTCATCGAAAAACACTGAACAAAAATGGGAATGCTTCAAAACAACTGTTTGCAACCATACAGCAAAATATATTCCAGTAAGCAATACGTTTAAAAGGCTAAAAGTAAAACCCATGTGGCTGACATCCAATGTTAAAAAAGTCATAAACATTAAGAAAAGGGCGTTTAAACAATATAAAAATGAAGGAACACTGTCGTCATTTGAAAGCTATAAAGAATATAATAAAATATGTAAAAAGGAAATAAAGCTTGCAAAGATTCAAAACGAGCGACAGGTTGCAAAAGATTGCAAGATTAACCCCCCAAAAATATTTTAATATATTAATACTAAAAAATTTTGATGATGCCCATAGCAGGGCTCCAAATTTCAAGTCCTGAGATACTAGACAGGCCTTAAAAGTTACTCGCCACCAGTTGCCCCACCTAGCCCTTTCCCTGCCCTGGCCTTAACTCTGCCAGGTCAGCGGTGTGACGCACAGTACAGAAGTCAGCAGTACAGAGGTCAGTAATGTAACACACAGTGCAGAAGTCAGAGTGACACACAGGACAGAGGTCAGTATGACACACACAGGACAGAGGTCAGTGTGACGTACAGCGCAGAGGTCAGAGTGATGCACAGCGCAGAGGTCAGTGTGATGTACAGCGCAGAGATCAGTGTGACGTACAACGCAGAGGCCAGTGTGACGCACAGCGCAAAGGTCAGTGTGACGCACAGGGCAGAGGTCAGTGTGACGCACAGCGCAGAGGTCAGTGTGACACACAGCCCAGATGTCAGAGTGACGCACAGCGCAGAGGTCAGTGTGATGCACAGTGCAGAGGTCAGTGTGATGCACAGCGCAGAGGTCAATGTGATGCACAGTGCAGAGGTCAATGTGACGCACAGCACAGAGGTCAGTGTGACGCAAAGTGTAAGGAAGAAAGAAAAGGGTCTTACAGTGCACTTAGCTGTATTCAGGTGCCTCTTCTTTCTCCTGCTGGTGGGGGGGGGGTTGGAGGGTGGTGCAGAGATCCTCCATGTATCCTCTTGTCCCCCTGCTGCATAACTTTCTGGATGGCCGGTCTCACTGTCTCTGCAGTCTTCCTCCCAGCCTGGCAGCTGAGGTGGGTGGAGGATGCTGCAGAAGACAGCGGAACTGAATGTCATCAGGTGCGCCCACAGCGGGTCCAGAGATGGGACACTACCGCTGCGGCGATCGTTCGCTTCTGTTCTCTCTTCTGCTTCTCGGCCGCTCTGTAGCTGCAGCGGTCGATGAGAAGAGAGAAGAGAAGCAAGCAATTGCCGCGTCGGTAGTGCCCCATCTCTGGTCCCACCGGTGGCACACCTCGATGAGATTCCACTCGCCCCCACGCAATTTTCACTCGCCAATTGCGAGGGGGCGAGTGGAAATTTTGAGGCCTGTATATATATATATATACATATTATAAAGAGATAGATATAGATATATCAAATATATGTTTGTATAATTTCCTGTTAGTATCAAAAGTATTGTTTCCTAGTAATAGAGAAACAAAGACATAAAATATATATGTTATAGATAAAGAGACAATTTGTTCTCCTTATGATGCTGAATCATTGTCAATTTAATTTTAGGATCCTTTAGATTTATGCAAACAGTGTTCCTATACTGTACATTCGCTTCGCTTCCTTCAGTCAAGATGATGTAGACTGTACATATGTTCTTAGTAAATGTATTTTCTCATCTGTTAGTTTGTTCCATAGGGGTTTTCCTAAATTCCTGATTAATGGTTTAAGACAATATACCAGCATCCTTCTGATTTATGCTAATCAGCAAATTGTTCTAGCATCCTTAAGGATAATGAAGAAAAAATGAAATAGTGATAATGAAAATCAATGATGTTGGTCTTAAATAAAATTGCATTATATAATAGAAAACATATTTTGGGATACATATATACATGTTAAAACTTGTTCTACTTGTTATGTATTGTGGGCTTTTGTAGTTTAATTTCCAAAGCACCAAACACTTGAAAATTATGCAAATAAAATTGTTTAATGGTAAATGCATTTTTATAGATGTATAATTTAAAAGATTATGAACTAACAGCATGAACCAAATTTTCCAATTATGCTGAAAAGTGAATGTTATCCACTAAGAATGCAACTATGACCTTATTAGACTCCATTCTGTATATGAATGAAATAGTTGTAATCAATAATAACACACTCAATTAGAATGTGTTGTATAGAATATATTAGGTGCAATGTGAGGGTGTCATCTTTTGTACAAGTTGATAAAAAAGCATTAGAATTTGTATTAAGTCAATTAAATCCCAGAATAATAATTGTGTTGCAAGATATAGTGGAAGTCATCAAAAATATTGCACTGTTTCCACTGTAAAATACTTAATAAATGTAGAATGTCCAAAAGGATTATTAAAAATTTGAGCAAGTTTAATTAATTGATTTTTTGCTCATTAGCGGAACTGGTGTACCCAGAATCAGGTTAGAAAAATGTATGGGATTGTGTGCATGTTTCCTGCTGCCCCCAAATGTAATATAACCACTCAAGTTTTTAGCCTAGAGCTCAAAGCACCGGCATGACTTAGTCTCACAGAAATTGATAACACAGTTCTGTGATACTTTTTTGATGTAATTAATTAACAGTTATTTTTTAGGGCAAGTTTTCAGTAGTCTACTCCCTTCTAATAAGCAGTACTGGAAGAAGGAGGTAAAACTGGAATACAATATAAATGGTAGTACAAATATAAAAGTATCACAGACGGTACTCAAGTGTGTTGTACGTGCGATAATACGGCTACAATGCCACTAAGCACAGAACTTAATAGTAATTTAAGGTAGTACTTAGAAAGTTTCCCATACTCCAATTCCCATGCTATAATTTATTTTGTGGATGTGGTAGAAAAATTGTAAAAAAAATAAATAGAATGTAAATTTAAAAACAGGTTTGATGTGGATTTTTTTGTTTATGTGCCAGAGACTGGAATTCATCAGAGATCACTGGGGCCTTCAAATGCTTATCTTTTTGCAAAACAGATTTCATGCCAGAATACTAGTGCCAAGTCTAGATTGTAAAAACATCCATACTTGAGAAAATGAAACACCTACTGACTATTAAATGTAATTTTTTTGTTGGTTGACATGCCTCTATCTAAATGAATTCATTATTTTGCTTGGAATTGCACCTTAAAGTATATGGTAAGTCTTATGAAACAAATATATCAAAAACTCCTTTACTATTAGTACTACCATATTTAAAATGGACCTGTGTCTTTATTCAACTTCACATATTTTGTAACTATGTATAATTGTTTTTTTTACAGTATATACTGTGTATATATACTATTTATCTTACCTATTTGTATTATTTTCACCTTTGCAACCACTTCCTGTCTATATGCACTTGCTCCAGCATCAGCTGCACATCATTGCTCAGGGCAGGCATTCTGATAGCAACAGTGGTGAACCAGCTCTGCACAATGTGTGTTAATGTGGCTGATTGTAGTCTCAACCAGGGGTGCATGTGACAGGTGCCTGAACAAGGACCTTCATGACAGCACCGCCAAGTGTTTTTTAAAAGAAATCCTCATATCCAAAAAGATTGAAAACAACTTACATTAACATTTTAAACCTTAAACAGTTTTAGTGATTGGGTCCAGTAATACTTTAAGCCCCCTCGGCAGAGCTAATTTCACCGGATGTGAGGTGTTCTGTAACACAATGAACATGTCTCTGTTTTGTGTGACTCTATCATTTCTGTGTTTGCACATACAGATGTGTATCTGATACAAGAGTAAGTGTGTATAATTTTGCTAGAGCAAACAATATTAGTCAAAACATATTTTTTACCATTTAAAGGTTAAAACTGAAAGAGAATGATAAGGTATTTTTAGATAATTACATTAGAAGATTTTCTCTAACTCAATTCAATTTCACACATTTTGCAAATTAACAAGTGAGAATCTGCCCACATTACACCAACACAGGAGAGACAAACAGATATTTGAAAGAAGTTTAGCACCTGGATTCCTGACTAATAAAGAAAATTCAGATGCTAAGATTGTGCAGTACATCCTTACAGCAGCCAATTAATTTGCATGAAATAAATTAACAAGTCTTAAAAAAAGAATATTATTTTTTTTCTCTCAGCTGTAGGTGTCGATCATGCTGTGAAACACTGCAGCAGCTCTGGCTGCAAATTGCAAGATGTTAACATTCATTTCAGGAACAGTATGTATCAGATGTTTTTATCTTAGGTTAACATTTAAAGGAGAAGCAAAAAGAAACTTAAAGTAAACATGTAAAACTTTGTAGCAAAAAATGTAAACAGATTCAGCATTTTAGGTTAAAAAGAGAGGTTTTTTTGGTTGCATACATTTACAAATATGGGTAAAGCCACACTGCTACCTCAAGGCTCTTGATTGTGATCAAGAGCCTTACTCACCTCTGTGAATTGTGATCCCTAACTTTCTAATTAACAGATTAAAGCCCATCTCTCGTCTCTGAGTGAAAATTACCATGTTTCCCACCCCTCACACCTCCCGCAGGTTTTTTGTTAAAGATATCTGTTGAAGCATAGTGTTGCTCACTTATACTTGATATCCATATCTCGCCTGTACAGTTCTTGGGTGCCGGGACCTGTAAGCCAGTGCTGTTTTAGATATGCTCATTCCAGTCAGTCCCTAGTGGTCCCTTTAAGCTGACATCATCACCTGCAGATTTTTTTCTGGATATTACGAGGAGCCCACTGCTGGATAGCCAATAGGAAATGTTCACATAATTTAGGCGATATAGGCACCCAAAAAAGAAACCCACCTCCTGTGCATAGAAGAAGAAAGAGGACTCAGGACTCAAACATCACATGGCCATGGACGCTACCAAGGATTTGAGGTGCATCCTGCATGCTCAAGGTTCACAGCTCCAGCGAGTTTATAGTGAATGTCACCTGGCCAAATTCTTTGCAACCATAATCCACTGCATGGCCTTTGAATTTAGGTCAGCTGGTTAAGAAGGGCCACTATTGAGGTTTTGTTATATGCCAGCTTCTTCACTGTAAAATAGCAGGTTCCCATCAGCCATTTATCAGCATGTGTTGGAGTAGTTTAAGGAGAGCTGATGGTCTGTCTAGGGAGAGTTAGTTGCTATACAATGTAATACTGTGCTTTGTCGCACTATATTACTTTGGATTGCAGTGTGGCAGACTACATATTTTGGTGTAATCCCCCCTCCCCCCACGTTCACCACTCAGAGACCCAACAGTTAAAAACAAACAAAAACTCATAATTTATTTATTTAAAAAAATATCCATTGAGTAAATGTTCAACATGTATTTGAAAATAACATATTATGTGAATACAGAAATGGATACATAGTATATCAAAGCTGATTGCTGGAATTTGCCCGAAATTACCAGACTGCTACAAATTATTGACTTCAGACGTATTGAAGGGAATTTATCAAAGCTGGAGCAGACAAAATATGGATCAGCTGTGCATGGCAACCAATCAGCCTCTCTCTTCAGTTTGTTCAATTAAGATTTAAAAATGAGAGAGAGAAGCTGAATGGTTGCCATGCACAGCTGTTCCAGATTTTGTCTGCTCCAGTTTTGATAAATTCCCTTCAATACGTCTGAAGTCAATAATTTGTAGCAGTCTGGTAATTTCGGGGACCCCACAGAGTCATTCATAGGAACTGATCTATGAATGCGTATATGTCCACACCAAGAAATTGTAGCTAAAAAAATATGCCAAAAAAACAACATAAAATGGTGTTGTCAATTCTTATTACAGAGAAAAAACAATAGAAATGCACCACATTCACATATGTTTATGTTGTGTGGTGTGTGAGATGTAAAAAGACTGATTAGCACAATAAATCTTATAGAAAACGTAT
Organism: Nanorana parkeri; assembly: GCF_000935625.1. Classification (NCBI taxonomy): domain Eukaryota; kingdom Metazoa; phylum Chordata; class Amphibia; order Anura; family Dicroglossidae; genus Nanorana; species Nanorana parkeri. Next base: position 1,566,352 of record NW_017306507.1, on the reverse strand, counting down.
CCAATTCTATCAGCATATAGGTAAAATAGGTTACCATATGTATTAGGTGCACATATGTCAACATATGTATTTACACGCTTGTATTTGTTAATGTAGATACTCTTAATTTTTGCTGGGGGGGCCGCCCATTACTGTAGTGTTTCATGACAGTATATGGATTTGTAAACCCTGGCTGCTTTGCAGTACTAGATGAATAACAATAGCTGTGCTAGGAGTATAATTGTGTTCCAAACAATAGACCAGCTGAAACAATATGGGATTATTGTAATCGTGTATAATAGTGCTAATTTTTGTTGCGTTCAGTCAAAGTGTATATAAATAAACTTGATGAGTGAAATTCCCCTCATGCTAGTGAGCATGATTAAGATCAACAATTGAAAAATTAAACTTGGATATGTGTCCCAACATTAAAACCTCTGTAGATGCACATGTATAAATGCAAATGTGCGAATCCACAATTTCACTCTATGCACTAATTAGAGTGGAATTGTGGATTCGCACATTTGCATTTATACACGTGCATCTACAGAGGTTTTAATGCTTTGCAGTACTAAAACTACTGCATCAAATATTAGGGGAAAAAAAAAAGGAGATAAAAGAAAAACTTTTATATTGTAACTGTGCATGCATGATTCGGTGCACTATGGGTTAACACCATATTGGCTTTGGCATGGTGATTTGGCGCAAATATTTGTTTACCACACCTACAGCTATGTTTATTTAAAGTTCATGCTGGGTCCTGTTTGCTTTGGCTAAATGCAGACAGGTGGGTATGTGTTTTGGAAACAGTACTCTAGAGGAACATAAGGGCAATGTAACATTGTGCTCTATCATAGCTTGCTCTTATCTTCTGATGTGAATTTTTTTACAAATGCATCTTTTCTCATATGGCAACATTTTTGTTTAGTATGTTTGCAGATCACTACCGCATAGTTGATAAACCATTGCATGCCTTTTCCATGTTCCTTTCTTATAACTAAGGGGTATTTTTGTTTACTTTTGTTATTATATACATGTTATTATTGGGGGGAGGGGTTGGGGGGGGTTGTGAGGTTGTGCTCAAGATGCTACTATAGTTGGGGGTTTAACCTCCCTGGCGGTATGATTTTTTGTTTTTTTTTCTTCCTTTTTCCGTTCAATGTGTTTTCGTTTTTATTTAAACTTTTGAATGTCCCGCTGCTTCTGCCCCCCTGCGACTTGGACGCTCGCAAGGGAAGGAACCGGGAAGACGAGTGCCGGCATCGGCCGGAGGACATAACACGGCTCGAGCGACCAGGTAAGAGACACGCTGTATATTGCCGAGTGTGTCTCGGGTTTACCGCTTATGGTACAGAAAATTAACCCCGAGTCACACTCGGGAATACCGCCAAGGAGGTTAAATGGCCACCGATATTTTTCCTTCTTTATGTTATTCAACAATTTAGCCTCATCTGCTGTTAATCGGTGCTCCTTTGTGAAACCCAACATCTGATGCTGGTAAGCTGTGGACATGTATGTGCGATTTCTTCTGCGTGCTTTCACAACACTCTAGTGTTATTTGCCAACATCATTTTCACCACATATCACATCAGCGCCATAGGATTTGTATATTGCCCTTTATTAATCACCACTATAGAAGGCAGCCCCGTTTGCAGTCAGGGAACAGAACACCTATAAAAACAGAAAATGACAGGGCGCCTGCCCTAGTGTCAAATCGTTTATTATAAAGATAGTTTTTTTAAGCTTTTTTCCTAGTGATCATGCCAGTGAGTCTGTTATTTTTCATCAGAAAGGTTTTCAATATGCTTTTAATACAACAGTAGCACCCCAATCTAAATAATTTCAAATGAAAAAAGGCTTTTTTTCTGTAGTTTTGCCTGTGATATCTGACTTTTTTTATCCAGTGGTTATAGGTCTGAATTGACCAGAGGACGTTGCAGCTACAACAGATTTAAAGCAAAAACACTTAAAAACCACAACCCCACATTCCCTAAACCCCCTTCCCCCCCTGTATCCCCTATTATTCCTCAAAAATTCAAAATATAGACTTAAGTTATGTGTTTAGTAGAAAATGGCTGGTGTATGGACAGTGCCCACCCATTTAAAAAGTCAACAAATATAATAAGAAAAAGGCAGGTTTTATTTTGGTATAAAAAGTATTCTGATGTGCCATATTTAGGCAAGGCTGCCATTAAACTGATGATCCTTGTGAATCACCATCCAATCTATTGCATCCTAACTTTCCCAGAGAAGGAAATTAAAACCAAGCTTTGGAGGTTGAATCCCTCCCTGTTGAACAGCCTAATTAAATTGGAAACCCTCCAAGACTGCCTTGTAGAGTACTTTACATACAATGAAACACTGGATTCATCTTTAATGACTCAGTGGAAAGCACACACATGTGAAGAGAGTTAAGCATTCCATTCAGCTTGTTAGGCATGTTGTCAAATAAAAACACAAGGCGCTTGCCCTAGTGTAAAATTGTTTATTATAAAGATAGTGAATAGTAAGAATCGTGCTCACAAACATTGCATCTTGAAAAATGCCAGGAATACAAAATATGTGTCATAAAGCCAGGAACGGGAGATCACACAGATCCGTACGTTACTCTGTCCCGACTGTTGTATGCTGAACGAGTTTTCGGGGCCACACCCCCTTCACCAGAGCACCTGATGATGAAGGGGCGTGGCCCCAAAAACGTGTTCAGCATCCTGATGAAACACAACATCCTGATGAAAAATAACAGACTTGCTGGCATGATCACTAGGAAAAAAAAGCTTTAAAAAACGCATCCATTACATTTAAGAATTGGCATGCTACAAGCATTAACTTTTTACTTTTGGGTTTAGATATGCTTTAGGTCAAGCTTCATATAAAAATTATAAAAACAATGACACATCCAAAACATGTGATACTAGAATACAGTGCAGTGTTGCTTACCCTGCCCATGAAAATTGTAATGTTCCATAACACAGCATACAGCTCAAAGGCATCTTCGATATATGTAATTGAAAAGATTGGTGCTTTTTCCATGTCGAAATTGTGCTAAAAATCACTGTTGCAGTACCCAGCTCTCCATGCCTTTTTTTCACAATAACTTTCCTTACAGCCCTGAAAATGGCCAAAATTGTGTAATAAAACCCCCCCCCCCAGACATCTATGAGATTTGCAGAAAAGGTCTGGTTACTTGGGTTTCAAGAAGTATTGAAGAGATCCACCATAAATAGAACCCCGCAGATTTGCTCATCTCTAGTGTCGGAGAATGTCATCATTATTATGCAGGATTTATATTGCACTCACAGATTGCACAGTGCTTTAGAAAATGGGGGAGACAGTACTGTTACAATACAATTTCAGCACAATAGTGTTAGGAGGGTCCTGCTCATGAGAGCTTACATTCTAGTTGGAGGGGCAAGTGATTCAAAAGGTAATAATTGTTTAGATTGAGTTGGAAGAAGTAAAAGGGCAGTTATGTTGAGGTGGGATAGTCTTCCCTGAATCATTGTCCCACAAATTGTGTATGAGAGTTGATTAGTGGCTTTCAATTAAGTTTGTGTAATATCACTGCAGTGAGGGAACAGGCACATGTAGACACCCAAGGTTTTGTTACAGACTGTTCTAATTTATTGCTGTGTGCTTGAGTTTTATCTTAAACAAGTGTTTACATAAACATGCACTTTAAAGGCAAAGGAGGAAATTAAGTTGCAATTCAGCTGAATGAGGGTATCTCAAAAAAGAATGTAGGAATGTGTAATGAGAGCAAAGGGGAATGGTGTGTAAAAGAAGAGAGAACATTAGTGTGGATTGCAAAGCACGCAAAATGGTTGTGATCAGGGGCGTAACTAGAAATCCCAGGGCCCCATAGCAAAATGTTGTAAGGCCCCCCAACACAACGAAACCCCCCGTCCCCATTTTAATAGAAATGCGCTGATTAGCATGTTTTTGAGTCTAGCATGTTTTTGCGACTAAAAACAGCCAAAAATGCACTTTCAAAAATTGTGCGGAAACCACGGTGAATACGCTTCCACCCTGGTGTGAATGGCGCCTGAATGAGGCCTAACACTTTACTTTAATACTGCCACACCAATGAGAGGCTGAGGAAAGCGGGATTATAAAAAAAATGAAGGAACACTAAACTGTAAATAAGCAATTTATGTTATAAATGTTTTTTTGTGCTGTGTTGGTGTTGATGTTGTGATAAAATGATACAGGCGTATATTTAATTACAACACAAGGTATCACAATGCACAGTAATGCGTCACAAAGCTTTGCCATGTGCTGTATGAGATTTGCAGAAAAGGTCTGGTTACTTGGGTTTCAAGAAGTATTGAAGAGATCCACCATAAATAGAACCCCGCAGATTTGCTCATCTCTAGTGTCGGAGAATGTCATCATTATTATGCAGGATTTATATTGCACTCACAGATTGCACAGTGCTTTAGAAAATGGGGGAGACAGTACTGTTACAATACAATTTCAGCACAATAGTGTTAGGAGGGTCCTGCTCATGAGAGCTTACATTCTAGTTGGAGGGGCAAGTGATTCAAAAGGTAATAATTGTTTAGATTGAGTTGGAAGAAGTAAAAGGGCAGTTATGTTGAGGTGGGATAGTCTTCCCTGAATCATTGTCCCACAAATTGTGTATGAGAGTTGATTAGTGGCTTTCAATTAAGTTTGTGTAATATCACTGCAGTGAGGGAACAGGCACATGTAGACACCCAAGGTTTTGTTACAGACTGTTCTAATTTATTGCTGTGTGCTTGAGTTTTATCTTAAACAAGTGTTTACATAAACATGCACTTTAAAGGCAAAGGAGGAAATTAAGTTGCAATTCAGCTGAATGAGGGTATCTCAAAAAAGAATGTAGGAATGTGTAATGAGAGCAAAGGGGAATGGTGTGTAAAAGAAGAGAGAACATTAGTGTGGATTGCAAAGCACGCAAAATGGTTGTGATCAGGGGCGTAACTAGAAATCCCAGGGCCCCATAGCAAAATGTTGTAAGGCCCCCCAACACAACGAAACCCCCCGTCCCCATTTTAATAGAAATGCGCTGATTAGCATGTTTTTGAGTCTAGCATGTTTTTGCGACTAAAAACAGCCAAAAATGCACTTTCAAAAATTGTGCGGAAACCACGGTGAATACGCTTCCACCCTGGTGTGAATGGCGCCTGAATGAGGCCTAACACTTTACTTTAATACTGCCACACCAATGAGAGGCTGAGGAAAGCGGGATTATAAAAAAAATGAAGGAACACTAAACTGTAAATAAGCAATTTATGTTATAAATGTTTTTTTGTGCTGTGTTGGTGTTGATGTTGTGATAAAATGATACAGGCGTATATTTAATTACAACACAAGGTATCACAATGCACAGTAATGCGTCACAAAGCTTTGCCATGTGCTGCCACAGTTAAATTAATGTTTTTGTACAAAAGAAAAAAATCATGCACTGCGATGTGTTCTAACAACGCACTGCGCCTGGCGTACACCACAATATGGTGCACGTGTATGTTATGTGTGTGGGGGGGAAAGGGGGTTGGTGCTTTTTTTAAATTTTTTATTTACACATGTTTTATTCAGCTTTGTGAATAGACCCCAATGTCTTTTCCTGCAGCCTCAGCACTCAGTGAATGGGAAGCACTCATTACAGAGGCTACCCATTCATTCACAAACTGCTGATAGTAAGATATTTACTATCAAGCAGATTCTCAATGGGGAAAAGCCTCTGTACTGAGTGCTTCTCCCATGAATGAACAAAGGGTGATGTAAATCACCTCCTGTTCATTCATAACTGGGGACACATAATACTATGTGTCCCCAGTTATTTACAAACATTGGAGTGATCAGACGATAACTCCAGTGTTTGTGCTGCACACGGAGGATCGGTAAATATCAATGATACTTACCGATCCCCTGCTCGGCCACACACACAGAAACACACAGCCGCTGTCATCCTGAAACTGACAGGAGGACAATGGCTCTGCTCTCCTCCCCTCCTGCCGCTCGATCACGACGATCGAGCGGCATGCAGGGAGGAGAGCGGAGCCGCTGTCCTCCTGTCAATTTCAGGACGGCAGTGGCTCCTCCGCTGTCCATTTTTTTTTTATCCCCGATGCCTCAGCCCATACAAGCGGGGGAGAGCAGCGGGGATCCCGGCCCCCACAGTGCTGCGGGCCCCAGTGGCGCGTAGTTCCGCCACTGGTTGTGATCTATATACATATGTACAAGGTTTAGGTTTAAAATTTCCCTCACACTAGTGAATAAAAAAGATCCTTCTCCAACTTAGTACCTTATGACGTAAGGTACTTGGAGCAAAAAGTGTCTCACTATCACCCTTTCCATTTCATTTTACCTTTCTTTGGTATTAACATGAAATAAATCTGTTCTATACAGTCATAGTTCCTAATTTAAACATAAATGGTCTCAGTTAATTAACTTGACCTTAGCTGTCCTAGTTTTCCTTTTAAAACCTATGCCATGTTTTCTTAACTTAATTGTCCAATTTGCATGTCATGACTACCAACATGTTTTGAGAGACCATATAAATATTGTCAGGGTATAGTTTTTATACTTTTCCAGGTACACAAGGTGTAGTGACAAAGATAGTGACAAAGATAGGTTGTGTTCTTTTTTTTTTTTTTTTACAAAATATACTGATATGTTATTCCCATACATCACTACATTAAACAAAGTATTTACATATAAAAATGTTATAGACCCAGTGTACTTCAAATGATACCAAGTATGACTGCTTATAGACATTAATACAGCATAATCCTCTATTAATGATAGATTGCTAAGCAACTGGCTTTAGTCAGAACTTCAGAAGTAAGACAGTACACAGCCAAATGCAGTATAAGTATAATCTGCTCAGAGAAAAATTGGCTGTTCATTTGCTGCCATGTAGGATAAGACGATTGCAGTTATTTTAAGAAAGTGAACACTAATCAAAGACCAACATGGAGAAACATGCCTCCTAGGCAAGGCACTGCCTCACAAAAAAATATTAGATTCTAAATATTACATACAAAAAAATATTAAGTCATGAGGTGACCTTTTTTGATGATTTCTTCTTCTTAAAATGCCCTGTTGACTCTTTGGCATCAAAATGAAAATGAAATATCTTGACATAGACAGCCACACATTCATAAATTGTAGCCAAGAAATAGTTTTTTCACATTTAATTTATGAAATATTATTTAAGAAAACCTGTCATTCATTTTAAACTACTAAAGGAAGCCGGTACTGAAAGAAATACAGTGGCTACCTTTGCTAACTTTTCCTTCTGAAAACGCTTGTTGCTTGGTCATGTTGATTCACTGGTTCAGTGCTATCTGACTTACTGACCCAAATCAAATATGCATATCAGAAATGTTGGCTTCATCTTTACTTAACAAGCTGCATGCTTGTTCCAGGTCAGGGACTTACAAAATTGTTGACACCAGAGACAGCAAGGTAAATAGCATTTTCACAACAGCGACAGTGATCAGTATCCTGAGTTTTACGTTAAAGATTTCCTTTAATTTAGGGCCCATATACTCTATATACAGTGAATGCTAGGGCACATAAAAAACAATTATTTTCTATGTGCCCCATTCACACCACAATGCAGGTGGGACATGCAATACTGTACACTGCAAAACAAATACAAACATCCTGCTTTTTGTGCAGTGCACTGGACTGCAGTGCAGGTCTACTTCACTTCAGGTCGGTCATTCACTCAGCTGCCTATGGCAGCTGAGTGAATAGACCCCTTAGTGTAACTTTAATTATAAAGATATCCAAACACTGGGACAAGATGGAGAATAAACCCCATATACATCATATTCAGCTAAGGACCCCATACATTGTATAACATAATAAAGTAGAGAACAAAAATAAAGTAAAAATACCCAGTTAAGGACATACCCACAGTTTGTTAAATTTTCCACAGAGTCAGCAATCTTCAATCATCCCCATACAGGTAGAGCCCATTGTGGGAGTGTCTCTCCTTTATAATCAGCTCACATGCTGTGGCTATGCCCAGCCATGCTCAGGGAAACACCCTGCTGTTACATCATCACACACAGCTCACAACATAGGCACCTGGATAACTTCATGCCCCAAAATAGATGTTGTGCCATCCAATACAGAGCATTACACAAGCCACCCACTTTCCTCAAACACTTAGGGGTCTATTGACCAAGCTGCCGTAGGCAGCCGAGTGACTAACTGACCCGAAGCGCAGTGAGCCGAACACTGTTCGGATACTGGCAGGCTACTCGCTGCTGTTTGGCCTATTCTCATAGATGCCGAACAGCAGTGAGTGAATAGCCGAATGCCACCGAGCGGCATTCGGCTTGGCTAGAAAAACAGATAAAAAAAGTAGTAAAAAATAAAATAGAAAACGATTGGGCGGAGCTAGCAGTGACAGCTAGCTCCGCCCAACTGTTTTGTATTGGCTGGGCTGTTCTGCTGCCATCAGAATAAAAACTCGATCCAGCAGAGTAAAACTTTCCCAGAGAAAGTGTTTCTCTCCCGGGTGGCCAGGATCCGCTATCTAATAGTGGGAGACACCCGGAGCGCTCAGGAGAGTTGGGCTGTCTGGAGATCAGTGTCCCTGGTTAGCTGGTAACCAGGGACACTGATCTGTCTGTGCAAGTGGCCGGAGCCAGCCGTGAGAAGACGGCTAGCTCAGCCCAGCAGTCAGTAGCAGGCTGTCGGCCGGCCAATGGCCGGCCGTTCGGCCAGCTTCGGCTTTCACCTCAGGTCAGTTGAGCCGAAGCATATGCCTTCGGCTCGACTGAGCCACTCGGCCGACTTCGGAAGCTGTACAGGCTATAGTGAATAGCCCGTACAGCAGCCCTTCAGTTCTACTGAACCGAAGGGGTCCTGGGGCCGAAGTTAGCTGAAGGATCAGCCGAAGCTCTGGCTAGATCCTTCGGCAGCTTAGTGAATAGACCCCATAATTACCATTGTGACTACATAGCACCACTGAGTGCATTGAGTCCTATCAATAGAATGCCCATACATCATGGACATTATATGGATCCATTGCAAACATATACAGGGCTATTCACAAAAGGGTGAAGAGTTTGGAGTAGACAGGAGAAGTGAACAATCTAGACCAAAATGGCTGATTTGGAGAAATTCTCCAATTCAGCTCACTTTCCAGTTCAGCTATGTTGTCCTAGATTTTTCACTTCTCCTGCCTTCTCCAAACTCTTCATCCTTTTGTGAATAGCCCTGATAATCAAATAACATGCTCCACATATTATAAATAAACTCTCAAAATAACACACTTATTAGTAAGAAAGATATCACTTATCTACATTAACAAACATTAATTAATGAACAACTAAACAACAAGGAAAAAATATAATAATATTTTCTACAGAAAGGGCTTAAATCTTGTGGACTAATTTAGTCCAAGGGAAGAGTAGCTCATAATTTTTAAATCCATTTTATTTTATATTGTTATTAATCTGCAGCCAAAATCCCCATCCCAGGGATTTTTTTTATTGATCCAATCTAATGCTGCATTAGATATGTAGGAGGGGTCAAAGTTGTAGTGTAATGCCCACTGTTTGCATTGGGGGTGGATAAATCTCAAGTTTTAATAGCATACGTATGATCATAGATCCTACGCCAAAATGGGTATTTTGTCTTTCCTTCATTGTAGGCCCCACATTGGCATGATAATAAATATTCAATGCCTATGGTCTTACAATCCACATATAGCGTTTACTAAGCTTCAACTTATTTACTAAGCAATGTGAACATTTACATTGCTGTGTAAACAGTCTCTGTTTTTTTAGTAAATTAACTGTGGTTAAGAATAGGTGAGAAGTGCATCAGACTTTCAGTAGCAAAGTGAATCCATGATTAGGAATGGGGTTGTTATAGATAGCTAACAAAGGTAATTAAAGATCTTTTAGGTTTGAGCATGCTGATTCCCTTTAAATTTCTTGGGTTTTTTCAGATGTAATTATTAATAATAATTATTATTATACACACCCCAGTGTGCTGTAGAGTGATTGCAATTGGAGACATTGAATTATTGCTATACTGCATTAACATTATAATACTGTAATGAAACAGCTTGGTTAGTTAGGGGGTGTGCCTAAGGGCATAAATGTTTCTGCTCCTACAGGCTTTCAAGAAGTGTATTCAACCCAGATTTTAAAAAATAACATCATAGAGGCCATTTCAGAAGTTATGTTTCAGAGTTCAGCCTTTAGCTTTAGAATGTGTCTGCAAAGTCTGTTTCAGTGTCAATGAGTCCCATTTAAGAGAGAAATTGTTCAACAGCTTTTCACATTCAATGATCCACCAAAAAGATGTAGACCACTTTTAATATCCAACATAAACCCTTTTTATAGCATGAGCACAGTTTGGACATGCTGTCATAGGTGGTTAACTGGTACAGTGTGACATTTCCCATGTTAGGAAAGAGTTGAGTTAGTGACACAAAATGTCAAATTGCAGAAATATAATTACAAGTTCACAAGGTGAGGATGGTAAGTGCCTTTCACAATCTAGAATAGTCAGGATTCGGGTTGTCATTGCTTGAATACTAGTTTTCTAAAGACATTACTACCAGGAACACTTGACAATTTTGACTGACACTAAAGTTGTACAGTATCATGAAAACTGCTCAAATAAACTATTATGAAGTAATAATGGATTTAATTTTCTTGTTTTCTTGGAGAAGATAATAATTAGCACCACTGAAAACCAAATCTTAGACAATAATAATTCAAATCTAAAATGTGTTTGCAGCTACTGCATACCATTTATTCTGATCATGTAATAACAAAAAATATACTGTACAATAATACCAAAAACCTTAAAACATTTTATATGAAAATCTAGATTTCTAAAACAACACCCTGCATCCATCCAAGCCATTTTTAATGATTGATCGTTTTCCGTTGATATATTTAAATATTTAATGTACATATTCAGTTCTACATCATCTGCATTGTGAAAAGGGAATCTAGGGAATTAACAAACACTGATGCTAGGTTTTAGCAAGAACAGTTTCTTCAGTTTCTTTGACAAGTGAAGTAAATAGACCCAGATTCATGTACATGGTACAGACACATTTGTATGAAACTGAAAGAACAGAACAGGTGCAACTGAAAAATAAAATTAAAATATCTTCTAAAATATAGTCCTTTTACACATTTGGTTCATAATTTCTATAGTCAAGAGAAGTGAAATGAATCGTAATAATACATAATATTTGATTAATGTAAAATATCAATAAACCTGTTTTTATAAAAACAAATTGGTATAAATAAAGCATTGCTAAAAGCCAATCTGTATGTATTTGTCTTTTAGATGTTCAATATTCACATTGTATTTACTATAGTAAGCCAGTAAGTAGCAGTACAACTCCAGAATTCTGGAGTACATGCAATTACTGAATTTCCTGAATGTTTTTACTGTTGCCAAGTTTCCTTCTAGCTTCAAGTCTAACCAAAAGTGATTTTTAGTTAGACTGTACATGTTCTGAAACCATGTCCTTGTCTATCACTGATTACTGCTTGCAACATCTAAAGTTTTCACTCCCTGCACAACATTTTAATAAAATGTTTATGCATTATTAAAAATGATCTTATAACTTGAAAAACTTCCCAATAGTGGTGGTGAAATGGCCATTGGAGTTGTTTCTACCTTCTTTTCAATGTCGACTTTTGACATTACATTATGGTGATGTGTTCTGCTGCTTTGGACTGGATGTCCCAAAATTCCTTGCAGTTTCCTAAATGTTGGGATGCGGGTGTTTATGTGAATGTAGCAAGGGTCAGTCTATGTCACATTAGAAAGTTTGTGACTGAATCTGAGAAATTAGTCCAAGTGACTACATTAAAGAAGGTCAACTGACTACAAGATAAAATTCAATATTGCATTGTAACACCATTTTAGCTTTATATACTGTATATTGCTTTTTGGTTATATTGTTATAAAATATCTTTGATTTCAGATCTGTAACAGAGTGCATAGTCTAATAACTTGCAAACCTCTTTAACATCATTACATACCTGGGTAACTATTTATACATATGGATAGTATCAAGCAACCAATTAATCAGCAGGAAAGCATTTCAACTAGGCTAGACCATTAGATGTAACATGGTTTAACCACTTCCCGGCCGGCCAGGAGCTCTCTAGATCTGAGCGGGCATCTTTAGACGATATTTGAAAACAGGCAGCGATGCCTGTTAATATACAAGCGATCCGCCGGCTATAGAGCCGGCGGATCGCTTGTATGAGGTCCCGGGATGTGCGCACCCCACTCCGCGACTCCATACTGCCTCTGTCAAAGGGGATCAGAGGGAGGTCGGTACATGACCTTCCTCCGGTCCCCTCTCCGCTGTCAGAAGGCAGAACTGATGTATATTACATCACTTCCGCATTATTGTGCCACTCTCCAGCTTCAGGTGCTAGAGAGAAGCTGATGAAGCAGATCTCTGCTTCATCAGCTTCTTCAGGGGGGTTCCTAGGTGACATTAGGGGTCTTGAAGACCCCTGATGTCTCCATAAAGAGGACCTGTCACATATTTTGCTATCACATAAGAGAGTTTTCTTAGCCCCCTATGTGATAGCAATAAAGTTAAGTGGAAAAAAAATAGGAAAAAAAATGTAAGTTCCCCCAAAAATGTAAAGTTACAAATAAAAAATAATTTAAAATGTTTTTACCCATACATACACGCATGGAAACAGGCGTCGGGTGCTCATACGTGCGAAAACGATGATTTCGCCCATTACGCCGCACATGTTACATATTGTCGCGAACGTCGGAATGAGAGGGCCATCAATCACTGATAACACTAAACTGATGAGCTGTAAAAGCTTTTAAAGCTTCGCCTATGGTCAATTTTGGGTTTGGTCCTTTTTTGCGATTTCGCGGGTGCGCACATTTTAAAGCATGACATGTTTGGTGTCTATTTACCCAACATGACCCCGTCTTTTATATTTTACCAAAAACATACCCAAATAATCATTGTTTCCTAATATAATGGAAAACATAACTTTTTTCCCAAAAATTTTAAATAATTTTTCCTTAATATAGTAAAAAGTAAAACCCCCAGTGGTGATTAAATACCACCAAAAGAAAGCTCTATCTGTCCCCAAAAAATGGTATGAAATTAATTTCAGTACAGCGTTGCATGACGGAATAAACGTCAATCAAAGTACCGCAGCGCTGAATACGGAAAAATGGCCTGGCCAGGAAGGGGGTCTAAACACCTGGTCTTGAAGTGTTTAAAGAACCTACTTGTGGTAAGCCTGATGTGAAGGGTACTGGTTTGTTGGCAGCTGTCTGTTTCCCCATATATAGAACATAACACCACCAAGTGCCTGGCTGAGGATGAGCTCTGCTCACTGTGTCTTTCTATTAAGGCTGCAGTTTCCTGTTGCTTACACTGTCTTGTCTGGGATCTACTGTCTGCCTATTTCTGCTTATCTGTTTGCTCCCTCATCTGCAGTAATTTTTTTGATTTTCCTTCACTCCATTCCTTCCATATTCAGGAGAGGGGTCTGCACATGCATGGGTGTGGTCGGGTACATGCCTCTTGATATTCCTTTTAAAGAATGCCTCAATCCATACTCTGGTTGCTGAATTGCAGAATTCAAATTGCTGTAGCTGGGGCGTGTCAAGTATGATAACCTGTGATTATCATTACTTTCTTCATCAGTCCTGTCCTCAGATTTTTCCTGTTTATTTTGTTTTGGCAAGTTCCTGTATTCTTGGTTTGAACATTCTTACATTCCAATGCCTAGGCTTCTCACTGTTACCTCTGATCTGTTGCACTCCCTGTATGTGACTGCTTGTTTGTCCTGACCTCAATAGTACTTCTGATTGCCCTGACATTTTGCTTAAGTTTGGTTATCCTTTGCAAAACTACTTTTTCTGAGCCACCCTTACTGGGGAATGTCCTTCTTGTTAACAACAGATAATCCCACACTAGAATTCATAGGGTCACCTGAGTACCAGGCCACTCATATAAAGCATCTTCAAAAGGTGGCCGCTAAAGATAAACTGTGTAACAGCAGAGGTCTCCCAATCTTAATAGAGATCTAACACTTTACCATGGTAACCAAACATTGCTAAGCTGATCAAATTATGCTGTTCTAATAGATTTTACTTATTTTTTTAAAATAGAATTTTACCTATTATTTCAAAAAAGCTTCATACCTTCAAATCAGCATAATACATAGCTATACCAACTGCTTATTTACATGATTGGCAGTTAGCTTTTTTGGGTAACAGTAACCGAGATTTCTATAGTATTAATAATATGATCACATTAGTTCTTTATCAGTTTGCTATATTGGTTTTTGTGATCTTTATGAGATTTTATATTGATTTGGCTGAGTAATGGCAACAATTGTTACCAAACAAAATGTGCATGGAAAGTGAGGTTCTGCTACCATAAACAGAATTATCTCATAGTTATACAGTAACTTGAGTGATGTTTACATGTATTCTATTTTTGCAGTATACATATCATCCTGGACTGCTACCTTTTTTAATTATTGTATAATACACCCATACTATTCCGTTTCTTTATGTTTTAGACCTATGATCTTGTTTTAAGATCAATGAAAGCATACTATGCATAATGGTTATGTCTTTTCTATTTTCTTTCTTTTTGATCATTATTTGTTAGGTTATTGCTTGGTGTGCTAGATTGCTTCTGGCCAACAACAGACCGATGGGTTGATTTACTAAAGGCAAATTGGCTGTTCACATTTCAAGAGAATTTGCACTTTGTAAATTCTGCAAAGGAATTTTCCACTAGTTTAGTGAAGGAGGTGATGCTCTGCTAACTTCATCATCCAATCATGTGCAAGCAAGAGTACTGTTTTTTTATTCCTTGCATGTGATTGGTTTGCAAGGTGAATTTTCACCACATTCACTAAACTAAGGGAAATTTCCCTTGCAAAGTGAACAGTCTATTTGCCTTTAGTGAATTAATCCCCATGTGTTTTTAGTGTTCTAACAGTAGATTAGAAGTAGATTAGAAGAATAAAGCAGCCTATTTTTCTTTTAGTTTTATTTGTTTACTTTTGCAGGGGATTTAATACAGGATGTTTTCAAATTTGTATTGAAGGTCCAGTGACTTAGTAGTTACACTGTCAGTCATTGCTGTTTGCTTAGAGCTAGCTGAGTGAACCTGATGTGGCTTAAAACAATTCTAAGGAAAGATCAGTACTGAAGTACAGATGCCTGCAAATGTCTGTGCTGGCTTTCAAATTGATATCTGCTTCCCTGAAGAGTCCCTTTGGTTCCAAGATCCATGCTGTAAATTGACTTGACTTTTGCAAGGATTAAGTTACTTGTACGCTTTCACTTAGCTGTCAAATGCCAAAGTTTCTACTGTTCACTGATGTTCTGGTAGTTGAAGTTGAATGACACGGAGGGGCTTAGTGTTAGAAGGGTGTAAAGGAGAGCTATGGGGTTAGGGCTTTTCCCCATAGTTCTCCTAAGAGTAATGAGAGGACAGAAACTAGCATCCTCCGGTCACCCAAAGTTCAGTATACTGCGAGCTACAGCTCGTGGTATACTGAGATGCCGCAGCCGGAACGGATCCAGACAATTATGTCTGGATCCACCCACCTGCATGGGTGACAGCTGGCTCTGCCTATCTAGAGGCAGAGCCAGCTGTACCCGCCCCCTCCCTTGTCCGTTCCGCCAGTCAGCGCTGGAGGATTGGACAGGGGAGGGGGAAATCCAGTCCCTCCCCTGCCACGCCTCTCTGCCGGCACAGGATCGAGAAGTGAGCGTATGTGTTCGCTCACTTCCCGATCTACTGAGCCGACCTGTGACAGTTTCATTGTCACAGGTCGGCTCAGATTATGAGGTTGAGTGAAAATCACTCACCTCATAATTCTTCTTTAATATTAACTTGGGCATATGTTCAATGTACAACCAAAACCTAGCATTCTAGGGGGACTAACATAGGTATTTGAAGTTAGCACAAAGTGACTGAACTTTAGACTATTTGTTGTTAAAATGTTTTAGGACAGGTTAGATTAACTTTAAGCTTCCACTATGTACAGTGGTAACAACTCTTAGGGGTCTATTCACGAAGCAGCCGAAGGATCTAGCTGTAGCTTCGGCCGATCCTTCGGCTAGCTTCGGCCCCAGGACCCCTTTGGTTCAGTAGAACCGAAGGGCTCCTGTACGAGCTATTCACAATAGCCCGTACAGCTCCCGCACTTAGCCGAGTGGTTCAGTCGAGCCAAAGGCCTCGTCCGTCAGCCTGCTTCTAACAGCTGGGCGGAACCAGCCGTGATCTTACGGCTGGCTCCGGCCACTTGCAGAGAGATCAGCGTCCCTGGTTACCAACTAACCAGGGAGACTGATCTCCAGACAGCCTAACTCTCCCAGGCGCCCCGGGAGTCTCCCGCTCCCGGCTGCCAAGGAGAGAAACACTGCTTTTTCTTTTTTTTTTATTCTGACACGGAGCCGTGTCAGAATAGAAAAAAAACATTTTCACCATAGGAATGCATTGCTAGATTCCTATTGGCTATTTCAATTTGCAATAGCCAATAGTAAACTGGCTATTGTACCCGCCCTCTGCTGTAGTTCTCCATCAGGTCCCCACTAGTGATTGACAGCAGCAGAGGGCAGGTACAATAGCTAGTTTGCTATTGGCTTTTGCAAATTGAAATAGCCAATAGGAATCTAGCAATGCATTCCTATGGCCAAATTTCTTTTTCTTTTTTTGACGGCAGTAGCTTACGGCCAATAGAAAACTGTTGGGCGGAGCTAGCTGTCATTGCTAACTCCGCACAATCGTTTTCTATTTTTATTTTTCTACTTTTTAAACTATTTTTCTGTTCTGCTCGGTCCCACAGAGGGAGCGAGCAGAACAGCCGAGCCGAATGCCGCTCAGCGGCTGTTTACTCACTGCTGTTCAGCATCTATAAGAATAGACTGAACAGCAGTGAGTAGCCTGCCGGAGGTTCGTCTTAGCTGATCCAGAGGTTGGATCGGCTGAGTCGAACTCCTTCTGCACTTCGGGTCGGCTGAGCATGTTCAGCCGACCAGAAGCTACACGAAGCCACCCGATGTACGTATATCGGCTGAAATCAGCCGTACCAGCCTCGGCTCACTTCGCTTCAGGTCGGTCATTCACTCGGTTGCCTACGGCAGCTCAGTGAATAGACCCCTTAGTATTTTATGGCAAGCCCTTATGTCAATATAGTAACACATGCAAAAGTGTTACTAGTCTCTTAAGGCTACTAAACCGCTTTGCAAATGTTTATTGACTATCCCTTTTGGTGCTTGTTACAGGCCACTGTAACACTTTGTGAATCTTTGTGGAATACACCATTTAGTGCCTGTTATAGTTTTCATTCTGGGTGGCAGAAAGCTTTATATTGTGGTGGTAATACTATAACCATTGATTGAATGTCTTCTGGCTTCAGCAGTCAAGATTCAAACTTCCTATACAATTCTGACTCAAATGTTCAAGTTCATTTATGTAACAAGTTCAGTCCTAATATTTTAAAGATGTACTGAAGCTAAAACAATATTTTATATGTGATTTACTACTAGTTTTTCAGCTGTCAGGACTGTTTGTTTAAAGTGCATATGTGTTAAAAACACAGAAATGAAGCTCTGTCCTCTTTCCTCTCCTCTCTAATGTTGCCATCTACACCGTCTTTCTCTCTATGGGAATTTGCACAAGTTATTCATATTTACTAAAGTATTGCATAGAAAAGAAAGTTATTATCAGGATGATGATGATGATGATGATTATTAATATTTTCTGAAGGTATTTCTAAAGCCAAAACATGTTTGTTTCATTTTGCATAGTGTGGTCAGGGTTAGAACTTGTCAGGTTTTTATTGTTGTGTCTCCACTGCATAGATTTCACCATCTGTACTTGCCCTCGAGACCATTGTCACTGAAACTTAAAGTGATGGGAGGGAAAATCCAAAGTTTTGAGCTGTCACTGAAAATGAAGGAGAGAGGAAATCCTAAGTTGTGGTGACCACTGTCTAAGGGGACATTTACTTCCTTTTTTGACTAAGGGAAAAGGAAGTGAAAGGATATCTCTCCAAAGGCTGAAAAAATACCTAATAGAGCAAGTTTTAACCCCTTACCTACTCTATCTGAAACCATCCTCTATCCAAAACCAAAAAAAGTTTTGAGTTTTGGCTTTAGATATTCTTTGATATGCCTAATAGCTGCAATTCTAACATTTCAATAACAGTAATATAAAAATATTGTTGGAGTTATATTGCTATCACATAATATATATTATATTGTTATAGGTTATATTGCTATATTCAAATTAGACTTGACTAGCCATCTTCCTGAACTTAACATTGGAATAGATATGTTTGTGATTGTGAACACTGACCCACTTAGTTCGGTATGATACCGGTTTTAGAACCAATACTTTGTTAGCCCCACCAATGCTTAATTCCCGATCCTTGTGGTGATGCTGTCTTTCTTTTATAGAGATACAGTAAGTAAACCTAATCAAAATTCACTCTGCCTCTAATTTAATTGAGCAAACCCAAAAATTGCTTTGCTGGTGAATGCCCACTTTATAATATAATAGTAAAAATGACATAGGTTGCATTTGTTTCTGATGTCAGATTTTGTTTATTGTTTGCTTTATTGCAAAATAAAAACTTTAGAACCAAAAACTATATATTTGTTTTCTGTACAGTGTGTACTTTCATAAGTATACACATTTAGGTATATTCTGCTTTTCCATCATACCTTTTTCATTTGTTATTTATCCTTTTTGGCTCAGAGAAAACAGGAAGATGAACTGAAGATATCGTTTACCATTCATGTGACAAAATGATGCTGTAAGTGTAAATATCACTTCAGATTAGTCAGATGACAAATAAGCCATAGGTGATAATCTTTGTTTTCATCCATGACTTCATAAAAAAGTAAAGGAAGGCTTACTCAGACCTCCATAGAAGCATATTAAATACATTTTAATGATAGATAGAGATAGATAGATAGATAGATAGATAGATAGATAGATAGATAGATAGATAGATAGATAGATAGATAGATAAATAGTACAGAACTGGGTTTCTGAGTTCAGAGCTTCAGTCCACAAATTACAAGTAAATCAGAACATTCATGTAGACTTGTACCTAGTTTTCAGTGGTTGTAATCAAAAAGTAAATGGAGGGAATTTTGCCATTAATTTTGTAAAAGGGGAAACATCTTCAACCCCTTCCCCACTGATGATAAAATTATTCTGTCATGATCTTTCAGTTACTTAAAGACAAGTGATGGAATAATTCCATCATGCAGGAAAATGAACACTGGTCTGTGGAGGGAAAAATAAAAAACACAAAAAATCCCCAGCACACCTGCCAGCTGGCCTGCAACAAAACAAATTACCCTGTCTAACAGTATATGTTAAAAGCAGAGGTTTTAGTTGCACAAACCTTTGGCCAAAAATATGTAGAATATGTAGATCTTTTTCTAGTTTGACTATATTGGATGTAGTGACGCATTGGGGATCCCAGCATGCATCTGTGGTTGCTGGGCCTCCAGTGCGCACCGGCACCCTTGTGAGGAGGAGTAGGCAACCTCCTGGTACACCTGCATTCAATTTATCAACTGCATCAATATGCTCCCACTTGGAGACTCATATAAATAGAGTTAGGACCACACTTTACAGAGGTGCCTTGACGGTGGCAGTGTGGCTTCTACATATTTTTGACCAAAGGTTTTTTTGCAACTAAAACCTCTGCTTTTACCGTATACTGTTAGACAGGGTAGTTTGTTTTGTTGCAGGCCAGCTGGCAGGTGTGCTGGAGATTCTTTTTGTTTTGTATTGTTGTAAGCCTTCCCATGTACACCCTGCTACAAAGGCTAGTTATAAATGTATGCGGTTACCATCTTTTTCTAGTTTTATTGGAGAAAGGATCCTGAAAATGAATCTGTCAATGATAAGGTAAGGAAGCAATGGTTTTCACACTGTCAGGGTAAAGAGATACTACCAAATTGATGCTATAATTTGTGCAGCTTTATATACACAGGGAAAATCAGCTATACAGTGTACCTATAGCCAAACATTTTTGTTTTAGTTTTGGATAGAGAATATAAAGATTAGAATGGCTGTGCCCCCACTGGAGAGATTCACCCCATCTATTTGTTGAGGTGATTTATATCAGTAAAACTGAAAGTAATGGTAAATCCTAAATATTTGAATTGACAACAGAATAAGAGCTGAAGGTAGTCTTCCAATAGGGACACGGTTCTGGTGACAATTGTATAAGAGGGGAATACCCCTCACTTTGTAGGGAATTCCTTTAATTGCCTGTTTTATCTCCAGTACAGGAAGTGAAGGAAAATCTCCCCTATGGGACACAGACAGCAAAAAATAACTGGCATGGGTTTTGACCCTTCCCTACTCTATCCAAAACTAAAGAAACATACACTTTACCTGTAGAGACCAAAGTGTTGCTTAGAACATGTATAACCTGTGTTTTTTGTCGGTGTGTGTGTCTGGCATGTTGATAAGCATGTGATGCTTTGTTATATATCATTTTTCAGTGAGCACAGCCCAAGAGGAATACGGTGAAAACTAAAGAAACATTCACTTTACCTGTACAGACCATAGTGTTGCTTAGGACATGTATAACCTGTGTTTTTGGTCAGCTCAAGATGGATAGGGTGAACTATTCAGTATTTACAACTTCACCCTAGCAAGCTGCTATGGTACATACACTCACTGTGTGGTGCTGCTGGGAGAAGCTTTAATTCCCATGATGCTATGAGAATTGTAGATGTGAATGGACATGAGTGTGGCCAAATGTGGGCATTAATGAGGACATGCATGTGACTTTTGGCAGGTGTGGAAATAGGGGGGCCATGGGGGTCAGACCAGGTGGAGTGAAAGCTCTTGTTCTATTACACAAACACATTTACAAAATGCTAAAGCTTTGCTGTACTCTTATTAATTGATCCAAACAACACAAGATCTGTGCAGAGTATTCAGGTAAAAGGGATGTGATCTTCCACTGACGTATTTTATCACATATATTAATAGAACCACAGGAATATTCTAATCCACTATTTCATAGGGCTTGCTTCCCATTGAATCAGGAAATTACTTCTATGGCTCTAATCAGAATACTTTTACACCGTTTATTTTTTTCCTCTTGAATATATTTGCATAATCTGACTAGAGTATATGAAGCAAACATAAACCTCATTTTGTAACTGGCGAATCTATTGAAATGATAAGCTGTGAAAGTGCCAAAGATTTTTTTTTAGCTGTTTGGACTCTCCAAACAATTCTCCCTATTAAGATGCAAACATCTGTGAACTGGCCAGACGGTATGAAGATGAAAGTAAATGTGAAGTGACCTTCATTTATAGTGAACACAAAGAATATTGCAATGAGGCATTCCTTTCAAGTCACACAAAGTAAATTAAGTAGAAACCTATGGCTATAATTTACAACCAAAATATTTCCTACATTCTGACAGTTTCATTTAACTGATTAATTAAAATTGTCTGTAGGCATTTTATAGTTATATTTAAATAAATGCATTAATTGCCTTTTGGGAAAAATAGGTCTTTCTTACATACATTGTATTGGCTGTGTTTGATGTGATGTCTTCAAGAGATTAAACTGTGTTAAACCAGTGCAAATCACATCCGAGTAGGTTTCCCAAGCTGGAAGCTGTCTATGTCTATTACTGCTACAGATTTGTAGGTTGTTTCCTTTCCTTCATCGATGCTTACTGATATAAAGTAAAAGTGTATTTCACTTATGCAGATAATAATTAACAAAAGCATCCTACAATAGTAGTTAATCGTTATGATTATTATGATCCTGACAATCTTTTTATACAATTCTTATAGAAAAGTAGTAGATACCTTAAACTCGATCTGTTAAGCAAAACTGACAAAAAAAACACCAACATACAATGGTTAGAAAAAAATCAGCTTTAAATTTGGCCCCTTTTCTCTGACTATGAAATGTATGCACATTGATACTGAGCTGCAGGTGACAGCTGAGAGCCTACAAGGAGCATATGATGTATGCTGGCATACTTCTAGTAATCCCTTGATATTGGCAACATTAAAACAGATATGGTAAAAGTTGAAAAAGACAAACTACTCAGTAGGAACTACTTTTAGATAGGTAGGTTCAGTAGTTTGCAAGTTTTTATCAAGTATGCAACTTGAATAATGGTGAAACATAAGTCTTCCTAGAATGCAGGTAATCATTCCCAGCAGCACAAGTAATATTCCTCCTGTCATTCAGATCGACTGGCCCCACCACACCACTTGTTGCTGGCATTTGCATAACATTTGCTCAGTCTACAACAATCACCCGGAAAGAATCTCCCAAATGTGCATTTGCATTGTCACCATATTGCATGCACCCCTGGAGGAAACTACAAGTGGCCATGCTGACACATATTGGCCAGGTATAGACCACCTTTGTCACTATCATGAAGTTGGTGCAGAGCAATGATTTACAGGCAATGCTAGAGAAAGTTTATATAGACAGGAAGTTGCTGAAAAGGCATGGATGTTTTTTTTGCCTCCTAAAATACTGCTAAAACTCAATCACTAGTGTGGGAACATCTAATGACCAATGTATTGTTGATTTAAATAATAAAAGCATAATTTGGACTTTAGTTTATCTGTCACTAGTAGCTAAATCTTCTATCTGCCATGGGCCTAACTTTTAACTTTTTTAACATAAAAATAACCTAAACAGTTATCCTTTTCCCCAACCTAATTCTGAAAATAATCCCTAAAGAGACACTGTCACCTTGTCAATGCAGGTGAACTCCTCTGATGCTCCTTTACCTGTCATCAATGCCTGCTCCTTCACCACTTCTGGCTGAGGGGGAGCATGTGACCTCCTCCCCAATGACAGTATGTGTGTCTAACAGCCATTCCCTTGTCCAGAGCACTTTCACATGACCAAATGAGTGACATCACTGCTTCCCCTAGACAGTGATTTTAGGGGTGGCTGCAATGTGGGAAGGAGCACGGAGGGAGCACATTCAAGGTAAGCATAAAAGTAAGGAGTCATGGGGCCCTTTGAAGAGGCACTGTCACCTTTATCAATATGGACATGGTGACAGTGTCTTTTTAACACTTAATTTGCCCTTACACTTAACCCTTAATCTTTTAAAATTAATCTGCTAATTCCTAACCCTATAAAAATAACCCCGTAATGGTTAAGGGGCTTTTGCACATGGGCTTTTGGATGTATTTGAGCTGTTTTATTCCCCTTACAAGTCAATGTGAATGCAAAGCAACTCAAAGCAGATTTAAGCAACTCCTTTAGCAATTAAAAGGGAAATCAAAGCAACACAAATGTGGGTCAAATCATCTCTGAAACATATGAAAGCACACTGCATTTGTCTTGCTTCTGAGTCTGAACATGAGACCCACACTTAAACCTAGATAAATATGGACACCGGGCGCTCCAATGATAGAATACGTCTATTTAATGACGTACATGCAAAACATACTTATTGCGACGTTTCGCGGTCACGCAGGATGCCCTTCACCAGGCCCAACAAGTGAAAAGATCCTGTATATTACTGGACCCTACACCCGGATCGGAAATTGAACTTCCAGAATCGCTTCCTAAAACTCTACCCTCTCAATGCAGTGGATGCAGCACTCTGGGACACGCCCCCTATCGTGGATGAACGCCTGGCTTGTGTCAGCAGCCTTATATAGTGTGCTGCAGGGACTTAGCTGTGAGACATGATTGGGCAGAAGTCATCGTGATTTTGCCCAATCATGGCTCTATATTTGTACTGAGCCCTGATTGGCACAGTCTTGCACCTGCACCTCGAACATGCAGCCCATCCCTAGTCAGGAGTGCAATGGGTACATGGACTGCCACACTAAAACCTACCACACCCCACCCCTTAATCTTAACCTAACCCTTAAACTTAACCCCCTAGTCTGTGACCCAATATCTAAATATACCTTAATGGATATTATAACCCCAGTAACTTAAATTGGTCCTTTCAGCAACTTTACAAGTCTTTATGAATAAACAGTATTTCTTTTAAAGCTTTTCTTATTAAACATCTGTCCTTAAGCACAAGTCCTGTGGTTTTGCATTAGGATGATGTCATCAGTTTGCTGCAATCAGAAGGAAGCATTTCCTCATTCTAATTTCCCCCAGTAAACAGACTGCAACATTGTAACTTTGCAGACAGTCCTGGGCAGCAGCAAGGGCTGCTCTATGTCAGGTGTTTGTGGACATGGCCAAGAACTGCACAAATACCCTCATTTATATGTCTGCATCACCTCTTAGCAAGTGTCTCAGTCCAGAAAGTAGATAGTGATCTGAGTTAATGCCTAAACAAAGATGAAACTGTTCTTCTGGAGAGAAAAGCAAATGTACGAGGTGAGAATTGAAATACCTGAAAAAGTTACACTTACAATCTACTTACCATGCATATACTTAGCCTTAAAACATATATATGATAATAGATACACTTTAACTACAGTTTAAACTACCAACCAGTCCTTAAAAGAGAACTATGGGATAAGTGTTTTTCTCAGTCGATAACCCCATAGTTCTCTTTAGGGTCGCAGGAGGACATATACTAACCTCCTCCCATGACCCAAAACTCAGTATATAGTGAGCTATTGCCCGCTATATACTGAGAGCGCCACAGCCGGGACAGATCCTGACAATACTGTTGTGATCCACCCAGCTGCGTGAGTGACAGCTGGCTCTGACTATCTAGAGGCTGTGACCACCCCCTCACCCGTTCATTTCTCCACCACGCTGGAGGAACGGAGAGGGGAGGGGGGAATCCCTGCGAGGAGCGTGACTGACAGTAATCGCTCACTGCAGGGAGGCGATCGGGAGGTGAGCAGATTGGCTACATGTTTCTGCTCACTTCTTGATCGATAGAGCCGACCTGTGACAGCTGCTTTGTCACAGGTCTGCTCTAACTATAAGGATGAGTGGAAATCACTCACCTCATAGTTCCCCTTTAATTATTATGTTTATCTTACCCATTGCAAAGTCGTACCAGACAGTCCAAAAAGTCATCCCAACACATATACAATAGTAACAACTCCTCCTCTGAAGATATTCAGTATGTCCATGGAAAATTAGGTCTAGAAAAAAAATAACTTAAACATACATTTGTTCTTGTATAGCAGGGGTAGGAAACCCTTGCCATTCCAGCTGTTGGGGAACTACAAGACACATGAGCCATTGCAAGATTCAGTCACAGGCATGACTTCCATAGGCATGATGGGATTTGTGGTTTCAGCACACCTTGAGTGCCAAGATTGCTTCCCCCTGCTGCATAGCATGTGCACCATTATGGCTTTAGATATTGTGATTATGTGCTCTGGGCTGGCAGCATCATCTTTAAAATGTGTTTCATTGTAGATGTCCGGTACTGTGATGTTTTGGACTACCTTTGTGCATTTATTTTCAGGATGCAGGTTTCTGTGTGACCCTATATATATATTAGGGCTGGTAATGATTAAAATTTTTGTGTTCGATTAATCGGAAAAAAAAATTAATCGATTAATCAATTAATTTTGATTAATTATAACACACATACAGATCCAACTTTGTTTTCATCTCCCAATGCTTTCTTAGGATACATTTTTAATTACATGCAAATTGTCCCTAACTTTTCTTCCTGTATCCTGACTTCAGTATGTAACCACACTGTTTAACACTCTTTATAATAACCTTTCCTAAAATATTGAAAAACATTTCTATTCTAAAAAAATATACATATTACAGAAAAATATACATATTACATAAAGACTAGTGCTAGAGTCCTAGTGATGTTGTTGTAATAAAGATAAACTATAGTACAATAAAAAGAACTTGACCTAGTTGCCTTTTATTAAAATTACATTTGCCTAATTAAAGCCAAACTCTGGCATAAATCTATTTTAGCAGTCTGTTAGGCACACAGACAACTTGCAATAATATTAGCTCCATTTACCTTCCAGCATTCTCCTGAGATCTCTTTCAGATGCAGTGTGTTAGTAATTTCCGATCTAGGGGACAGGATAATATTGGCTGCTTTTACCTTAGCAGGGTTATAAGTCCCTTCACTGCCCTTGTTTAGTAAGACCAGGGATATTGCTGATGTCATCACACCAGTGCATAAGTACATAAGCAAACAGTAAGCTATGATAATAGGGTTTGAACTTAAAGGAGAACTATGAGATGAGTGATTTCCACTCACCTCATAGTTCTAGCCGACCTGTGACAGTGAGACTGTCACAGTCGGCTCAGTAGATCAGGAGGTGAGCGAACAGATACCGGCGTTCGCTCACCTCTCAATCCTGTCACGGCTCTCTGCCGTGACAGGGGAGGGGCTGGATTCCCACCTCCCCGCTCCGATCCGCCAGCGCTGACTGGCGGAACGGACGGGGGAGGGCGGGTATAGCTGGCTCTGCCTCTAGATAGGCAGAGCCAGCTGTCACTCACGCAGCTGGGCGGATCTCGACATCGATGTCGGGATCCGCTCCGGCTGCAGCGTCTCAGTATACCGCGAGCTGTAGCTCGCGGTATACTGAGCTTAGGGTAACAGGAGGACGCTAGTTTGTGTCCTCCCGTTACCCTAAGGAGAACTATGGGGAAAAACACTGACCCCATAGTTCTCCTTTAATGTTTGTGTTTGCACATCCTTGGCCAATCCTGCTCACTCTTGCTCAGCCCCACCCATTTATGTTGCCTACATATGCCACTTGATGAAGTCACATGCACTATTATTTTCAATCCTGTGACTGAATTATAAGTTTGCTTACAAAGAAAAGGGTCATAGGTATAATGAGGGGAGCCATAACAAAGAACTGATAGTTTCAGTGAAGGCATCCCAGGACTGGGGGCTTTTAAATCTATTCCCTGACATATCCATAAAATGTGTTATGATTTTTCAGATGCACTTGGATTGTACTGTATATTGTAAATAGGTCTTTTGTAGAGGTAGATAAATCAACTCGGCATGTTGAGAAATGGTATGATTTGGCGGTGTAATGTTTTGCAGGGGTACTGTCAAGCTTGCAGCCAGCAGAGGCAAATCTATCCCCATCCTTGATATGCTTCACTTTCTCCAAAATGCTCAACCACTTACCACTGCCACTGTATTTCTTCTGTGTGGAGAGAGATAACTGATTTACTAAATTTGTTGAGAATATTCACTTCAGTTATCCAAACATGTGAAAAGCATCTGCAAATGATTCGGTATTCAAAGTGAACAGGACTTTGCTTTCACCTTGTTTGGTAAATTAAAGTTAATATCAATACAATTTATTGAGCAAATAATTTTATATACTTAAAACTAGTAATTCAGCCACCATATGTGGATGCAGCTCGTACATCAATACAGTGCTCAATATGTAAACTGGAGCAAGATGTTTGATTGACCATGAGAAAATGTAAGACTTTTGCTTCACCCTAGACCTACAGGGCACCAAAAAAGGCTTTACTTTATAGAACTGACTACCTTCAAAGCTGTATTACTTAAAAGTAACATAAGAAAAATAAAATACTATTCCTGCACTTCTTTCCTAAGCATTTATTTTACCTTGATTGGAAAGACCAATCAATCGTGTTCACAGAGGTCATGTGCTACTGTGCATCTTAAAGTAAACAATGTTTTATCATAAGATTAAAGGATACTTTCACCTTTTTCAGAAATATAATAAATGCATAGTTCTTTATAAAAAATATGCAATTATAATTTGTTTCCATCTACTGATTACTGCTGCAAAGCTCTGGCTCCTGCAAATTGTTCCTCTTGTCCATGTATTTAAAAAGGTACAGACATGCATTAAGAGGGATAAGAGGACATGTCAATGGACTACAAGTGCAGTTACATCACTGCACTTGTATTCCATTAAAACTACAAGTCTCTCTTCCACGGTGGCTGATTGGACTTGTATTTTCCCCATTCAAAGATCTTGTCAAAGTATCTGCGAAGAGGTGATGTGGCTATGTGGACAAACACCGCAGCAGCCTGCGGGGAAAAGAAGCCCACTATTCAACTATGTGGAGAGTGGGAAGGCGATCTAACCATGTTTCATGTTACACCGTAAATATAGATATAACCTAAAACATCACCAGAAACGTTAACTTAGCCTTTAGCAACTATGACACTAGTATGTAGTATTAGGTTAACTCCGTGCTGCCAAAACACAAGCAGAGAACTGTGCTGTCTGGCCTTCTGTTAAAAGGGTTGGACAATATGATTCTTTACTGTTATAAATTAAGAAGATACTCCTTGCCTGATAAGCAAGCACAGAACACTTGAAGTTTCGAAGTTGAGTATCTACTGTTTGTAGAAAGCGAATAAAGGCTGGTTCACACCTAAGCGTTGTGCTACCCACACAATTCTGTGGTACTGAGTGCATTATGATTCACCTCTCATTGGTAATGCAAAATGCGGTACCACAATGCGCAGTATAGTGGGGAAAAAGGAGTGCATGCATGGTATTGTGTTCACAGCGCAATGTGCAGGTGTGAACTGGCCCTAAAAGGGATCCCGTCATTAAATTAAAAATCCCAAACAGGCATATATGCATACAAACTTACCTTTTCCACTGTCCACATCACCAGAATGCAGTTCCATCCTAAATCCTTAGATACAATCTACTGGAAAACCAACATTTCCAGGAGTATTGATTTCCTTGGCCCACCACAGTGTTCAGTGTTTCCTCCCCTAAACTCCACATTACTGTACGATAGGTCATTAGTGAGTGCAACAGAGAATGAAGAACAGAAGAAAAACACTTTTTTTGCAAATAGACCTGTTTGGGGACTTGTTTACTGACAAGAATGCTTTACGTAAAGAAAGTGAGCATAAAGGTGCTCATACATGTACCTAGACATGTGCGATTCAGTTCGTTCCGAAATTCGTTTTGGACGAATTTTCAGAAATTTGGAGATTCGGATGCATCCGAATTCCGAATTAAAGCTAAGACGAATGCAAACGAATCCGAAATTCCCGATTTCCTGAAATTCGTTATTAAACGAATTTCGTTGGAGCAAAACGACATTAGGAAAAAAAAATTACAACAGTTACCTTCTCCAACATTTCTATGGGTAAAGTACAGAAGCAATAGCGTAGAGGTTAGAGGACAGGTTTGCCATTGTTAAGGTCGCAGGTTCTAGTCCCGGGTAGGTAGTGGATAAAGATTTTTTTTTTCTTTGCTTTTGAATTGGCATTCTCCTATTGACCTAACTGACTAAATGTAATTTCTCATTTTGCTATTGGACGAATTCCGTTGCAGCAAAATTATTATAATTTTTTTTACAGACTGCAGAAAATGAAAAAAAAAAAAGCCGTGAGGTTTCCCCCCAATTCATACCAGACCCTTTAGGTCTGGTAGGAATGTTAGGAGGGACCCCCCCCCCTTATAACTCAAAAAAAGTGCGTGGGGTTCCCCCCAAAATCCATACCAGACCCTTAAGGTCTGGTAGGAATTTTAAAGGGGAACCCCAGCCCCAAAAAATGGGGGGAAAAAACGTGGGGTCCCCCCTAACAGTCCTACCAGACCCTTGATCCGAGCACAGGCCCGGCAGGGCAGGAAAGGGGGGGGACGATCGAGCGCCCCCCCCCCCCCGGCGCCTTACCAGGCCACGTGCCCTCGGCATTGGGAGGGTGTCCCCATGCCGATGGGGACAAGGGCCTCTTCCCCACAACCCTGACCCGGTGGTTGTGGGGGTCTGCGGGCAAGGGGGCTTATTTGCATCGGGGTACCCCTTTAAATAAGGGGGCACCCAGATGCCGCCCCCCCATGTGAATGAGTAAGGGGTACTTGTACCCCTACCCATTCACTAAAGGGTTAAATCAAATAGTTAGTAAAAAGTCCAGACTTTTGACAAAATCCTTTAATTGAAAAAAACAAACAGTCAATTTTTGACTATTCCTTTAATAAAAAACATTTTAAAAAATGGCTCCATCGATGTAATCCAGAGTCAGGATCAGGATGCAGGGCCCCCGCCGACCCGCCGAAATAACAAAAGTCCCGCCGCAGACGACCACCCGAATCCGAATCCGAAAACTAGCCGCAAAAAATGACATTCCGTTTGAAAGTCAACAGATGGGCGGAGCGAGCTATGATGTCATGGCTCGCTCCGCCCATTTGACATACTCAGCTGTCAAATGCTACATATTGCATTCATATATATCAAATGCTTCTGTGGTTAAAGTATAGAGGCTATAGTGTAGTGGTTAAAGCACAGGATTGTCATTGATAAGGTTGCAGGTTCTAGTCCAAGCCAGGGAGTGTAAAGTTTTTTTTTTTTTTCCATAAACGAATTTCGGCAGCACTACCGCTAACGAATTTCGACCGAAACTAATTTAATTTCGGACCCAAAAAACGAAACTAAACTAAACAAATTTTTTTTTTAAACGAAACTAGACTAAACACATTTTTTTATTTTTTTTTCAAAACGAAACGAAACGAAACTAATTTTTTGCTGGTGCACATGTCTACATGTACCCCACATGGGCCTGTCATCGAATATCTGTTTTAAACCTAATTTGCCAATTACTGGTTAGCCAATAGCTGACTCTCCAAAAGGAAATATAAAATAAAGTTGAATGATAGCATTACCTAACCTTCTTTCTGGTCATCATTATGTGTTATAATTATTTTGTCTCCTGTTTAGAAAGTTTGAAAAGTGTGCTGACTGACTAAATTGTTACATTACGTTTGACCACGTGTGCTACATTTTTTGATACTCGAGTATGACTCTAGTGAAATTACACTATCTTTGCATTTTTATCCAAATATCAATATGAAGAATATGTTAGAAAGATACATTAGGTATTGTACCCCACTGAACTGACCATTAAACTGCAGGATGACTTGGGTATGTATTTGTATTGAGGAGGCTCAGTCACACATAGGGGTCTATTCACTAAGCTTCCGAAGGGTCTAGCCGTAGCTTCGGCTGATCCTTCGGCTAGCTTCGACCCCAGGACCCCGTCGGTTCAGTAGAACCGAAGGGCTGCTGTACTCAGTATAGCCCGTACAGCTCCCGAAGTCGGCTGAGCGGCTCAGTCAAGCCAAAGGCTTGTGGTTACTGGGACAGGAAGTCAGACCCCACTAAAACCAGGAAAGCAAAAAAATAAAATAAATAAATCCAAGACATTTCCCCATTCCATTCAAACTAAAAAATCTTCTCTAAGCATACTATTGAAATGATTTATATATTTTCAATGCATCCCTTGAAACCACATGAAATGGCCCTTTAACAAGCTCCCCACGGCAGTTACCAGCTTCACATGCCTTTTTTGACAGTACTTGCCTGCTCCTCCAGTCTTTCTACCATTTTCCCCCCCAGGAATGCTGCACCTTTCCCATTAAGATGTAGCCCGTCTCAGCTGAATAGCCGATAGCCGACTGCGATAGACTTTAGGGAATTTGCTCCTAAGTTCAGGTTTGCTGAATATCAAAGACAATCTACTAACTGGTCCTGGACAGATTTGCTTATCCCTAGTTACAGATACACTTCAAGAAAGACTCTAGGTTTCAGTGCATTTCAATTTTAGGTGTGTTGTTCATAACTGGTAATTTAGGTGTGGAGTATTTCCCTTTGGTAATTTGTATAATTTCATTCAGACAAGTCAAGGTTCAAACATTTTAAATCCTTCTAATGTGCCAGTAAAGTCTCTAAAACTTGCATCCCTGTGTCTGCTAAGAGATCCATCAAGTAGCAAACAACTAAATCTATACCTATCTGCTGGGACTTGGGATAACGCATAGATAGATAGATAGATAGATAGATAGATAGATAGATAGATAGATAGATAGATAGATAGATAGATAGATAGATAGTTGATAGATAGTTTTTGAATCTTTCTGTATCCTTGTTTAAGTTATATAGCCTTTTAAACATTGTCAATTTATGTTGTGTGGTTATTTCATTAACAAACACTCCCTTGGTAGTTGAGCTTCAACAATTTTGTCTTGTTGTATTACCCATTAACAGAACTTCTATTACCTTTCTGCTGTTGCATATTTTATGTCCCTTATATATACAATATTTTCTTGTTGCAAGTTATGGAAAATCACATTTAGCTTGAACATTTTCATAGTCCATTAAGCAGCAGTAACAAATTTATAAAGTCTAGAGATAAACTGTGGACTAAAATAGGTTTCTTTCCTTACTGTATTCCTTACTGCCACTGTCTATAAACAGAACTGAATTAATTACAAATATGAAATCTGAGTTACCTAATAGACTACATGTGTCTTTGTGTCATCTTATGTAAATAATAGAAAGTGCACATTTGTGGCACAGTTAATTTGAAAACTAAAATGAATAATTCCCTTCCTTACAGAAAAGCAGACTATGGGAAAATATATTACCTTGGTAGTGAATGAAAGTACCTCCTGCTTTATGATAGATTAGACAGCTTGACCTGACTCTGATATTCTTTTTCATTGACTGTGTTGTATATTTTTTAAATGAATGCCATTCAAATGTAGTCATATTGCAAGCCATTCATGGGAATGCTGTTTAAATGAAATGAAATCAGTAACCTAAAAAATGACCCGATCAGACTTTTGTTGGACATTCTCTGTTGAATGATGCACCTGTCAAATCAGCCTGGAAGTACTTTACATCATACTGACAGGGATAGACAGACAGAACCTAAGTGAAGAATAGACTCGCTTACCAGAGTCTGAACAAGAAAGGAAGTAACATTTTAGTAAATTTATTTCTTAATTTTAAATCTGAGTCAGGCAATTATTTTTCCACATTCTTTATCAAATGTCTAGAGTTGTCTTGTCAAGTCCAAAGAAAAAAAAGAAGATGGTGTAGAACTTAATAGCAGACATACTACTTGTGCAATCTAAAATAATCTCATTATTAAAAATAAGGAAGAGTAGGATTGCTAACATACCCAGGACCACCGGTTAATAATAAAAAATAGCTTTTGTTGTCAGTTTATAAAAACAAGTGCCTCACAAACCTGAATGCCACAAACCAACCAGTTGTGTGCCTTCCTAGCATTAAAGGTGTTTTTTGTGTGAATTTATATTACCAGTGCAACATGTGCTCTGTAACCAAAGCCAAAGGGGTCCAATAAAGTGACTCAAAAAGAACCACCATATGGGGAACCAGGTGGTTAAGGTTAAGTGTTACAAAAAAGTAAGTCAGTGGAGACAGTGATGCCAATAGAGACACAACTGGGATGTATGGAATAGGGAATGGTGAGATATGGCAGGGAGCAGATGCCATATCAGAATATTGCAGCATACTCTCTGACAATTCTGAACTGAGCAAACTGTAACCAGATGGCATTATGCAAAAGGTCATAACTATGCATAGATCAGCTATAGCTTCTACTTGAATTTAGGTGAAGAATATCAACACAGTGGGGTTGAGGTTCTAAAGGCAAATAGGCTGTTCACTTCACAAGGGAATTTGCACTTTGCATAGGAAATTTGGATCATCCAATCATGTGCAAGCAAAAATACAGTTGTTGCTTACACTTACGGGCCTATTCACTAAGCTGAAGAGGGCAGCCGAGTGAACAACCGAACCCAAGTGAAGTGAGCCGAACACTGTTCGGCTATTCACTTCAGGCTGGTACGGCTGATTTCAGCCGTACATCGGCTTGCTTCACATGGCTTCAGGTCGGCTGAACATGCTTAGCATGTTCGGCCGACCCGAAGTGCAGAAGGAGTTCGACTCAGCCGATCCAACATCTGGATCGGCTGAGCCGAACCTCCGGCAGGCTACTCACTGCTGTTCGGCCTATTCTTATAG
>NW_017306507.1:1498806-1532603 GCF_000935625.1 Nanorana parkeri | reverse complement strand
AGAGTTTGGTGTTTGTAGATCAGGGTCTCTGGTTAGCATGTAATCAGGGACGCTGATCTCTCTGCAAGTGGCCGGAGCCAGCCATAAGATCACGGCTGGCTCCGCCCAGCTGTCAGAAGCAGGCTGTCGGCCGGCCTACATACAAGCATGTAAACATGCCTCAGGTGCGCATACCTGCGAAAATGACAATTGCGCCCATTACGCCATTATAGCCACAAACGTCGCAGGGAGAGCAATTATTTTAGGGCCATCAATCACTGATAACACGAAGCTGATGAGCTGTAAAAGCTTTTAAAGCGTTGCCTATGGTCAATTTTGGGTATGCTAGTTCTTTGCGATTTCGCGGGTGCGCGCAATTTTTAAGCTTGACGTATTTGGTGTCTATTTACCCGACGTGACCCCGTCTATTATATTTTACCAAAAAACTGGGGTAATAATAAATGTTTTATAACATAATGTAAAAAAAACGTTTTTTTCAACATTTTCAGTAATTTTTCCTGAATATAGTAAAAAATAAACCCCCCTGTGGTGATTAAATACCACCAAAAGAAAGCTCTATCTGTCCCCCAAAAATGGTATAAAATTAATTTCAGTACAGCATTGCATGACGGAATCAATGTCAGACCAAGTACTGCAGCGCTGAATACTGAAAAATGGCCTGGAGAGGAAGGGGGTGTAACACCACGGTCAGCAAGTGGTTAAGCAACTTTAATCTGTTAAAAACCTGCTTGAAAATAGCTGAAAAGTGATATCATTTCTGATTATTGCTATAGATCCTAAGGGGTCTATTCACTAAGCTGCCGCAGGCAGCTGAGTGAATGACCGACCTAAAGCGAAGTGAGCCGAACAGCGTTCGGCTATTCACTTCAGCCGTACATCGGGTGGCTTCGGGTCGGCCGAACATGCACAGCATGCAGAAGGAGTTTGACTCAGCCGATCCAACATCTGGATCGGCTAAGCCGAACCTCAGGCAGGCAACTCGCTGCTGTTCGGTCTATGCTTATAGATGCCGAACAGCAGTGAGTGAGCGGCATTCGGCTCGGTTGTTCTGCTCAGTCCCTCTGTGGGACCGAGCAGAACAGAAAAATAGTTTAAAAAGTAGAAAAAAATAAATAGAAAACGATTGTGCGGAGCTAGCAGTGACAGCTAGCTCCGCCCAACTGTTTTCTGTTGTCCGGCGGTTCTGCTGCCGTCCAAAAAAAGAAAAAAAAGAAACTCTCCAGGGCACTCCGGGAGTCTCCCGATCCCGGGCGCCAAGGAGAGAAACACTGCTTTTTCGTTTTTTTTTTCTTTATTCTGACACAGAGCCGTATCAGAATAGAAAAAAATAAAATAATTTTTGGCCATAGGAATGCATTGCTAGATTCCTGTTGGCTATTTCAATTTGCAATAGCCAATAGCAAACTAGCTATTGTTCCTGCCCTCTGCTGCTGTCAATCAGTAGTTGTGGATCTGATGGAGAACTGCGGGTGCAATGCTAGTTTGCGGTGCAATGCGGGTGCAAAGGCGGGTGCAATGCTAGTTTGCTATTGCAATTTAAATAGCCAATAGGAATCTAGCAATGCATTCCTATGGCCAAATTTGTTTTTTTTTTCTATTCTGACACGGCTCCGTGTCAGAATAAAAAAAAAAGGAGAAATCAGTTGTTTCTCTGCTTGGCGGCCTGGAGCGGGAGACTCACGGAGCACCAGGGAGAGTTAGGCTGTTTGGAGATCAGTGTCCCTGGTTAGCTGTTAACCATGGACGATGATCTCTATGCAAGTGGCCGGAGCCAGCCGTAAGCTATAGTGAATAGCCCGTACAGCAGCCCTTCGGTTCTACTGAACCGAAGGGGTCCTGGGGCCGAAGCTAGCTGAAGGATCGGCCTAAGCTACGGCTAGATCCTTTGGCTGCTT
Organism: Nanorana parkeri; assembly: GCF_000935625.1. Classification (NCBI taxonomy): domain Eukaryota; kingdom Metazoa; phylum Chordata; class Amphibia; order Anura; family Dicroglossidae; genus Nanorana; species Nanorana parkeri. The sequence goes on along the minus strand of NW_017306507.1, from coordinate 1,530,708 downwards.
CGTGAATAGACCCCTAAATGTCAGGTAAAATAAAAAGAAAAAGGTTTGTAGGTATCTTCTTAGTAAATTCAAGTATGCATACCTTTTTCCCAGGGTTTTCTGGCTGGTCCATCATGAGTCCTTCCTTTTCTGTGGTTCCAGTACTAAGCTGTCCTTACTACACTACTGAATGGTGCTCACATCATGATGTGTATGTACTGTTCAGTGAAGTAACGATTTTTAATGGCAAATACCAAAAACACTAAACAAGCAGCTTGTAAGCCAAATGTACACCAATGTGTCAATGAAAAACACATTGTCAGGAAAAGATACATGGGAATAATGTAACCTGAAGTCAAAATTTCCTGAACTAACTGAATACTATTAATGTCATATTTTTTTAATTTAGTGCTATTATGATGATTTTTTAATCCTCAGTGAGTTGGGGCTATTTATGTTGGAAACATACTATGAAAAAGCATACTTTCTAGAGATAATAGAATTGGCTGAAACTTGGTTCAATCAAAAACCATCAATTTAAAAAAAAAAATTAATTGTTAAATTGCATAGGGTGCATTGAATTGCATAGGGTGCATTGAATATCACCCTATGCTGTCAGTCCTCTCACTATAGCAGTTACAACATGTTGTAACTATAGCAGTTACAACATGTTACACTATCAGGGCTGTTCACAAAAGGATGAAGGGTTTGGAGAAGGCAGGATAAGTGAACAATCTAGGACAACATAGCTGAACTGGAATGTGAGCTGAATTGGAGAATTTTTCATTTTTTCAAATCAACTATTTTGGCCTAGGTTGTTCACTTCTCCAACTCTTCACCCTTTACTGAATAGCCCTCTTTGTCTGCTTTCAGTACTCTCTTAGGCTAGGTTCACACCTAGGCGACTCCTGACCGTGCAGCAATCCGTGTGAACCGATCACGCTGTGGGCGCCATTATTTTCTAATGGTACCCCAGTCGCGCCGGGTGGATTGCAATGCAAGTGAACACGATTAAAAAAAGCCTAAAACAGCAGCGAGTCGTGTGTCGCAAAAAAGGTACTTGTACCTTTTTTAGCGATTGCGCGCGGATGTCACCCCATTGAGATCAATGGGGACGCATGCCAATCGCTGTGTGCACCTGAACACGATCGCATGTCTCGGGTGTCGTGCGGTGTATTGCAGGTGTGAACCAGGCTAAAGTCAGGGACTAGATTAGCCAATTCTCACACCTTATTGACTGCTGTGAGGCTCTATCCAGGAGCAAAGGGCCTTATCAAACTGGGACAATTTTCACTGACCATGAATTCACCCAAGTTAATAAAATACAAACAAATACAAGCAATACAGAAAATATTTGAAATCGTTTTATAAATGTTCAGCATTGTAGGGAGAGAGTAGCAGACAACATACTTCTGGACCTCCACAGCTGCAACTGCTTCTAAGAATTTGTGGTTTGGAGGTTTGCAATCTATTTGAAGGTATCACTCTGACCAAAATCACAACGTTCTGGGAAATTGCAATTGAATAAAACAGCCCTGGCCGTTAAAGAAGTAGCATCACTGAGTGTAATGCAGGAAATGTAGCATTTAGATGCAGCCAGGTCACTGGGGATCTATTTGAGTGATGCTTTAAAGGGTAAGAAAACATTCAAATACAGTTTTCTGAAGGTTTTTCTGCCCGTTTTTCCCACCCACTGACCCACCCAGTCCTGTCACATGCTCCCAATGTTAACCTCTGACCGTCCAATCTTCATCCTCCCCCTGCCTGCACATGCTCAGTAGAATCACCTTTTATGGAGCAAGTGATGGCTCAGCAGAAGGATCAAAGTCTATAGGCTTCTACAACGCATGCACAAATAGTAGAAAGAACAATGGTCAGTCAAAATTAAACACAAAGGGTAAGGAAGGGTAGAGAAGCTTTCAGAAAACTGTGTTTAAACGTTTCATTACCCTTTAAGATGCAGAACAGCATTACAATCAACTAAATCACCAATGTTAACAAATAATAAGCAAATAACTGTATTTGGTGGTGGACAAATTATACATTTAGTATTCATTTATCCAAAACTAACTTAGCAAATTAGGATGCAGTTCCCCTGTGTTTTATCTGGTGTGTTATACACTGTATATTTAAAGCACTTCAAATAAAGTAAAGCCCCCTTCCTCTTGTTAAAGCAGTGCACTTAACAGAAAAAAAAATCTCCCATCGAGATCCAGGAGACTGCCAAGTACTCCATATCTTGTGGGATAATGCTCAAGTACAATGCAGGATCATCTTCCCATGAGATCTGGGCTATTCTGAGATCTCATACTCCAAATTCTCACTGAAAGGATGAGGATATCACCCTCCCCTACATGCTGTCAGCATAAGCAGGGGAAAGGTAAGTATAAAACAATTTTTTTCCGATAAGTTTTTTTTAGTTTAGAGCAGTGTTTAACAAGGAGGAGGGGGCCTCACTTAATAAGTGGACTTGGCTATTTTATGTAAGTTCCACTTTATTTTTACAGTTCATGCAACCAAGAAAGTTTTCACTTTAGTGTATTGGTTGCTGAGTTAATACTTTATGCAATAAAATATTCTTTTTTTAGTTTGAAAAGTGAGGAGAAAACACAGATTACTCTTAGTTCTGTATAGAGGCACCCTTAGAGAAAATACTTTTTTCTCTGAACTACAATCCATTCATCAAAGAGTCTAGCAGGTGTTGTCCTTGCACAGTATACAATATTGGAATATGTGCTGTGTTCATGTGTTAAAATAAGCTGAAGGATGAGAATTCTTAGTGATAAGGGCATAATAATATATTTAGGTGAGTTCACATTGTTTTTATGAACAGCAGTTATTTTGTCAAGTTCATAAATTACCAGTTCCTCTTAAATCCTTTAATGACTTGGGGTCATTGATGTGTGGGCGTTCAGACCAAATTTAACTAAATTAGTATTTATCAGGTAACTTGAAAATAAATGTTCCTAACTTTTTCATTTTTACATTAATTAAACATTTTTACACTGTTTTCAAGGATATATATAGTGCTTATTTTGCACAATGTTTAATATATTATCTGATCAGATTTATTATAGGCTTAAAAATAGAGAAACCTGTTTACATTTATTTTTTTTAAGTTTTATTTTTGTTAACCACTTGGGTACTGGGATCTTTTTCTCGCTAAATCTTCTTGAGTCCCAAAGCTTTTTTTTTCTTTCACAATATTTTTTTTAAACATTTTCTAGAATAACAAAAATAACATTAAGGCCAAAGTAAAAAGAAGTGCTATGTAGCACACTAGACAGAAATCAAAACATGAAGGTCACCTTTAGCTGGAAGGCAGAAAATGAACAGGGAAATTCGGTGCATTGGAAAATGCTGGTGCCCAAATTTGGGCCATTACCAAGCAGAACATTTGGTGGGCACCTAAGTCAATAACTGTGTAAATCGCGATAGATGTAACAAATAGAGGGACTGAAACTACACAAGGCAAGGGACATGAGGAAAGAGGGGCAAATGAAAAAGAGGAATAAAAGAAAAAGAGAAAGAGAAAAGGGAGAAAAAAGAGAAAAGATAGGAGCAACGGATCTTTAGGTAGACAACATTTGGGACCAAAAAGTAAGAGGCCTGGAGTAATCTATCCAAGGTTGCCAAATGGCCAAGAAACAGTCATGACAGTGGTGTATTTAGGTTTTGTGCTGCCCTAGGCAAGACTAAACTCGGGCACCCCTCCAATCTAAATTTGCCCCACCCCTTCCTGTTTAAGACCCTCCCCGTCTGTAAACTCCACCCCTTCCTCTTTAGGGTCCACCTTTTACTCTTAGAGCTCTACCTCTTCCTCTTTAAACATTAAAAGTGGATAACAAGTGCATATATTTTGTTGTTTTGTGTAGCATTATACAAGAGAGACCGTGGAGAGAGAGGAGAGAGAGACAGCCAGGGGAGTGAGCCAGGAGAGACAACCCAGGAGGATAAGCAAGGAGAGACAGCCAGGAGAGAGAGCGAGGAGAGACAGCCAGGGGAGTGAGCGAGGAGAGACAACCAGGAGGATAAACAAGGAGAGACAGCCAGGAGAGAGATTGAGGAGAGACAGCCAGGAGAGACAGCCAGAAGAGAGAGCGAGGAGAGACAGCCAGGAGAGAGAGCGAGGAGAGACAGCCAAGAGAGAGAGCGAGGAGAGGGCCTGGGGAGAGAGAGAGGGGAGACAGCCAGGAGAGAGGGCTATGAGAGTGCCTGGGGAGAGAGAGGGGAGACAGCCAGGAGAGAGAGCGGGGAGAGTGCCTGGGGAGAGAGACAGTGATGAGAGACAGCCAGGGGAGTGAGCAAGGAGAGACAACCAGGGGAGTGAGCGAGAATAGAGAGCACAGAGTGACATGTTGGGGTTGATTTACTAACCTTATAAACACGCCACAAACAAGTATGCACCTCTGTAGTGTGTTCCCTCCCAGCATGATCTATTGGTGGAATCTAGACACCTTTGTAGTGTGTACACACCCAGCAGGTGTGTTGTGCAAAGCCCTGCATGAATTGCAAGGTGATGTTGTGTAAATTAGCTCTACGTTGTGTTGCTTGCGTTGATGAATGCAGGAATGTAAATGCATGAGCTAACCATTTTTGTCTAAACTGTGAAGCAGCATCATATATGCATCATTGGGATGATTTTTCCATATATGGCATTAGTGGAAATATGCTTTTAGAGACTTGCATGCCGCTATTAGAGCGGCGTGTAGCCTATGGCGCATGCTACATGACGCGCACGTACGTAAATACATAAAACCGCGCCATAACGGCGTGAAAATGTGACACGTTGCTCGTGTTTGGTTGATAAATACGTTTTGCTGTGTAAAAATGCACACGCACCTGGTGCGTGCATGTGTTTAGGTTAGTAAATCACCCCCGTTTTGTCAGTGATTTGGGGTCATACACTGTCAGAATACACGAACAGCAACCGGCTGCCGGCTAATTGGCTGCCGGCTCTGTTCTTACAAAGATCTTCCAACTGGTTTTTTCGATCAGCTGATCGAGGGATGCTACCTGAAAGCGGCACCCACTATGTGAATTTTGGCCGGTTTATCAAGAGCCAGCTGAAATTCATACAGTGTATGGCCACCTTTATAAAGTAGAATCAGAAGGAAGTTAATTATTGCTGCTATCTGGGAGTCTAGAAAGTCATGACCGATCAGTGGCCCCTCAGGGCCAGGGTTAGAAAGCATATACAGTGCATTACTGTGCATGTCATAACCGAAATTTCAATGACACCTGACCTGTGTACAGTGCTCGCTTGTCACTTTCACACTCTTTTCTTTCTTCTCCATTTTACACTTCAGCTTTCAGTGTCTGAGGCTCTCCTGTGCTTTGGACTTCAGATCTTCTGTCTTATTCTCGGCCTCCAGATGCTGAGCATCTATCTGCCGCAGTCAACCAGATACCAGTCAGCCTCCTGGATCACCCCCTCCAGCTGCTGGCGTAGTCCAGAGTCTTGGCTTTCTGTCTGTCTCCTTTCCCAGCAAAAGGTGCAGATCATGATGCATACCAGCAGGACCTGTCTGCTTGGCATCAGGTGGCAACCCTATAGCCCTCCTTTTGACCACTGCCTGATGGGGCACTGTTACGCTCCCCCCCTCCACTCCCCCCAGGACGCTGCAGCCCGGCTGTTATTATTAGGCTTCAAGTTTTCTGTTTCCCTCGCCTTCAGGCAGAGTGGTGGCCATCCCCCTGGGGAGATGAAAGAAGCATTCTTTCAGAGTCTGGGCTGAGGCACGTGAGTCGAGGAGGGGAGGGGGAGGCTTGCAGCACACAAAGGAGGCGAGAGATCGGGACAAGAAGGTAATGTCCCGTGCTGACAGTGAACCGCTCATGTCTCAGTGTCTGATGAGGAAGCTGTTTACTCATGATAGATACGCCCCTGGGTCATGAGTGTCCATCAATATATCCAATGGAGTCCTCCAAGCTCTAGCTATAGTCATTTTGGTGGCAACAAAAATGTGGGAAACTGATATCCTTTGCAGGCTTTTCAGATGCGGAATGGATTTCAGCAATAATGCCTCACAGGGGTCCCTCCATAGGTGAACATTAAGGATAGTGCGAATCAAGTTAAAAACTCTGATCCACAATTTAGATGCATGTGGAACCAGATATGGAGCATAGTGCCAGGGTCAGAAAAACCCTGACTACCATGGGAGAATACGACGGGATCCATGTCATAAGGGGCAACGGGTAATAGTATCACCTGTGTAATACTTTATAAGAGTTTTCAACTGCCAGCACATTGCAAGAGCAGCGGGCTATAGACTCCCAGGTGGCTCGCCAGTCTTCAATAGGCAAAACCTACCCAATTCCTCCTGCCACTTGTTTTGATAGGCTGTGGGAGTGAGAGTGGAAGAGGACATTAAGGAACAGTAAAGTAGAGAATTGAGTCCAGGGGCATGTGGGTTTGAATGAGAACATCGTTCAAATGGAGTTAGCATAAAGGGGGAGGGATTGTGTTTCAGGAGGGACTGGATGAAATGGTGTAACTGAAGATAGCGATAGCATTCTTGCAAGAGAATAGAGTGAGATTCACGGAGTTGTTGGAATGATTTAGTGACCAAAGAGTACACCATTGTAAAACCATGCATCTCCCACCAAGAAAAGGAAAACAGGTCAGGGAGGCTAGGGGGGAAGAGGGGAGAATGAACTATACAGGTCAAGGGTAAGTGCAAGGAGATTAGGTTACCAGAGAATTTGACGTTATCTCATATCTCAAGAGTGCTGGGCGAAATCTGGTTGAGGTTGGAGGGATGATGCGAGGGTGGTAGACATAAGAACGCAGAGATACGAAGGCGGTGACATTACGGCAAGTCACAACAAGCCCATAAGGGAAGTGGAGTGAAAAATGGTCAATGGTGCTATATTGGCAGCCACATATACAAATATATAAAGAGAGGTTTATAAATGCCAAGCCACCCTGTGACTTACAACGATAGAGAACATGTTGGTTTATTTGAGGTTTAGAGTTAACCCAGATAAAGAATAGCACTTTACATTGTAAGATCCGAAATATATGACTCGGGATTGAGATAGGTAAGACTCGGAAAATGCATAGCAATTTAGGTAGATACAACATTTTTTGGCATGGATCCTGCCTATCCAATAAATGGGATACTGTTTCCAAGAGTTTAACTATTTATCTAGAGCTCTCAAAAGAAAGAGGATATTGGCGTCATATAGTGTATCATACAAGGTAAGGAAAATGTCTAGATGTTTAAGAAAAGGGGTCCATAGGAAAAGAGGAGAGGAGACAATTCATGCACTGAGGAGATAAAGATATGCTCAGGGCCTGAGACTTAGATTGATCTCAGAAATCTGTGAAGGTGAAGGGAACTTAGAAAAGGTTAAGAAGCGAAAAATGGGGGCTAGTAATCATTAAGAGGACATCATTGGCGAACATGGAAAGTTTGGGATCTACACCAGCAACTTCAATGCCTCATATGTCTCGGTGAGACCTTTTACATTCAGCCTAAGGATCCAAAACCAAGAAAAACAAAATAGGTGGGAGCGGACATCCTTGGCGAGAGCCTCCAGCAATGGGAAAATGGATAATTCAAAGCCGCAATATTCAAGTTTGGCTTGAGGAGATGAATAAAGGGACTTGACCCAGGATATAAAGTGAGAACCAAAACCCCACAATTGAAGGACTTCAAACAAATATGGTCATGCCAGTATATCAAAGGCTTTTTGAAATATCCAATGACAGTAACATCATCTCATAAGAGCGAGTGTGGGCTAGATGGATTGGATGCCTGTTGACGAGGGGTGAAACCAACCTTGTCTTTCTTGATCAATTGCCCAAGGATCTGATTGATGCCAGACATCAATATTTTAGAAATAATTTTGACATCCACGTTTATCAGAGATATAAGACAGTAATGTGCCCATGAATGAAGGGTTCCTATCAGGCTTTGGTAATCACAATATTAGCGGTTAACATTTTCAGTTAAGTGATGTCTTGGCTTTACAAAGTATACCTCAAATTATATTATTTTGTGGTCTACTCTAATGCACTATGCATCTTTTTTTGGGACAGATAGGGCTTTAATTTTGTAGCAGATTTAGATACATATATTTTGTTTCCTTGGTTTTTATTGAGAGTAAATGTTAGAATTGTTTTGAAAAATTCATTTTTTAAATTTTTCTCAACATTTTGTTTATATGCAGCATAAGCAGAAACACAGGGGGTGTTTTTTTTAGTTCCTGGGCTTAGTGCTGGATTTTGAATGTCAATGACATTTGGCAGTTTCAGCCTGAACTCTGTCCAGGACCCACAGGAGCTGCAGATTCCCATTGCTCTGTTAAAATAGTGCTGGGATAAATAGCCACTGCCACAGAGTCATTTTAAAATGGCACCTGGGAAACTGTTCTGTTTCCTTTTAACAAATGTACTTCAGTGTATCCTGCAAGGTTTATTTACTAAACAAACCTCCTGTGCTCACCATGGCATAGCTGTCATGAACAGAAACCACCCCAATTGGTTCCCTGAGTAAAGACTAAAAGCTGTGAAAAGGAACATGGATTAATGGTCTCTCAGCATGTTGAGGAAAGTTCATTTACAGGTTGAGGTCTTCAACTGCTAGTGTAATTCTGTTGTTTTCCAGCTAACTCAGGGAGTGTGACCCATATTTATGATAGGCCTTGGGAGTCTTTGCCACCCTGACAATTCATTGGATGTCTTCCTCTGCCATCGGCCTGAATTTAGAATTTATATAAGCATCATCTATTGTAAACATTCCACATTACATCTACTTTTTTTAATGTAGGTGAATTTTATACAGTGCAGTAAGCATTTATTGCTGAAATAGGCATGCTCTATAAATTGTGAAATGTAGGAGACTAATGCTTGCATATAACAAGACATATTGAGGAGAATTTATCAGAACTGGAGCAGACGAAATCTGGAGCAGTTGCCCAGGGCAACCAATCAGCTTCTTCCTTCAGTTTGTTCAGTTAAGATTTGAAAACGAGAGAAGCTGATTGGTTGCCATGCAGAACAGCTGGTCCAAATTTTGTCTGCTCCAGTTTTCATAAATTCCCCTCATTGTTTCTTCCATAGTAATAGTGCTTACATGTTAAGGTTAAAATGTAAGCTTTAACGTGTTGTATGGACCTAACTATGACATGTTTATGGTTTATTTACTTAGCAATGGAAGTTGCACTTTACCTTTGTTGCACATACTTTATTTAAGACTGTTCCTTCCTGTAAATTATGCAAAGTTACCCAAGCACTGTGAGATGTGCTTGCCAAGATGTATGACTTATTGTAGAGTAAGGAAGAATGACTCTGTCAGCTAAGTCTGTGCAACATGACTAACTACAAAATGTCAAGCATTGTGCGTGTGAAGCATCCTTTGATGACAAGAAGTATGAAAAGAACAGACAAGAATCATCTTGTTGTACAGTATCAAAGAAGAGCAAGACCGCATTACCAATATAATGTTTTTTTCTAAAACAATCAGCATATCAAGTATCACTGTAAATGATTCATTAGTTCACAATTATGTAAAATATGATGTCATTCATTAATAGACTGAATATTAAATATACTTAATGTATCCGCAATGGAAGTGGTGAAGAAGAAAAAATATCCATATGCCTAATGAAAAATAATTGGTAGGCATTAAAAAGAACATGCATATTTTTCAGTTTGTAAATACACACCTAAAAATGACTACTGAAATAAAATGATTCCTCTCACATGGCTTGGTGGATAGGGAATAATAACACCTAATATATTATACTGTATGTTATGCAGCCATGGAAAGCTTTTTATTCATATCTGTGACTTATTATATTCTTCTTGTATATACCAGAAATGTTTGTCTTGGAATTACTGGTCCCTTAAAATGTGATTAATTACTGGAATGCTATACTGAAGCAGTACATATGATGTCATTGCTCTCCTCTCTATAAAATGCTGGTTTCTCTAATGCAATTGAATACTTTCAAAGTCACTGACTCAGAAAAGGAACATGGATCAGGTTTTTTGATTTCACTGGCTGCATGCTCATCTCACTTAAGTGTCCTAGAAAATACAAAAAGCAAGGGATGAGCATGAAAGCAAGGGAATTAACATTTTTAAAGGGAGCTCAGCCATGGCAGTCAAAGTATGTACTTGTTTATTTTAAAGGTGTGCCCTCCATCCAGTCTACCTGTGATGTGGCTACCATCAGCCTCTTAACAGCCTCTATCTATTTGAACCTCAAATTCAACACAAATTGTGTATTAGCTGGTAGGTGTGAAAGCTACCTGACAAATTGTTTTGTAATTGATTGCTAAGAAAAATATAAATTGTATTGCAATTTGTAGCCAACTATTTTTTTTCTATAACTGTCAAAAAATTAAAAATCACTTAGTTATAACCATGGCAACTGTATTATGTGCATATACTGTACAGTATTTTCTAATCCAAGTATGTAGAGCTGTAGAGATAAAATTACAAAAAGCCAATTGGAGGGAATATAGTAACTTATATTTACAGCACTAAGTGTTACACATGTTGTTCTTACAGTATTGGAACTGATTATATGACCATAGGAAAGGTTCAACCTGCTAGTTAACACTCCTTTTAAAGCATTTCAACATATTTACTGGAAAGGCTGATCTAATAAATGATGCACATAAGCAAAGGCTGTGCAATAATTTGTAATGCATGCAAAAAAATTACAAGTCAGGAAAAAAAATGCGTTTCTATAAAAAAATTGTACACAACAAGTGCATTTCTTCTTGCAATACAGGCAGCATACATTTACATAAAAGCACAGGCAGCCAAAGTATTTAAAATGTCCAGAGTAAAAAGCATGTGCATGCATGTGGTTAAACCAGAGGCAAAGAAATGAATGCATCCTTCGGGATCTAAACTATTAAAGTCTAACATACACAAGAGATTTTAAGGAGCCAAGGATAAGGTAGAACCATTGAAATTGTTGGAAATTACTTCCATTAGGTGTCAACCATAATTCTTTCATGCACACCGACTACTTGCTCCAGGGATTTTCCTAGGCTGGAATAAAACTCATATGCATGTATCTTGATGGTGATTTGGGCATAACATAAATTGTGCCTGTTTATACTGAACATTCTACCATTACCAGAGTCTGACTAAAAACTGAAGTGCAAAGTATATTAGTTATGTCACTTACGTTCACTACTGTAAACTTGAAAATAATAAATTCTGATGGCAAACTACACTTACTCACTAAAGAATGCTATTTAGAACAGACTAACAACAGGCTCGGAGAGTTATTTTGGCAGTCATTCTGTACTCTCATAGTCAAATATGTCTTGCCATGTATGCACATCATTGTTTGGGGTGTCTTCATGGTGAGTGGAAACACTAAGAGGTTTATTCCCAATTGAGCCGAAGGATATTGCCGTAGCTTCGGCTAATTCTTCAGCTCACTTCGGCCGCGGGTGCCCTTCGGTTCAGTTGAACCTAAGGGCTACTGTACGGGTTAATCACAATAGATGATGGATGAATGAATGAATGTTCTGCCAAAGTTCTAAAAATCCCAACCATACCTTCAATCCGAGCACAGCCCCGGCAGGGCAGGAAAGGGGGGGAGACGAGCGAGCGCCCCCCCCCCCTCCCTGCACCAGGCAGGGCCACATGCCTTCGGCATTGGGAGGGTGCTTTTCCAGAGTAGCCCCTGGAAAAGCACCTTGTCCACATGCTGATGAGGGCAAGGGCCTCTTCCACCACAACCCTGGCCCAGTGGTTGTGGGGTTCTGTGAGCCAGGGGTCTTATTTGCATCGGGGTACCCCTTTAATAAAGGGAGCACTAAGATGCTGCCCCCCCCTTGTGAACGAGTAAGGGGTACTTGTAGCCCCAAAAAAGCCCCACAAATTCCAAAAAATGATCCAACAAAGTAATCCAGGGTCAATCATGTTGTCCAGCAAGGTCTACACTGCCACCGACTCATCAAAATAAAAAAAACCGATGCCCACCAACCTGACCACACAGGAGGAACTCCCACAGCAAAATGAACAATTTGACAGATGGCGGCTGAATGTAAACAGATAGGCGGAGCTAACTGTGACATCACCACTGGCTCCGCCTATCTGTTGACATTTGGTCGGCAGCTGTCAAATCGCTATTGCAAGTCCCGGCCACATGAAAACAAAAGGGCGGAGTTGGCCGTGACGTCGCTCCACCCATTTGTTATCATACAACGACAGGCTACTGTCCTTAGGTAATTTAAGGACAGTAGTCTGTCATTGTATGGCAAAAAAATGGGCAGAGCCAACTCCGCCCAATTGTAGGGAGAGCCCCTTGTTCTCATCAGCATGCAGAGAAGGTGATTTTCCAGGGGGCTACTTGAAAAGCACCCTTCCAATGCTGATGGCATGCGGCCTGGTATGGCACAGAGAGGGGGGTCACTTGTTTCCTCCTGTTCCTGCCCTGCCTGTGCTAGGATTAAGGGTCTGGTTAGGAATTTTAGGGGGACCCCACTTTTTTTGTTCCCATATTTTGGGGTAGGGGTTCCCCCTTAAAATTCCTACCAGACCTAAAGGGCGTGGTATGACATTTGGATGAGGAACAGGGGGGACCACCTGCTTTTTTTTTTTTTCTTTTGTTTACATGTTTTTTTTCTGCTTGCTACCTCCGAGGTACCCGAGCAGAATAACCGAGCCGAGTTGCATTCGGCTATTCACTCACTGCTGTTCGGCCCCTATGAGAATAGGGGCGAAGGGCAGCAAGGGAACTGCCAGGCGTTCGACTCAGTCTATCCAGATGTTGGATCGGCTGAGTCGAACGGGTTCTTAACTTTGACTCAGCCGACAAGCCAGCATGTGTATGGCTGAAATCAGCTTGGCTGAAGTGAATAGTCAAACAGCGTTCGGCTCCCTTCACTTCAGCTTGGATATTCACTCAATAACCCTTTAAATTTTCAGCATTATGAAAGATGTTGTCACATACCTGGTGGAGTCAATGAAGATGGCCTCCCTTGCAGCTCTAGTCCTGGAGCTCCTGGATAGCGGAATAATGTTAGTAAATTCTGGCCAGGTGTGCAGGGACACAGATTGGCACAGGTTCCGGAAGATGTCACCAAGGCAAGAAGGGTCAGTCTCTGCATTTCTGATGAGTCCTGGGCAGGAAGCAGGCACATGTGTAAAATGCACAGGAGTCAGAGTACCAGAAGAGCGGTAGTCAAACTAGCCTGATTATCAACCGGTGGGCAGAGCAGTAAAAGGCGACAAGAATGTAGTCAGGAACAGACTAGGGTCGGTAATGTTCGGGCAGGGAGGTACAATGCAGCAGACAGAAGCAGTAGTTGAAGAAGAAGCCAGGGTCACAGGAACACAGAAAAATGGATGGAAGGTCAAACAAGCTGGGCCGGAATCAGGTGAACCATCAGGACACAGAATCTCAAGAACACAGGAAGGCTGTCGATCACTCAGCTCCAGAGGACAGAACATCACAGCTTAAATAGCCCATAGGACACCACAATTCACAATGCGTGGGTGCACTGGTTGAACGTATGTGCAGGCAAAAACATGTCTGCTCAAATGTGCATGGAAAAGCAATACTCTATGAGCTGAACCAGGCACATGAGCATGTGTAACCCTGACTCTGGCTTTTTGACAGATGTATAGCTCAGCTACATAATACATCCATACTGAACAAGATATATAGTATATACTGTATATAGTTAAAAAAAATACATTTTAAAACTTTACTGGATTACAGTTAGAGTTAGATCATCCCCAAGACAACCTAGTCAGAAGCCTAAGGCCAGGTGGATATCAAATTTGCCAAGTTTCGACATTCATATAGTGCAGTAGGTCAAAGCTGTGCTTCACAAAGGAGGAGACAGTTGGAGTCTGATGGGCTATGCCAGTTCAGACAATACAAATTGGGAGGCTTCTCTATAATCTTTTTTTTATTTACCCCCAATTACAAATAATGTTTTAAAGAAGATGTATATTACTTTTATAAAATAAACATGTTCAGTGCTGCATACTAAATTAAACGATCTTCAACATTTCTATGTTCAGGCCATGTTGTCTAGCATAGAACGTCGGTGATACTTTAGAACTAACGTGTTTGAAAGTAATCCTATTTAATAGCAGAAAAGTAAGATTAACAACACTATCTATATGTGTGGATTGAATACAACCAGTTTGATTTTTTTATGTCATGTTTGAAGTGGTTCAGATATTTAATGAACTCTGTCTTAATGCTGGCATGGAATAAGAAAGCATGTACTTCCCAATGATTAATGACTGGCAGAAGCAAAATTCAATATACATAAATCATTACTCTGTTTTACATACCAGTCTTGAGACACACGTGAAGGTTTAAATTTACCACAGGAAAGTGCAGCTCTTTCCAATATATTGTAATGAGCTTACAGCATTTAAACTGCATTCTGAAGTTAGATTTAATCATTCTTATAATTCTTTAGATATATTTGGTTTCATAAATAGTATTTTTCTTGAGCATGTATATACATGTGTTGTAATGAAATCTTCTGTTAAATGTACTGCCTGCTCCATATGTCACTATTAAATATGGATTCAGCATGACCTAAATCCAAGCTTTGCTAAATATAGCAGTAACTGGGAAACGGAGGTGGGGGGGACTCCTATTTGCTGTTTGATGCCATGAGTTCTATTGAAAATAAATTCAGCAATGGATAACCACATAGATCTGACAGAAAGACAGGAAAAAAAGAAAATGTCAAATTGTGTATCCAGCTGAAAAAGATTTAAAATAGAGTAATCACAAGATTATCTTTTTTTAGCTGAGGTCATGAAAATGAACTTTTTCAGGTTTTTTTTTTTTTTGTTTAAGGTTAAAAATCATTCGCTTATGTATCCATGCATAGGAGAGCTTGGTTAATATTTTTCAATAAAGATTTTAGAGTAAAAACAGAAATGGCTTTCATGAATTTGTTTTCTGGGTCAGCAAAGAGATGAAGTAAAAACAGCTGATTAGCAAGGCAGAGGAAATCCACTGGGAATTTCAGAAAAGCAGCCAACTTGAATAGGGAGCTCTTTGTGACAAGCCTTGCTCTAAGTCTCAAGTATGTATTTTTTTATAGGTTGTATTTTTGGTTCAGGAAAGTAATTTCCCCACTTCCTTATTAATGCGACCGAGCATTTTCTACCATACACTATGAGATTAGTAGTAAAGGAGAAGTTTTCAATTTTATCACATAAATAGCAGAATGCAGCATAACAAAGAACTACTATGTTTCTATATAACATATATATATATATGGAGTTTACATGCAGCAGCTGTCACTCGATCATTAATTTGAATGGGTGACAGTTGCCGCTCGTAACATGTGCATACATTAAAACTGGTATATATATATATATGGTATATATATATAGACACACTGTATTTGTCAGCTAAATGTAGTATTGCATATAAATATTTTGCATCCTTGTTCTAAGTCAAGAAGAGGAGCATTTTTTCCAGGATATCCAATTGCAGCTTTGATGTAAATCCTGTTCTTTACAAAACTCAGTAGCTCAAGCTGATATCAACACATGCAAGTTAATTAGTCCAGGCATTAGCTCATTATGATGACTTATGTCTTATTGTATAGCTGAGTTTGAAGTTTCTATCAAGCAGGCAATATCTGCTTTGCTCTCTCTGTAATGCACTGTGCTATGGGAATCATTTATCATGTATTAATTGTATATTCGTGAAAAAGGGATTGTATGTAGATAGTAGAAATACACAAAAAAACGAATGAACTTACAAAAAAATACCCAAACCATTATACTGTAATTTCCTTTTTACATGTATTGTTTAACAAAAACAACTGACAATGTTATGGAGTGAAGTCAAAGGTATAATAATCCACTAAGAATGAGAGAAGTGATTTTGCCTATATTATTTTGCAGTGAAATTACAGGTTTTACCTTTGATGAAAATTTCCTTGAAACTAGCCCTAAATTTAAACACATGGCTTTTTTTTGTTTAACAAAACCATGTAAATGAAATTTGTAAAAACAGGTTTCCATTTTTTCCATTTTCATGCAGGGTTAGGTTGCAGATTTCTTTCTTCCTGAATCTTTAATGTTGTGTTCCCAACTTGAGAAGGTTATGTTGTGATAAAAGAACAGGCTCAGGATAGTTGAAAGGAGTTACCCTAACTCCCAGCTGTCATTTAAATCTAATTCCATGCTAAAAAAAAACAAAAAAAACAAACACTCTAATTTTAACAATCTCATTGACCGACGGAGGGGTGGGGGGGCATTTATCAAGTGAATTAGGTATACTATTGGAATCAAATTAGAATGCCTCTCAACAGAGTCTTTGTGACAGTTTTCCCCTGCACCTGTAATCCTTGACAGTCAACTTTAAAAGATTGGCACAGGTCTGTGTCAAGTGTACCACTGTAGATGGAACAGAATTT
Organism: Nanorana parkeri; assembly: GCF_000935625.1. NCBI lineage: Eukaryota > Metazoa > Chordata > Amphibia > Anura > Dicroglossidae > Nanorana > Nanorana parkeri. The sequence continues at coordinate 1,514,337 of NW_017306507.1, read as the reverse complement.
CACTATAAACAGATTCATTATTTTTTGGGCAAACCATGCAGTGACATGGATTGGTTTTCGGGCTGCATCTTTCAAATGCAGTGTCTGTTCCATCTACTTCTGGATTGTTAATGTGACTTCTGCCTATTGAAGGCTCAATGCCATTGCAACTTTTTGAGCACGTTTCTTGCTATTACATCTGTTTAATAAAGACCTCTACACTAGGGAAGGCACTCTTTGTTCCTTTGTGTTTTTGCCAGGTTCAATATTTAGGCAGAACTGTGCCCAGAAAACAAAATATTGTGACTAGGAAGATTTTATATTACATAGGAAACATACAATGTCTCTTCTGCAATTAAAGCTTCTTACCTTTCTCTTTGCAAGCTTTTTTACATTATACAGTAAGCTTTGCATGCATAGCTCTGTGTGCATGCCCGCATCTGCGGGGATTCTTAGATCAATTATCTCCCATGTGCATGTGCAGAAGTTACATTATCCCATGCCAGCCAATCAAGATGGCCAAAGGATCCTAAAGAAATGGGGGAGAAGATTAGCATCAGCAAGGGAGCGTGTGGACATAAAACAGAAAAAAAGAAGCGCTACTACCTTATGAACAACTTTGGTTAGAATGTAATATATGCAAATCAAATAAGAAAGGGGGTGACTCACTGTTTGCTGGTGGAGGATGATGGTGCCTGCAGGTGCAGAGGAACTGCTTGGAAACCTGAGGAGAGAGGCTAGAAGGGAGAAGCTGAGGCTGAGGACGGCGTCAGAATGCCGCAGCTCTGGACGTGTTAGGCACTGGATGTCACTATCGAGTGTTGTAAGGTCTCAGCTGGCCAGTCTGAGCTACGTGTGGAAATGCTGCTCTGATGCGGTATGCGGCGCTGTCAGTGGGCAGTGAATTTCAATGACAGTGATCGTCTGTGAGAAGATGAAAGGCTGGGGGGTCGTCTCACTGAGTGGTAGAGAATGTCAGTTGGCTACGCGTTTCGAGGCGAATGCCTCTTTTTCAAGCCTGAAGGGAAATCCAAGAACGTGCGGAAGTCTGAAGAATTCTTTAAATGTGACAGGTGGGTGGGACCAACAGCCGTGTACGAATGCTATTAATGGAAGCTTAAGGGGGGCCAGTTGAAAATCGTACTGTGCGATTGTCAAGCAGGAATGTCTAAGATTTTTGAACAGATTAAAACTTAACATTTATTGAAATAGCTATTAAGACTCTGTGTTTATGACAGGGAAAGTGAAGCTGGGAATAGACCTAAACATGTATAAACGTTAAAAAATTGTGTACTGTGTCTATACTGCTCACTGCTCACTGTTCCTATTTAGCTTTGTCTTGCTGTGCAATGGAAGTTATAAATGTGCCCATGTGTATGTTGCCAAAATGGCACATATATAACAAATATTCTAATATTTTTCTACAATTGCACTAAGGTAAAAACTAGCATTTTCATCTTTGCAGACGGATGGCAAAGAAGCCTAAAAATGGAGATCAAACTACTTTATAGATGGTTATTCCTAATTCCCCTAATTAAACTGATAATATACCCAAAGTATTGCAGAAGGATGTGCGAATCTGCCTGTGTTCGATTCACCTATTCACCTTGAATATTACTGAACTCAATGAGGAGTGAATAATGTTAGTAAATTCTGGCCATTTTTAGGGATAATAGGCAAACTATTGTGGTAAAAAGCATGGAAAGCTGGGTATTACTATAGGTGACATACAGGTAAAAACTCGAATAATTAGAATATTGTGCAAAAGTAATTGCAGTAAGTGCTGCAAAAGGGGCCCAAACCAAGTACTGAGTACGAATGCATGCTTGGACTTTTCAGAGGTCCGATATTGTTCTATGTACAATCCTTGTTTTATTGATTGCATGTAATAATCTACTTTTTTGAGGTTGTGGATTTGGGGTTCTTGGGGTTTTCATGAGCTGTAAGCCATAATCATCACAATGATGACAAATCACTGCTTGAACTATCTTGCTTTGCATGTAATGAGTCTCTCTCATATATTAGTTTCACCTTTTAAGTTGCATTAGTGAAATAAATGAACTTTGCACGATATTCTAATTATTCGAGTTTCACCTGTATATCAATGAAATAAAATACCATACAGTGGGAAAGGGTCTTTTCATGCAGCTTGTAAGGCAACATTAAAAAGACATAAATTCACTAAATAACATGCTTGGGGGAGTAATCTGGTGTTATGAAACGGTACAATTTCAGTGACAGCGTATACAGGCAGTGCATCTTGCACTTTCTAACAAACCCTCATTAAGAATTTAGAGACAGCAGATGATACAGCAGTGTAAAATTGGCCAGCATCACCAGCCTGCACTCAGGTGCGATCATCCACAGGTAATTGAAGCCTATGCCAATATATGCAAACAGGCTGCAATTGCCGTGGGTGGTAGCAGCTGTCATTGTATTGTACAGTGCCTCCCATCCACAGCCGTTCACATGAGCCCCATGGACTCATGCCACGATATTGACCCACTAAGCCTGTTGACCTTAGTAAAAAGCCCATGAACCACATTATGATTTTTTTTTTAATTATCCTGGGTAAATCTGTGTATTAAGTTGATAGGACCACGAATCATGAACCTGCATGATTTGCCTCAAACCCATTATAGTGGAGAACCTGAACTTCATCCCTTATATTGAAGGATATCTCTTCTTACCAATAATGTCATCCTTCAACTTGGCTTGCTCTCTACCAGGTCCCTTTTATTTACCCTTACTTTCTGAAAATGCATCTTGGCAATCACCCTGGGCATTTCTCCATGATGTAATTTTGACAGCTCCCCCTTCTCTACTGGTCTCTCATTCTGCTGTTTGCCCACCACCTCCATTGGCAGTGCTCATACCTTGTGCCCTGAAAAGAGATAAAAGAAAAAGTGCCTTCCCCTTGTGTGATACCATTTATTAAAACAGAGTGTCCATTCTACTCACATGTTCAGTCCTAATAACATTAGCAAACAATCCTGCAATCAAGAATCGTAGAGAACAAAGAAGATGAAGAGACCCTTCAGCAAGTGATGGTGGACAATAGCTAATGAGTTTCAAGGGTTAAGACCCACTTCTTTTTTTTCTTTTTGTTTTTAGCGTATCAATTTTTATTGTTTTCACAAAATAAACAGTAATGAAACATTGTCACAAGTATTCCAAATGTTTGCTCGCGAGATGTAGAGATGACATAACATCGAGTTAAATGACATTGTTACAAAATTGGTATCAAGTGAATGGTATAAAGAACATTACCATGTGTTGAAACAGTCTATAGAACTCAAAGAGGAACAAAATCATGGAGCAACATTGGAAAGGATTTGAATGAAGCAGGAGAGAGGAAAGAGAAAATAAATAAGCAGCAACACTATAGTAGATCATGGCATATTTAGAGGAGTGTTGTGTTGTGATGGGAGGAACCGCTGGATGAGTGGTGGGGATTGGGTAATCTCAGTACTTTTGGGAAATTTAGGGGGTGTAAGACCCACTTCTTCAGAGCTTATGGCACCATTTTGTTCACAGGATCATTACATCCAAAACACATTTCAAACCCACTGCAGGGAATTCCTATCTGCATTCCAGCAGTGGCCATCGCCCTAGATTGATCTACAATGTCCAGATTTGCAGATTGAGGCAAACCTGCACGAAGGACAAAGACTACATAACACAGGGAGCAGTACTGATTCAAAAGTTTCTTGAGAAAGGTTATAATAAAGAAATGATACAAAATTATTTTGTTAAACATAAGGCCCCATTGTCTGAGTAAAGAGTTAAGCACAGGAGATGGAAAAAAGGAGAGGGGAGTCGCACGCCGATGACGTAGGACGCTGACGCAGCGTTGCCCATCCACGAGCCTCGCCTAGTAATGCAAAGGAGAAGCAACGACCTTACCGGTTCTAACGAACTTTCCTCGCCCATAGCGCAAAGTTTTCGGCAGACGCCGGCACCAGATACCGGACACCAGCGAATTGGGATTAAGTCCCATCACAGCCTGACACTAAGCCTACCAGACCTCGGAAGCCCCCGGTAGTATCAACCCAGTGGATGGGGGGGAAGAAAAAGACACAGCAGCCGCAGCCACCACCACAGACGATAACAGCCACCATGAGACGGAGCTCCTCAACGAAAATCGGATCGTATTTCACAGGTACCAGGGTTAGACTGTCGGTAGAAGGGGGCAGTAGGCTGGAGCCTGTATCTTATACATCTATGGGTGGTCGCAAACAGGACAGTACACAGGGTAATCTGGCACAGGACTACGTTCCAGATACCCAGATACCAGATACCCATGACCACACACAGGCTAAAATACCCCTCAATACGCCCCCCGAGGAGTCCCCTAGAGGGAGAACGGAGGCCCAGAGGGATTGGAGGCAGAGCATAGGCAATCCTAAGATTGCTTGTTTTCAGGCACAAGATGAGGGGCAACAGCTTGACTTTGCAGAATGCCTGCGCTCTCTCGTCATCTCGTCTCGCTCTATCATCAAACAAAGATGATATGGAGGGCTATATCACCAGATTGGAAGCCACCTATAAGGAGGAATTGAAAGATATAAAAAAGAAATTTCCTATATAGGAGAGCGCGTATATGGGCTGGAGGAAAATATGGACATCTGCATCTCCAGATTGGAAATACAACAACAAGCTATTAATGCTCATTCGAGTCGATGAGGGACATGATGTATAAAGTAGATGACATCGAAAATAGAAGTAAACGTAATAACACACAATTACGAGGCATTCCCGAGTCAGTCGAGACACATGCCCAGGCCCGGATTTCCCACAAGGCCACCGAGGCCCGGCCTCGGGGCGGCAGAGTGCAGAGGGGCGGCAGCGGTGACCTTGTGGGGAAGTTGCGGGCGCCGGTGTAAGGTGTCAGCCGGCCGGCGGCCGCACACTACGGTCCGCCGCCGTCCAATCACGACGGGGCGGCCCGATCCGCCCTGCCATCTGGTTGCCATTCTTAATTGATTGGGAGGGGGGGTTGGCGGCGCGGGGGGGGCGTATTGTGGAACCTGGCCTTGGGGCGGCAGGGGGAGTAAATCCGGCCCTGCACATGCCCTCTTCCGAACAGCAAAGACCATACTGAACGATATCCTGGGGAAAACCCCAGAATCTGAATTAATTATTGATGGAGTCTACAGAGTACCAGAGTACCTGGTTATATGTCGTCTTCACTATTACACTGAGAGAGAAGCCATCCTAATATCAGCTAGAACTAAGAAATCAATAACATATGATGGTTATACAGTAACTATCTTCTCAGACCTCTCAAGACAAACATTGATGCTCAGAAGAGCCTTGAAGCCTTTATTAGAGATCTTACAGGAAAAGGAGATACGATATAGATGGGGGTTCCCTTTCCAGCTAATAGCAAACAAAACTGGAAGAACAGCAAGATTTAGAATGCCTGAGGACCTGATAGGATTCCTGGACACCCTGGATCGACTACAAATACAACTGACAGACTGGCCATTTGAATTAAATAAGAAGGAACATCAACAAATGAAGGGATGGACAGCAGTAAAGACTCAGGGAGCATATAAGCTGTGAAGGGAGAGGAAAGTGGGAGAGCCTTGATGTTTAATGGAGTTTGTGGATCCCCACCTCCCGCGGTCCCGCACCGTACCCCTATATCCCCCGTACTGGACGCGTCACTGGGGTGGCATGGGGGGGACGCGCGGCAGACGGGACACCATAAACAAAAATAAATATAAATACATAGTTTAGAATAAAGTTTTTCTTTTTAAGCTTAAGGTCTAGATAAATAATGAGGTACAAGGTCTAGGCTTGTGGTGGGACGAGGATTTAGTGTTCTTCTACTCGGCCACTACAACCCTAAAAAGTCCTGGTCGGTAGAACTATCTTATATGGTGCATGTAAGTTGTTATTGTAAATGTCTTACATACAAGAATTTGGTAAATGTTTGTATGAAGTGAGTATGAAGGGTGTAATGAGGATTAGAAAGGGACAGTATGTAGTAGTTAGGATGTTGAGACTGGGTTGTCACTGGGTTGATTGGTTGAACAGGTCTGATACAAACTGTACTACGGGGAATATAAAACTAAGTAATGATTAAGTTAACATTGGCTACATACAATGTCAGGGGATTTAATGTACCAGAAAAACGCTCACAGATTTTATATCATTTTCACAAACAAAGAAGGGATATATTATGTTTTCAGGAAACCCATTTTAAGAAAGAGGCTATTCCTGATATAAGGAATAAATACTACACGAAATGGTATCACAGCACAGACCCCCCAAAAAAAGCAAAGGGGGTCTCAGTGGCAATTCATAAAAATGCACAAATTAATGTAATAGATACAGTAATAGACGTAAAGCGGAGATATGTGTTTATGAAATGTTTTTATCATAACCAATTGTTTTCACTGGTGAACATGTATGCTCCGAATAAGGGGCAGCATAAGTTTTGCATGGGGATATTGAGTAGATTTGAGCAATTTGGGGTGGGAACAAAGTTGGTGACGGGAGACATGAATTTAATTTTTGATACTAATTTAGACACCACGGGTAAACCTCTCCTTTCAGGAGAGGCTTTAAAAAGACTTAGAAATAAAATGGATCACATGGGGTTGGTAGATGGTTGGCGTATAATATACCCCATGAAAAGAGACTTTACATATTATTCCTCGGTACACAAGTCATATAGCCATATAGATCAAATATGGATGCATCAGCGGATATTGGATTTTCAACCAGATATCGAGGTAGGCCCGATACTATGGTCAGACCATGCCCAAGTCTCTCTGACTTTAGAAACAGACAATAGAAACAGAGATATGGGAACATGGAGACTAAATGATAACCTACTGAAAGACATAGTCTGTCAAGAAGAGGTGATACATACAATAAATAACTTTATAAAAGACTACCAAAATGACACCACTTCAATCCCCATCCAGTGGGAGACCCTAAAATGTGTAGTCAGAGGTATCTTAGTCAAACATGGTTCCAGACTGAAGAAAGAGAGGGCAAGGAAGTTGAAGGGACTCTTTCAGAAACTATATGATTTGGAGTCCATTAATAAGTTAAAAGTGACATAAAAATTTGCTAATCAACTAAATGAGGTTAGAAGAGACATACGTTATGTACTGGACCAGCAAACAATACTTGCCAGATATAGAAATAAAAAACAATATTACGAAGAAGGAGATAAATTTGGAAAGTCATTGGCAAGGAAAATTCATCCAAGGGCCCCCAGTAACAACATAACACAAATCAAAGATAGAACTGGGAAAATTCAGTATTCTCCGTCCTCGATAGTAGAAACCTTTGGAGAGTTGTATGCATCCCTATATTCAATACAAGGGAACTATGCAGATATGCCACCAGAGATTTACATAAGTAAAATAAGGGAGTACATAAAAGAGGCAAATGTGCCAGGGCTCGACATGGAGGATAGAGAAAAACTGAATATGCCAATTTCAGAAAAAGAGATAAAAGAGGCAATTGCATCATTGAAGGTTAACAAAGCCCCAGGGCCCGATGGATACACGGCCCGCTTCTATAAACAATTTGAGGAACAATTAAGACTATTTTTCACGAAAGTATGTAACTTAGCCACAGAGACTTGCCCCTTTCCCTCTCAGACGCTGGAAGCGCACATATCTGTGCTCCCAAAGCCAGGGAAAGATCTAACAGAATGCGGACACTATCACCCAATTTCCCTTATTAATTTAGATTTGAAATTATATGCAAAGGTGCTGGCCTCCAGGCTAAAAAAGGTCTTACCTAAAATTATACATGGACCAAACAGGTTTTGTTCAAGGGCGGGAGGCTAGAGATAGTACTACCAATTAATCTAATAGCACTTGCACAGAAGGGGATGGCATTTCCTCAGAGAATCTCTCCTACATACGGGATTGGGGGAGTCTTTTGTATCTAAGGTGATGGCATTATTTACAACTCCCTCAGCAAAGGTAAGGGTGTCAGATCCCTTCCCTATATTAAATGGTACCCGTCAGGGCTGCCCTTTATCACCACTATTATATGTTATTGTGATGGAACAATTAGCCGCTACAATTAGACAAAATCCCTCAATAGAAGGGATGAAGTGCCCTTCACAAGAACATAAAATGGCTTTGTACGCAGATGACCTACTCTTATTTATAACCTCACCAATAGTATCAATACCTAATATACTTAAGGAACTGAAGAAGGGCGAGGACTTGAGTAATTTTCATATAAATGTAACAAAGTCAGAATTTTTGAACATCTCATTAACCCTTTCACTGCCAAGGACGTACTGCATACGAAGCTACAAAAGTGCTTCCAGCTGGCCAGCTCAGTATGCCGTACGGACCTGGCATTTACAGCTCTACTATAAGCTGATGGTCGCTTTAGTCACCATCAGCTTATAGTAGAACTGTTCAGCAGACTGTCCCCTTTAAATTAATAGCTGTCATCAGCGGCTCACACGCTGATGACCGCTATTTTCTGTTTATGGGTTGCTAAGGGAGGAGAATGCTAAAGGACATACAAAGTATATGAAAAGGTGGGAACAAGACTTGAGAAGAGAGCTATCAGAGAAGGAATGGGGAAGAATATTTGCCATGGTACTTTGTTCTGTCACCTCTTCATTTTATCAGGAAAAAAAACTATAAAGTACTGTCCAGATGGTATAGATGTCCAGAAGGAATTATTCATTCAATTCCAGAAATATCAGACAGATGTTGGAGATGTCAGTTTGAGGAGGGAATGTACTTGCACATCTGGTGGAGTTGCCCTAGAATACAGCCGTGTTGGGAGTCAGTGTTCGAGGCATACCGTGCGATTGATGCCACGAATACGGAAAGTAACCCACTAATTGTGCTACTATCGCTGATTCCTGGCCCCATAAAAAAGATAAAAAAAAATTTTTAAGATTCACACTGGCGGCAGCCAGAGTAAGTGTATCACGATGCTGGAAATCCATGGAACCACCTTAATTGGAGAGTTTTAACTAAATGGGCAGCGCTAGTATTCCAAACCAATCTATACCAATGTTAATCAAATAAGTGAAGTGTTTAGGCTGAAGCTGCTGTGATATAGACCTCTAGGGTCTAGTGAATGAATCTAGAATAAAGTCACCATAAAGCTGCTGTGATATAGACCTCTAGGGTCTAGTGAATGAATCTAGAATAAAGTCACCATCTAATAAAAAAAGTCACCACCTGGATTTAGTTAAGCAAATAGAGAACGAGTACTCTTTAGCTGGAGAATTGATGGTAGAGAAGGTGCCGACAAGATACACCGAACTATCCTACTCCGTTAAATACAAGTGCGTGGGGCTGTCTGTTACAGCCGAATACCTGGGGTGAGTACACATTTTTAGGGGAATGGTATTGATCTCAATAAACTCCCCAAAATAAGGATTGAGTGTACATCACCGAATATATTGAAACACTTCGTTATCTTTTTTCACTTGGAATGGACTGAAAAACACCACAGAGACTTTCATTATTGTATTCATATTTTTTATTTACTATCGTTTAATTTTAAAAAACTTGTTGCTTCAAAGTTTTGCACAAACAAAGATCACAGATTTAACCTTTCATTATAGGAATACATCACTTATAGTTCGTTAATAAGATATTTATTTATTGTGATCACAGACGAATTTTATTAACACTTTGTTCACACAACCTTTTTTTCATTCACGATTTAAGCACTGTTTTTGTATGTTGGATTTGATTTAATGTTGTCCACTTGTATATGAAACACTGAATTATCATTCATGCACTTTGAACATATATGGGACTCACGTATGATTTGACAACTTGACACTGGTTTTTTGTGTACATATACACATGTATTTAGATTAATTAGCGCTGTATATTTTTTCTAGATACCTTCATTGGAGAGTTGGTAGAAAATAATGGACGAAATAAGATACATGGAAGAATTAAGTGCAAGGGATGCAGATAAGAAAGATAAATATGATAAGACATGGGAGAAGTTGGAAGTGTATAGACAGGCAGAGGCTTCTAGGACATAGATAATTCCCATAGATGCACATAACGGCAGACTTAATTATACATTGATAGACGTTAAAGCATTAGACCTGTTCACATTGTAGTTTGTAGAAAGCATGATGGTTACTGGGGAAGGGGGGTTAGGAACAACACCTAGGGAGGTAGAGGGTTAAGGTGTAAGATAGCAGGTTACACAGTGAAGGGTATAACATATAATACATTCACAAGAGGAAAATGGATTAACAGTTATTTTTTGGGAACACAAGAATGATAAGAACACAAGTATTAGGGGAGGGAGGCGGGGGGGAAGGGAATCTCACAGTCACATAGACACTATACTTTGGACTATTCAGTCAAACACAAACGAGAGTGAGGAAGACACGAAGAAAGTAGGGAAGGGAAAGGACGTATTTGAACAAGGTTGAGGACTCAACACTAAAATAGTTTACACAAACACACTGGGAAAGTTCCCCCACCCCTCTAAATGACGGTAGGAGTGGTAGTGGATTGACTGGGAGAGTAGAATTGTGGCTAAGGGGATAAATGTTATGGGGAAAGCATGAGTAACCATATGTATAGATAAGAATGAAAGGGAATGCAATTGAATGGATGATGTTAAACAAAGATATGTTATCCTTACTAGATACACACAGAGAGTAAATATTTTTTATCTGCATTCATGAAATGTGCAAATGTGAATGTTATTGTGAATGTATTAATGCGAAATAATAATAAAAATATATTAAACAAAACCAAAAAAAGAGTTAAGCACTGTGATGACTCAATACACTGTATAATAATAGTGCTTTTTCCGTTTCTAAAATTCTGGCATATATTACAAGTGGACCTGGTCCTCAGAGACTCTCTCCCTTCACACCCTAAGGTAATTTTAAGAAAACCTAAAGCTCTAAAGGAGTCTGTTAGCACCGAGTAAGGTGAGATACTCCAGCCAGGACCACCAGAGCAGGGTTCTTTTTGGGCAGACTGACACCCTTTAGTTGTGGTGTACGAAACTGTGGGGTCTTTCCATTTATATGGCATAACAAGGAGATATATTATCAGTACAGGAGCTGGCATTTTTCCAAACAATGTATCAATTGTGGAACGCTATTTGTGGTGTATGGGCTGACCTGCCGTTGTGGCAAGTTGTATTTAGGCAGAACTCTAAGAACCAGGTTCGGGGAATACTCAGGTAATATCATCCATACTGTTGACCATCATTCTGTACCAACACATTTTCTGGAACATCATAATGCAAATCCTGCAGGCCTGAGATTGTTTGACATTGAAGCCATCCCACGAGAGAATGACAAAGCAGTTAGATTCAAGAGATTGTGTGCAAGAGAGACATATTGGATCTATACACTTAGCAGTTTGACACCTATGGTTCTAAATGAAAGTTTGGAATTGTCTTCTGGCCTGATGCAATTGTGTCCTTATTGGCAATATGTAAAAATTTAAGTAAGTTTGGATTCGTTATTTCTTTCATGCGGAAATTTGGATGCATCCGAATATCCAAATATGCTGATATTTGTCTGAATTTCAATTCAGAACAAAACGAATCACACATGTTTGCTAGTTCTCACGTCTCACAGCCTCCACACACTATTAGTGGGTAGAGGGTCCTAGACGTACACTAGAGTCATCACTACTTTCTGTTTATCGGTCCATTATACCTTTTTAGCCCATTTAGGTGGTTTCATGGTCTCTCACCTATGGAATATTCATCCAGTAGAAAACCAGTAGGAGAGAATTTTCTTCTAATGGTATTTATAAGTGCATTTTGTTGCACATTAAGACCTTTGATTGTTTTATTGTATATGGTTTTATTATCATCTTTTTATCATAAGGATACTTGTGCCCTGACAAAGGTATGACTACTGCCTTTACTTTAGCACAATTGCCATATTTCCTTAATAGTATTAACATACAACTAATTAGTTTCAGCTGCTTAGAGTTGCCCTTAAAAGGTAAGGTTTACTAGCTAAGAAAATCTAATGGCACACAGTTGTTTCTTTTTTATTTGATATTTTTATAAAGGGTTTTTATCGAGTGCAAAAGAAATGGGAGGATTCTGATGCCCTGGTCATCTCCATCACTTTTTAAAGCGTTAGGGAAAAGAGATATATACAGTGAAATAAGCTTTAAACATATTTACTGTAACAGGATGTCGGCTTTTGCTATACACTCAACATGGATGATTGTACTTTTGATCTATTAAATGGAATTTGTGTTCTGCATGGATGCTTGCCTCACAATAAGTAAAAAATCCAATAATGCAAGTATAAAAGATTTGTACACAAGCCATTACAAAAGATAGTTGGCCTTTGCACTATACTGGGAAGTTTCCGTCCAAGAATCTGCCTTATTTAATTTTGTCTTTCTTTTTTAAGTTACACATCTGAGACTTCATAATCTTATCTTCATCAAGCTGGTTTGCTCTTTCTCAGTTCCATAATCAAAGTTCCTTGATGGCAGGCTTTAGTATTCATCTCAGGGGAGAAGAGAAGTGCCTGTGAAAAGCATTATCGGGAAACTACAGAACATCCTGCTTGTCTTTATCTCATCTCATCTTATTTCTTAATGGCTGTCATTGGATTGCAGAGAATTAACTGATATTCTGGTTTGCCATTATAGAAACCAAAGTGAAAGCCAATCTTAAAACTAACAAAACAGTGTAAGGGGGATTGAAAACGTACTTTACTACAATCACAGTTTGTCTTTTAGAAACAATCACATTCATTACAGAAATATCATTATTTATTGTTTAACTACAAAGCCAATATTTAAAAATCAGATAGCAGCTTTTCTACCTGTCACAATTGTGGCATGTGTATTACTGCTGCGATAACACAGTATAATTGAAATGATGAAGATAATTGTTGTATAAAAAGATATTTAGAAATAAAACAGGAGATAGCGAAACTTAGAATATATCTGAATCTAAGAGCAAAAATGTTATATAGTTCAATTAATTAGTCTTTTAGGTTGTTGATGCATTAGTTTTCCTTTTTCAGGCTGTAGTTTTACCTGCACCCTGCCAGAACTAAACTTTTTATACTAAGGTTAAAACACTTACGCACTGAATTGTGTCTACGGAAGAGCAGTGTTGTCCTTGGATAGGAGAACTATGAGGTGAGTGACAATAAAACTGTCACAGGTCAGCTCTATAGATCGGGAAGTGAGCAAACGGGCGGGCGGGCAAAGCTGGATCTGCCTCTAGATAGGTAGAGCCCGCTGTCACTCACGCAGCTGGGTGGATCTCTACAGCATTGTCGGGATCGGTCCCAGCTGCGGTAATCTCGGTATATAGTGAGCAATAGCTTACTAGCTTGTCAGGTATATGCAAACATATTATGCTACTATATATGTAGAGACCCTGTCTTTAGCAATAGGGTCCCTAGTTTATTGTGTGTCTGTTAAAACAGCTAGGCTGCAGAAAGCCTGAGCTTTATGTACTTTTTCTGTGTATTGATTTTGAGGTTTATGCTATTCTTTTTTCGTAATGGGGCAGTACAAATCATTTACAGAAAAAGTATATTGTAATTCAGAGCATATATTTACAAAGTTAAGAGCACGCATTGTTTCGGTTAGGTGGTGGTGATACTGCTGCTGTTACTGCTACCTCCATATTCCTTTCACTGAAATGTTACTGTAATAATTATGATATCTAAATAACTGGTTCTGGCCCCCATTACCAGTGTTAACCTAGCCAATCCCCGGTATAGCCTCCTGCCAACCCACCACTTTGTCATGCCCTCTCCTTCCCAAACAAACTGAATCAATAAATATATAGATGGATAAAGAGAATGATTAATCATAACTAAAACAACAGAGCTACCTTTTAAAACTCTGAAATGTAAAACTTTAAAAATGTTATTTCCTTTTGTTAAAAGACACCTTTTGCCTGACCTTTCTGGCTTGTTGGTGTTTCTGTCCAAATGTGGTACCAATGTGGTACCATGGCTGGGCTAATTGAAAATTATACCGATATATGCCCAAGGGCTGACACTCTAATGTATTGTTACCAAGACAACTATTTGTACTTTGCAATGCCATGTGGTGCCAAAACAAGGTGCCACATAGAACTTTTTAAAGGAGAACTATGGGGTCAGTGTTTTTCCCCATAGTTCTCCTTAGGGTAACGGGAGGACACAAACTAGCGTCCTCCCGTTACCCTAAGCTCAGTATACCGCGAGCTACAGCTCGCGGTATACTGAGACGCCGCAGCATAGGGGAATCCAGCCCCCCCCCCTGTCACGGCAGAGAGCCATGACAGGATCGGAAGGTGAGCGAACCTGGTATGTGTTCGCTCACCTCCCGATCTACTGAGCCAACCTGTGACAGTCTCATTGTCACAGGTCGGCTAGAACTATGAGGTGAGTGGAAATCACTCATCTCATAGTTCTCCTTTAACTCTCAAACCCAGATGGTTGAAGTTCTAAATTTCGGCTACATGGAACAGAGAAATATTCTAGCAACGCTACCTAAAAAAAAAAAGATGGTACACACAGCTGCTGTACAGAGTAGTTATTGTGTTTTTGGGTATCTTTTTGCCTCACCTTTTCCCACTCGATTGTTCAACTATAAAACTATAAAACTACAAAACCCTGCTAAAGTCACTGATATCCCTCCGTATAACCAACTGCAAGCCAAGGATCCATCCCTGAAAACTAAATGTGTCTGGGGGCTTAACTCTAGTAAATGGACAGGATAATTCAAAGTGTACATCTACCAGTCCATGTTGGAGTCATCTAGTGGTAGTGGTGTTACATATAGTTGAGAATATTCTACTCACTGATGCTGTGACTCATTCTCTCACACACACACAAGGGCCAATTTAGACAGAAGTCAATTAACCTACCAGCATGTCCTTGTGGTCCCGGAGGAAATCGGGTTATCTGGAGGAAACCCCCACAGGCACGCAGAGAGCAATTCAATTCCATTTATGTAGTGTAGTGTCCCTAAGCATTCAAACTTAGGACCTAGAATAAACAATGAAAAATACTTTATTACAATCTCAGTATCAAAAGTAAAATGCATGTCTCTAAAACCTATATGTAGTCAAATAGCATACCATGGCTATTTACCTTAGCACACACAATGTTCACAACATGTAACGGTTTACCATACCCAGTGGAGTCACAAGGGGGGTGCGGGGGGTGCGGCCCACACCCGGGTGACACCATTGGAGGGGTGACACCAAAATTACTTACAGTCATTTTGGTGTCACCCCCCTCTGAAAAGTCGGGCGCTCGGTCATGGACCGAACGCCCGGCAGTATCAGGAGGGGACCCGGCGGCATATCTTATCCCACCGGGTGGCTGTCTCCTCCTCTCTCTGCCGGCGTCCATCACCAAGATGGGCGCCGGCAGGTATCCGAATACTGCTGCGCGTGCGCGTTGGCGTCATTGTGCGCATGCGCGGTGACGTCTCGGCGGGGTGACACTCGGACACCGCTCCGGGTCTCACCCAGCCTCGGGATGCCCCTGACCATACCACTAGTCCCCAATGAAGCTGAATGACAAATAATCTAGCAGCCCTGTGCTAAAACGATCTG
>NW_017306507.1:1486788-1498793 GCF_000935625.1 Nanorana parkeri | reverse complement strand
AAAGATGTCCTGAAAAGGTTATCAGAATTAACAATAAGTGAAGACAACCTACTGGTGGGAATTGATGTGGAATCTCTGTATACCTCAATACCACACAAATGGGGCCTAAAAGCTGTGGACTTTTTCCTGCAACAATTCTACCCAGAAATGGCAAGACAGAACGAGTTCCTGTTGGAACTGTTAGAATTTGCCCTGGAAAATAACTTCTTTGAATTTTCAAACATCGTATATAAACAAATAAGAGGCACAGCCATGGGAGCCCCATGGGCACCATCATATGCTTGCCTGCACCTGGGCCTTTGGGAACTAGAGGAGGTTTACCAACATCCACTCTATGTGGAACATGCAACAATGTGGCTCAGATATATAGATGATGTGATACTACTGTGGAGGGGAGGTGAGGACCTCCTGGATGTGTTCCTGGTAGAACTTAACAAGAACGAAAGAAATCTAAAATTCACCCATACCTTCAGCAACAAACAACTCTCCTTTCTCGACCTATCTATTGAGATAGAGGATGGCCAAATAGTCACCAAGACATTTCGCAAAAAGACAGCATCAAATACTCTACTACACGCCTCAAGCCACCATCCACTGCCGTTAATACGAGGGATCCCAACGGGTCAGTTTTTAAGGATCAAAAGGAACTGTTCTAAAATAACAGACTATTCCAACGAATCTAAAGCCCTGTATGAAAGATTTAGGGAACGAGGGTATCCACACAGAACCCTTAGAAAAAGCAAAACAAAAATAAAGGAAAAAACAAGAACAGAACTCCTGAAAGACAAATTAAAAGAAGATAACACAAACAAAAATTATACAAGAATGATAACAAAATATGGCTCAAGTTGGGAAAAACTAAGATCTGTCATGACAAAACATTGGCATAGCCTCGAACTCTGCCCGACTTTAACAAAAATAGTAGGTCCAAGACCACTCCTGACAGCACGGAGAGCAACAAACCTGAAAGACACTCTGGTGAGTTCAGAATTTAAACCAAAACGGATAAAGGAAAACTCCAATAAACCAAAAGGAATGTTCCCCTGTGGCAGATGTAAGATCTGCCCGCTGGTGGAAAAAACACATACCTTTAAAAACACGATAGGTACAAAAATCTACCACATTAATCACTTTATCAATTGTGAAACCACCAGGGTGATATACCAACTAAAATGCCCCTGCCAAAAATATTACATCGGGAAAACAAAAAGACAACTGAAGGTCAGAATCGGGGAGCACCTAAACGATATAAAGAAAAAAGAGAAAGACAGCCCTTTGGCTATGCACTTTGCGGAAATCCACAACAGCCAGATAAAAGGTCTGAAAGTGAAAGCCATCTATGCACTCAAATTACCCCAAATGAGGGGAGACTTTGATACAATTTTATTGCATAAAGAGAAAATGTGGGTGTACAGACTAAACACACTGATCCTAATGGGCCTAAATAATGAATTTAACTTAAACATGTTCCTGTAAACTAAACTGCTCTTAGACAATAAGTTCCCTTTGATTCTATCTATCAAAATAAAAACCAGCGAAATGCCAATATATTTCTGTTTTCATCCTCTTTTTATTCATCAATATATGAGACCGAGTCCTCTTCTTTTTTCTGATAAATATCCTTTCTAATTTTTTTCGTTCTTTTTAAAAAAAAACAATGGTTTCCCTGGGTTGCTAGAGGGTGAATCCCGATGCAACAAGGGAACTAAACATAACGATGCCAGCGACAGGTGAGACCGGCATATATAACTGAAGAGCAGTACGTCCTGACGAAGCCCCAAGGGGAGGGGCGAAATGCGTAGACGCTGCTTTCAGAGATTAGGTGGATGACCTAGAGACTGTCGGCTGTACAGCCCTAATACCTTTGGATCACGGTGGAAATCCGTGAATGGGAAATTGAAGGACTAACTGAGAGGTCATGTGAGTAGATCTGCTGTTCGGCTCCAAAACACGAACTAGCAAAAAAGCTTAAATTACAATTCACTGTCATAGATGAATGTTCCCCCGAGGCAAAAAGGTCCGGAGAAATGTTGTATTAGTGATCAAGATAACTAAGTACATCAGAGCACGTACTTAATCCCAGGGTCAACTAAGATACATTCCAGTATCAAAAACAACCCATAGACCTTAGGAATCTAGGAGATACATGTATGGCTAATTAAGGGTACATCTATCCACCTCACCACCGATCAAAGTCAGTCAGACTAGACATCGTTTTTTAACTCTTTGACAGGAAACTGTCAGCTATGTGTTCAGTAATGTTTTTGCATGTCTCTGATCAGTAATAAATAGATACATTTCTTTAAATTCTGACATTGTAGTTTGTCCCAGCCGATGATTAACCCTTGAACTGCCTTCGTCTGGAAGACAGTTCGCACACTTTTTTCTTTTTTGCATAGATAATAATGGTACCTAAAAGGATAAAGAGCACTAGAACCAATTCCAGCAACAGGCCCAGGTTTTTGTACAGGCCAGGCAGGTCTGTCTGGTATTAAAAAGGTTTGTAACCATAATAGAACATATCATTGCCTTTTGTTTATATAAATGTATTTAATGTATGCAAAGTGCTGGGGATCATGAAAGAATTGAAGTAGGAAGAGAACCTCAAAATAGGTCATGCTTACTTCTGTAATGAACATAACTGTGACTTTCAAATAAACCCCATGTGTCACAGTAAGAGAAGACAACCCTCTTGCTGCAAGCAAATGCTTCTTTCAAGATGGGCTTGACTTTAAAATATACTAAATATAGTGCAGTGATATAGTCCTACTGCAAGCGTAATGCCCAATAATAGATTCAGACAGCACTAAAAGTTTCCTTAGTCTTAAAAGAGCTGTGATCATTGCTACTCTAATTAAGGTGAAGTTCCTATAAGAGTCGTTTCCAAGAATTTGCATAACAAGACAGAATTTCTTTATAAATACTAAAAATGACTCAATAACAATAAAGTATAGCAGAGTCTTTGAAGTTTTGCAGAGATGAATGTTGACCCTATTTAAATTAATACAGTCAGTTATGAAAATTCCTATTAGCAAAAGGTAGCACTATGAATCTACCTCCTTGCTGCAGACACATCTCGTGTTTCATATCATTATTTTAGTCAAACATAAGGTATTTTTTCCTAAAATAATCATCTCAAATTAGCCAGGCATTGATTTAGGCTTAAATGTAGAGATGATAGATAGAAATTTGTCTGTGATTTATCCTCTTTACAACGTGGGCAGGAACAGGTACGTTGAACATGAGAAATTTCACAGATGCCAGCTCACTGCTGCTTCATTCTTTCAGAAATGTCATGCTGAGAGTGTCAATAACAGAGATTCTTGCTCTTGGCTAATGCTTTATCACAATGTCATTTTTCTGAAGACATAACATCATTCATAAGTGTCTTACTGGAGTTGATATCCAGCATTTCTGCATAGTTATTTCAGGTGCTTTGCGATTCTACATCTACCTTACATATGTGTACATATAGATAAAAATACATACTCCACACAGTGAAACATCACAGGTTTAGATCTTGCATAGATGATTTTTACAAAATGGTTTATTTACAATTATAATAATAGCATTGTATGATGTGATGTCATAGTAATAACAATGAGCATTGTCATAACCTTGCATTGGTATGATATCATGATGCATTGGTATGATACCAGCACAACTATCCAACCCTCCCCCCATGACAAGTCAAGGTGTCATCCTTGACTTGGACCTCACCTTTCTTCCCCACATCCAATCACTATCCAAATCCTGCCGCCTTCACCTACGCAACATCTCCAAAATACGCCCCTTCCAAACCAATGAAACCGCTAAATTACTCATTCGCTCACTTGTTATCTCCCGTCTTGACTATTGCAACTCCCTCCTCATTGGCCTACCACTACACAGGCTATCCCCCTTCAGTCTATTATGAATGCTGCTGCTAGATTCATCCATCTAACCAAACGCTCAGTGTCTGCAACCTCCCTCTGCCAATCCCTGCACTGGCTTCCAATTGCCCAAAGGATAAAATTCAAAATATTAACAACCACTTACAAAGCCATCCACAACTCTGGCCACGGCTATATCTCAAACCTTGTCTCAAAGTATTACTCTAACCATCCCCTTCGCTCTTCCAAAGACCTCCTGCTTTCCAGCTCCCTAGTCAACTGCTCCCATGCTCGCCTCCAGGACTTCTCGAGAGTCTCTCCCATCCTGTGGAACTCGTTACCCCATCCTGTTTGACTATCTCCCACTCTGCCTTTAGGTGATCCCTTAAGACTCATGTCTTTAGGGAAGCCTATCCCAACTCAACCTAAACAGTCAACCATCACGTTGTCAAACAATTCATCCCCACACAGCTACGTCCTCATGTATCACTTTCCCCTCCCTTTTAGATTGTAAGCCCTCAGGGGCAGGGCCCTCCTTACCATCCTGTCTTGAATTGTATTGTGATTGTAATGTCTTCCTTATATTGTAAAGCGCTGCACAAACTGTTGGCGTTATATAAATCTTGTATAATAGTAATCATAATAATAATAATGATGTGTATACACAATTTGAGTGGCATTAAAATTGATATTGCATTACTTCCTTGAGAACGAGACTAACCACAGCTAAAACCTCTGCATCCCCTGTCTACACAATTTACTGAAGTAATGTATTATATGTAAATATATAGGGGTTATGTACTTAGTTTTTTATTAGATTCAGAAATAAAATACATTTAATTAATTTTTTTTTTAGCTATGTTATTATGAAATGTTGCATATTAAGGGCTAGTTCACACCAGCATTGCGGCCACCTCACTTTGTTGGGTGTTGGAAGGAGGCATGGCAGTGCATTGAACTCAATGGCACCGCAGCCACGCCCTCCAGCTGCAGTGCGATCGGCCGCATGGGCACATCAATGTCTGCGTTCTGGTCCAGTCCTGACAGAAAAAATATTTTTTCTGACCGGACCGAAATGCAGGCATTGATGTTCCAGGCATTCCCGTGCTGCTGGAACGCACTGTGGCTGGTGTGAAGTAGCCCTAATACCTTGCATTTTCATTTTAACCAAGCAGGAGACGTTTTAGGCTCCTTTTCATGTTTTCCCTATATCATCTTAGATCCTGCTGAAAACTTTCTGTTATTACAGAGCTCAATAGTTTAAACTATAATTTACACAAATAAATGAATGAGTAAGAGAATGACTCATCCCCTTTTCTGTGTTTTCATCCAAATACCATCATCCCAAATTCCAGTGAGACACAGCCTGCCTGAGAGGAGTCAATTACTGCCATATTCTCATTTTGAAAAACTATCATTGCACTCCTTGTTCTTCTTTATGCTGAAGATAGTTCTTAATAACATTGTATGCTTGGGGTTGTTTGTCCTGCTGCAGAATATATTTGGGGCCATTCACACGCCTCCCTGATAGTATGGGATGATGGATAAGTATCTGCTTGTATTTCTCAGCATTAAGGACACCATTGATCCTGAAAAAATCTCCATTGGCAAGGAACCTCCACCATGCTTCACTGTTGCCTGCAGACACCTTTGGCAAACAAAATGTCACCTGCTACAGCCAGAAATTTAAACATTTGCCTCACCAGTCCAAAACACCTGCTGCCATTCTTCGGCACCCCAGTTGCTATGTTTTCATGCATAGTTGAGTCACTTAGCCTTGTTTCCATGTCAGAGGTATTGCTTTTAGGCAACAATTCTTCCATGAAGACCACTTCTGGCCAGAATTCTCCAGACAGTAGATGGGTGTACCTGGGTCTCGCTGGTTTCCGCCAGTTTGGTGCTGATGGCACTGCTTGACATCTTCCAATGTTGAAGAGAAGTAAGCATTGTGTCTTTTATCTGCTGCATTAAGTTTCCTTGGCCAACCACTGCATCTACAGTCCTCAACGTTGCCTGTTTCTTTGTGCTTCTTCAAAAGAGCTTGAACAGCACATCTTGAAAACCCAGTCTGCTTTGAAATCTTTGCCTGGCAGAGACCTTGCTGATGCAGTATAACTACCTTTTGTCTTGTTGCTGTGCTTAGTCTTGCCACGGTGCTTGACCTGTGACATGAAACTGTCTACCACAACCTCACCTTAGTAGCAGCGTTTGGCTGTTCCTCACCCACTTTAACCTATCTACACAGCTGTTTCTGTTTCAGTTAATGACTGTGTTTCTGCCTCTACATCCAAAATGTACCATGACCCCTACAGACCCTACATGCAGAGTTTCCGGTGAGCTCATGACCTTGGCCTGTCCAGAGTGTGACATTGTTTACATATTACATCTAACCTCTGTCACCTGCATACCCTGGTATCATGGATATTAATGTTCTGTCCAATAGATTCCTGAGATATTCTGGAGATTGCACTTGGTACCCTGTCTTGCACCTCTTTAGTTCTGCTTGCCTATCATTTGACTCAAGTATGTACACTGAGTGGCCAGATTATTATGACCACCCCATCAGTACTTCTTTGGGCCACGAGATAACTCCACGAGATTACTTCGTTGGGCCACCTCGTGACTCCACAAGATGTTGAAAGGTGATGTGAGGAATCTGACACTGCACTGTTGTCCTTCTGTTGTCTTGTACCAGTCTTGCCACTCTCCGTTCTGCCCTAACATTGACTAGTCGCTGACGGCCACAATTCGCATGTTCAGACCCATATTTTCGGCTGAACGTCCAGTCTTTAAACACTTTAACAATGAACAGGTGGTCATAATAATCTGGCCACTCAGTGTATATTCGTCCTATTGCTATAGGTGGACTTCTTTTGTAAATGATATGTAACATTCATACCATGATACTGTAATTACATTTCTAAGATCATGTTAGCACAAAATATTAAAGAACACAGTGCAATGTAATAGATTTTACATGTGCTTTCCCGGAAAGGATAATTTATATAGCATAGCAAACACTGTAGTCACACAGAACATGAGACAAATGTCAGTTTTTTTTGAGCCACTCTTTTACCATCTGTGCATAGTTACAATACAATCTAAAAGTTTAATTCACTCTTTTTATACCAAGCATAATGTCAGAAGCAATTATGATGCTTTTGCATTTTCTTTTTTACTCATAGGGCGATGTTTTCCTCCTCATTTGCATTTCTATCAAATGAGTCTGCCGCTAAAATTATATCAACATGTGCTGGGTTAAATTAACGGTATCTTTCTTCCACACTGTTAATTTTTAACTGCTTTATTTACATTCCGAAACACCCAAAGCATTGTTTTCAGCGGACCAAAAATAGTTACATCGTATTGATGTTTTCGATTGCTCTTAATATTTTAGCACATTTCATAAAGTGTAATGTTTAATACATCATTTTTGTAACCGTGTTCGAGTGAATATCATTTTCCTAGACATATTTAATTCCTCAAAATAAGCCTCTGTCTAAAATCCCCTAAGGTTCATCGTTTGCAGAGCTAGATAGTACCATAAAGGCAATCTGTGAGACTAAACATTTAAGAAGCCATCTCTGCTGACTTGTTTTTAAATGTGCTAGCTCTGTGGCTGTTATGTCTTCTTTACCCACCAAGATACTGACCTAAGTATGTAGACTGGGAGATTTTTTAGTCTAACTGACTGCCTGCTTGCTTTAACTCAGTAGCTTATAAGGTGTTGAAGCTAGGATCAGGATGACAGCCCATGGCACTGCTTCTATAAAAAAAATCCTCAAATGCAGCTCATATATTTTTACGTTAACAGGTTTACATTAATGCAGACTTCCAGTTTTGTCCCCTTTTCTCCCACAGCCTCGTTCCCTTCTCCCTGGACCTATATCCCTCCCCCCACCCCCCAATACAATAAAAAAAAGTACAGTTACATTATCTTACAGTCCTACTTCTTCTCGAGCAGTTCTGTGCAGCAGTAATGTGCCATTATGTGCAGCAGTAATGTGAGC
This sequence comes from Nanorana parkeri, assembly GCF_000935625.1. Lineage (NCBI taxonomy): Eukaryota > Metazoa > Chordata > Amphibia > Anura > Dicroglossidae > Nanorana > Nanorana parkeri. Next base: position 1,490,911 of record NW_017306507.1, on the reverse strand, counting down.
CCAGGCTGGTGTACTGACACATTTTACACCCCAGATGTTTAATGACTGTAAAGGGTGCTTAGCCACAAAAACATACAGCCTTTCCCCAAATGGCACAGAAAGCTGTACCAACATGATTGATTTTTTTTTGGGCAGGTATAGAAATTGGTACTTCTACTAACAAAGCTAGAACAGACAGTTCATACCTTTTATTCCATTGTGTTCATTACATTATCCATTCCCCATTTTTGCATGCAGCCCTTATAGTCTAGTTCAATTCAGAGGAAGGAGAAAAACCACTGCTCCAAATTCCATGCAGTCAGCTCAATCGCTGTCCAGGTACCTCGCAAAAATGCTCACCGTTGCCTTGAACATCTTAACCTCAAACATCAGCCGCACTGTGTAGATCTTCACCAAAATCAAAAGTATTTTTTCATAAAAACATGATACATTGTGGTAAAGAGATCCCATGTGTAAGCAGTCTCTAACACATTTAACCCTTAAGGCTTACTGATAGAGGACATAAGTCTATGGGGTTGATTTACTAACCTTATAAACACGCCACGAACAAGTATACACCTCTGTAGTGTGTTCCCTCCCAGCATGATCTATTGGTGGAATCTAGACATCTTTGTAGTGTGTACACACCCAGCAGGTGTGTTGTGCAAAGCCCTGCATGAATTGCAAGGTGATGTTGTTTAAATTAGCTCTACATTGTGTTGCTTGCGTTGATGAATGCAGGAATGTAAATGCATGAGCTAACCATTTTTGTCTAAACTGTGAAGCAGCATTATATATGCATCATGTGCATGATTTTTCCATATATGGCATTAGTGTAAATATGCTTTTAGAGACTTTTTGGTTGATAAATACGTTTTGCTGTGTAAAAATCACACGCACCTAGTGCGTGCGTGTGTTTAGGTTAGTAAATCACCCCCTATGAGTAAGCCGTGATGTTGAAACTTTTTAGTTAGCTGATTACACATGGGATCTCTGTATCACAATGTATCATATTTTTATGAATAAATACTTTTGATTTTGGTGAAGATCTACACAGTGCGGCTGGCTTTTGACCTTATAGTTTAGTGTAATTTGTTTCTTGACATAAGACTGTATGATGTTTGTATAACCTTGGTTAATGTTTTTTTTTAAGTTGTCCTCCTTTATGAACAACAGTTCATGTTTTTAAGACTTCCAGGTGTAAGCTCAGGCAAAAACCACACTAATTATTTCTGTGACAAAATGTAGGAAATGGAAATGGAAAAGCAACTTTTTTTTCCCCGTATAGAATTCACAATATTTCATGGAATTAAATATTGTGCATTATATTGCTATGGATAACAGAAACTGTGTTATCCAGTATTTAAAGTCAGTATATGCATAGACACTGGTCCACTGAGTAGAACATGGTGAGGAATTGAAAACAGATCAGTACTTGACAGAATCTGTCTACATGTGTCTGCAGTACTGAGTAACAATTAAAAAAGCCACATACTCCTAGTTAAATACTGCTCTTTTTTTATTATGTTTTTGAAAAATGGACATACAAAATAAGTTTTGCAAGGTAGCAATGTTGTTGCATTCTTAAACACTATTAAAAACAACATCCAACATAGTATAATCATTTTATTTAATGTGAACATAAAAACATAATGCTAATGGTTATTTGTAGAGAAAAATACAAGGACTACAACTGCTAAACTCACCTTTTGAAAATACCAGTTGATTGACTTGCAAGATAAATGTAAAAAGAACAAATTTTTGCTCACAAATGATTCAATGATGGAAGTCAGCAGAGCATTACCTCATTCATGAAGCTAAGTGGGCAGACTAGTGGCCTGTAGTAAATCATGCCAAATGGCTTCACTGCCTTGCAAATTAGGAGTTTTAACTTTCCTCTGACTTCACAAACTGTGACTAAAATTACTGAGGTCAGAGATTGCCAGGTGACTAACATTTTCAGAAAGAGGTCAACAATGGCAGCCTTCATATAGATCTCTTACAGGTTTGTTTTAATACACTGGGGATGATTTACTAAAAGCAAATAGGCTGTTCACTTTATATGGGAATTTGTACTTTGCAAGGCAATTTTCCCCTTAGCTTATTGAATGTGGTGAACAATCCCTTTGCAAAGAAAACCCAATCACATGCATGGAAAATTTTAAAAAAATGTGCTTGCTTGCACATGATTGGTTGATGGAAGTCAGCAGAGCTTCCCTTGCAAAGTGAAAACTCTTTTGCAAAGTGAACATCCTTTTTGCCTTTACTAAATCAATTCCACTGTGTTTAACTAAGTAGATGGGAGATAAACAGAACAATTTTTTGAGATGGGAAGAAACTTATGAAAAAAAGAAGACAAACTTTGCTCAACATGACTGATACTGTCAATATGTTCACAGCTTAACTAAACTGTGATTTCCATTGTCAAGTGAAATCTAAGGAAGTATTCAGTGACTTCAGTGACGCATCTCAATGACATATCTTACACTGTATTTCTGTTATCCTTAGAAAACTATGAAAACTAAGTTCCCATAATTCTTAGAAACATATCTGAACACTGTGAAAACTATGTTTAAGAGAGAACAATGTATTTAATATTTAATGAAAAAAAAGTGTTCAAACATATCAAAGTGGTGTCATTTCTAAACAATGACATGAAAACGATAAACCAAAAATATGTTTTCTTTCACAATTTGAGTTTATGACAGGAAATATGTTCTGTAGCCTTAAAATGTAGACAGAGTTCCTAAAAAGCTCAAGTCTTACTTTATTTTGTGATATGATAGCAGTCCTAGAAGTGGTAACAAAGATGGCATTGTTCTTCAGTAAGTTGCTTTTGCTGTATAAGTAATAATGTTTTTGTGTCTGTTTTATTTGACATATTCCTTTAAAATTATGAATTTAAATTAATTGTAAAATTATATTTTACAAATATACATTTAATACAAAGTGCAACCATGACAAATAAATCTCTTAAGCGAGAGCACCTAGTCAAGGTCCTGCCTCCCTTCTATATTGAACATGTTTACAGGTGAGCACAGTGACATCTTTAACAGTGTTCCTCTACTACTTTTTTGTTGAGTCACAAACTGCAATGGACTGTTGACTATGTTGTGTAGCCTATTGTAAAAGAAAAAAGCAAGGTTGCCAGCCTAGACACACTGTTTGCCAGGTTTGCCAAGATCAGTGAGGTAAGAATTACAAATATTAATAACATAGTTCACAAATTTGTATTTTTATTCCTGATTTAGCTGTTTGCTTGGAGTTTAGCTTTACATATTAGTTATTGGAAACCTAAAATGCCACTTTGGTAAGGAGATTAAAAACACTTGCACTAGTCATGCCTACTTGTACTTTGTTTTCTTTTTAGGTGTAGTCCATCCATCCAAAGTTCATCTGGTCTTTGGTCCTGGCAGAGTCCAATCTACTCAACATTATGGACCCTCAGAATGACTTTCAGTATTTGTGCATAGTTTTAATGGAAAACTAAAAGCTCCCAAGCAGCAGATAGACATGTTTTTCTGGTCTGTGAGGAGGGCATTTACAGAAATAACATAACCAATCAAAGGATCAGAATGGTGTTCTGTGGGTGTGTCAAAGTGTTTATGATAGTTCAGCAGAAATTCACTCCTTGTCAATATTATAACTATATCACAATTTCTAGATGACCATTACATTTACAGTCTTATAACCAACATATTATTGAATAGAAGAAAAGAGACTATACATGAGATACTGTGGATGCATAGATCTCTGCATCCTGCACATTATGGTATAGGCATGCCTGATATTAAACTGATTGTAATTTATGATGCATTTGTGTAAATACTTGTTGTTAATGTAGCTTTATCATAGCAGGGATTATCGAATATGAATAGATTTTGGTCTTTGCCAGTTCAACCTCAGGCTAAAATAAAAGACTTAGGGGTCTATTCACAAAGCTGCTGAAGGATCTGGCCGTAGCTTCGGCCGATCCTTCGGCTAGCTTCGGCCCCAGGACCCCTTCGGTTCAGGAGCACCGAGGGGGTGCTGTACGGGCTATTCACAATAGCCCGTAGAGCTCCCGATCACCGCCGAGCGGCTCAGTCGAGCCGATCGCATATGCCTCGGCTCGGCTGAGCCATGCTGAAAGCCGAAGCTGGCC
>NW_017306507.1:1460168-1486504 GCF_000935625.1 Nanorana parkeri | reverse complement strand
ATCCAGATGTTGGATCGGCTGAGTCGAACTCCTTCTGCACTTTGGGTCAGCCGAACATGCTGAGCATGTTCGGCTGATCCGAAGCCACACGAAGCAAGCCGATGTACGGCTGATTTCAGGCGATGTACGGCTGAAATCAGCCGTACCAGCCTGAAGTGAATAGCCGAACAGTGTTCGGCTCACTTCACTTCTGATCGGTCATTCACTCGGCTGCCCTCGGCAGCATAGTGAATAGACCCCTTAGAATGTGCATTGATTTTAACTGTTCTTCTAAACTATTTAAAATGAGCATTATGGCCTCTTTAGTTCTGATAGAGGTATTCGGGCATAGCAATTTTACTATAGCTGGTTAGTGTTCTTGCTTAACGCTGATAACAGCCATAACCCCTTTCAGAGCTTTTCCAGATCTTTATAGGCAAAGCAAGGTTGATGATCCTGCTAGAAGTTTGGCTTATAAAGCTTGATCTGCTAGAGCCGATTGCATTCTGGTGGTTCTCCCTGGACACAAACAGATTTAAATCTAAAATATTTGTTCCAGACTTATGATTTTTTTGGGTTGTGGTGGCACTGTTTGAGTGTGACTCCCTATTCTCTTTACTCCCTTTGGGGTTCATCGGTTCTCATTATCATCACACCTTGCAAATTGGACATTCCCTTACAAAGTAAACAGTCTAGATGCCTTTAGTAAATTAATGCCATTAATAATATCAATATTAGTTTACTATTTAGGTTAAATCTTTACCACTTATTGGCTTCAGTTTCTGTTCAAGAAGTGGCTCTTGTCAAGCTGTCTTGTTGCAGAGTGGTAATATAGGCTCATTTGGAGGAGGGATTACAGGAATGCGGTCAAGCCAGTGGCTGCATGTTCTGCCTCACAGGAGCTGCTGCACAAAGAGGCCACATATATTACCCTTCACCCTGCAAAGGGCTATCAATAGGGGAAACTAAAAGTGATTTTAAATACAAGTCCTTTGATGTCACAGGTAATAAGTACATTTCACAACATAACGAAGCATAAGAAGTATGGATGTCACTTTAATGGTTTGGCTGCACACCAGCTTTAAATACAGTTTGGTAAAATCCAAAAATATATTTGCATGTTGTGCTACTTATTATTATCAGGAGACAAAAAAAATTTGGTTTTAGATGTGTTCTATTCCATGTCATATTTTTCCCTACAACTCCAACCTGGGACAGTTGACAATCCTATTATTATTAAAGCCAAAAGAGCTGCAGAAGAGACTGAATTGCTTTCAGGAAATATTCCTTGCTGTCTGCTCAGTTGCGTTGGCATGATAAGTTAGTGTTAAGTTTTTTCATGGCATCAGTGTACAAGAGATAAATTAGATTTCTTAAAGAACAAAATAGCAAAAGAACAGAATGATAGTCTGCACAGTGAATTGATAGGATATAAAAGCTTACTTTTTTCCATGTTTAATTTCTGGGTTAAAACCATAAATGGGTAAGAATTATGTAAGCCGCAATACTAACTGAAACACATACTGTATATTCTGTACTTTAACAGCTGCTATTATGATTTGCTGTAATCTAGAGTTGACATTGAAATTGGAAATCATATAGTGAGTGATGGCATTACACCAAGCTGTATAGAAAACATACTGGCTTCAGTATGTGTTTAGCTTATACTTGAGCTTATAAGAGTTAAAAAGCATAAGCAGGTCCCAAAATAAATTGTGGTTCAAAGGTGTAAAGATAATATTTGACCTAGATGAGATATTTTAGCTTTCTCATTTTATTTCTTAGAAAAGTAAGTTGATGTCTTGAACAATAAGTTGTGTAAAAATGAGTGATACAGGAGGGCTGTTTAGCTTTTGAAAATTATGTGTGTGCAAAGTTCTTAATATAGAGTAAAGTATCACCCCAGTAACCGCGGTTCTCCTCTCTGCCCCCCGTGTATAAGACGCCCCTCCATTTTTAGGTAAATATTTTTAAGAAAAAGTATAGTCTTATACATGGAAAAATACAGTAATAAACACATAAATGTAGTCTTTTGCGCTGGGATACGTGAATGTGCAACTAAGCCACCAGCACATATTTATTTGTATACTTAATTTTTATGACTATTGTTGTATGCAACAAAAATTGTATCTTTTTCTAAAACATTAGCTTTTTTCTGACATATATTAGAAAAGTTTCAGACTTTTCTTTATGTCATAAAGCAAGCCACTTTGTATAACTTCAGCCTCCCTTTACAAAGTGAAGCTTTGTCTTCCTTTGGGAATGGTTCCCCAGCATTAGTGTAAAAAGTGGTAAAGTGTTATTTCCAATGGAAGACCGCACAAATTTCATCATACGTTACTGGCATATGTAGTGATAAATGAATAGCTGTCAGTGTTTGATTGATTTACCATTTGGAATAGCTGTGTAATGCTTTAACCATGTAGAACATTGACACTATCAATATTAATCTGTCAACAGCTGTAGTTTGATTGGAATATATTTATTTGTATCTTTTATGGGATTACAATGTGATAAGTGGTGTACCTTGTTATCCATAGAGAGCAGCAGGAATGTGAAACTGCAGGCTAAACCTTTAGTCAGCTAAGTGAATATAGTTTGCAGTAAAAAAAGTTGTCTTTATCAAGCATGGTATCCAAGAGAACAGGATTCTCAAAAGCGTACACTATAAAATATATTCAATTAGCCAGCTGAAGATATTGCCTATATTTTCATGTTTCTGATATTACAACAAAGCAATTAAAGACTATTACATTGGAAGGAGGAGTCTGCAGAAGTAAAGTGATTCTTGGGGTCATTACATCACAGTAACAAATTACGACTACAACTTCCCTTGATGTACCAGCTGTGACTGCGTGGCAAATTCTGTGTAGAATAAAGTAACCTTAATCACCCTCACATCCTTCTAGTAGGCTTCTAAAGATGGAAATTGTTGGTTATGTGTTTAGATGAAGCACTGAGATATTGAGGAATGCTAGTTTTACTTGCTTAGAATAACATTATATCAGAATACAGCATTTACAGCATACAGAGAGAACCTCCTGTATATCATAGATAAGTATACATATAAAAAAACTAACATAGACTAGCATTGCACTACAGCACCATCTACAGCTCAAAATACATAACAGTATATCAGAATGTCAGTAATATGCTGTTGTATTTCCAACAAAAAAAAGGTTAACATTTTTATACATTTTCAATAAAAATAACACCCCAATGCCTAAATACATTTTATTAAGGCTTATTAGGAGAATGGACAGTTTGAATTTATCTCACATTATATGTGGCTTTTTACTATATAGTTGAGAGAACACATGTAACCCCACAAAAAATCTGTTTAGTTTCAGATCGATTCGAGTTTCAAAGTCTTTAATTTTTCACATTTCAAATCCGAAATTTGATTCCATTATTTGGATTTCATATCCGTCGGAATTTAAGTTTTGGAAAGATCCACAACAGAAAGTCACATGCAACCCCCAACAGCCAAAGAAATCTGATTGGCTAGAGAACAGTCGCATGTCTTATTCAGTGTCATTTTGAATAAAATGCATCCGAATTTTCGTTAAAGGAACATTTGGATTAGTTCACATTTGGATGCATCCGAAATCGAAAATTCGGATGCATCTGAATGTCCGAAGGTAATCAAATTTGGATGAATATCCATTCAGAACAAAACAAACTTTACATGTCTAGTTGAGAGGTTCATCAGTCTTGGAAGGCCTCTTTTTTCTGTGATTCAAAGTGTTATTTGTTTGGTTTTCTTTGTCATCTTTGCAGAACTTCAAAACTGATTATTATCTCTAACACACAAGCAGTTAAAGTGGAACTATACCCACCTTCCCAACAGTGATGTGACGGCTAAACAGCTTGGATGGAGGATTTTGGATTTTGGTAGCCAGCACAGCCATCTGTCAAAATATCTGAACAGTGCTTGTATCTCTTTGGATACAGGCTTGTTTAGCTGGCAATTTGCCACCCATATATTTAAATTGAAGGATGAGGGTGGGAGCCTGCATCAATAATTAGCTGAAATTCACTCTTTGTATAGCTGGCTTTAAACAAAATTGTTCTGTGCTGGACACATGCGCATTACAACATGTAAAATGTATTTGAATAAAAATTACATTCATAGTTAGAATTTCCTTGGTTCAGACAAGAAACAAAAATATTCCATCCCGCTCCTTTTATTTTCCTTATCACTTCAATAGAAGAGGAATAATGATGTATTTTTATTTTATTATATTGACATTACAATTGGTGGTTTTGCTATCTATCTATCTATCTATCTATCTATCTATCTATCTATCTATCTATCTATCTATCTATCTATCTATCTGTCTGTCTGTCTGTCTGTCTGTCTGTCTGTCTGTCTGTCTACCACTAGCCACCTAGCCCACATTCTATCTAAAAGTAACCATAGCAATTTAACAACTGTTAGATCAAAATCCAATTCTTCAAGCATGTTTCTTGAGATAAGACATGGCCAGGGAGACACACAAAGGAAAAAAAGTTTGCTCTGTATTCTAGAGGCTAAAACACAATGATGTATTGTGTAAAAATCATTCTCAGAGACTCAATGGTCATAAACAATGTGCCAAATTGATGTTAGTATTCTATAGTCATCATTCACTCACAGATACATTCTGAGACATTTATGGTAGTTTATGACTAGTGGTCCATTTCACACAATTTTGTAGTCATTGTGCTTCCCAAAATTGATTCTGCAAGCTGAGCTGCTCAAGCATTTAAAATGTATTTTAAAAGCTAGCATTGCAAAGTCTGTTCCAATATGCTGTACATATCTATGTACAGCATTATTATTTACAACTGAGGGGTGTAGCTTTGGCCTCACATGTATTACCCCTTATGCAAACGTATTTATGGATGCATTGGAACATAATTATGTATATATGAATTCATTAAATTCATTATTTTTACAACATTGTGTAACCTGGTATCTCTACATTGATGATGTGTTTATCATGTGGTGGGTGGGGGGGGTGTCAGTGAGTCGTTGTTGCATTTAATTAAGTTTTGAATCAAACAATGACCGGTTTGGTTTTTAATCTGCCTTTGCATGAACAGTTGGTGTCATTTTGAAAAAAGATGGTAAACTTGAAACGGACCTCTATATTAAACCTACTTATGGAAATCAATTATTGCCATACTCCAGTGCACATCCACCCAGAGTCTTTAAAGTGACATTAAAGGCAGTTGTCGTCTTCCCCGCCCCCTCATGCTGCTTTAAGGACTTACGTTATGTGATGTCTCTTGATCTGAACAGCTTCTTCCTTCCACTCGTTTTCCACAGTCGCTCCAGCGTTGGTGCCAGTCTCTGGTACTTGTGTCCCACGGAGTCTGTCAGGTGTGCACGCTCCCGTCTGCCTGGTTGCCTCCTCTCCCATCCGCTGATTTGGACTGCGCATGTGCCCGCCCATGCTTCCTTCTTCACAGCGTTCGGGAGGCAAGACATCTGCAGCCGGTAGCGAGCTGCACTGACAGGTAAGTTAGTTGGTATTTCCCAACTTTTTTTTAATGTTGTGGTATATATCTACTGCTTACTAGCAGTAGATATATGCCAAAAACAGAAGACTTTAATGCTACGTTAAATCTTTTTCATGTAGTCAGATGTCAAGGTTTAACCGCATAGTGAGTGAATCAGAAAAGAGAAAATTACGGCTGTGTGAGATGTAGACATGTGCGATTCGTTTCGTTCCGAAACGAAATTTGGAAAAAAATTCGGACATTTGTGGATTCAGAGCATCCGAGTTTCCGAAATGTACCATGTCCGAATTCATCCAATAGCACCTGAATCTGACTGAATTTCGGATTCAGTACGAATTTCGTTCTAATGGAAACTAAAGTAGAAATTTACGATAATCATCCTATCCGAAATTTCGTTCGGACGCACGAAACCTTGAATAGAAATGTGACTGCTTTCTAAGCAATCACATGTTTTTTTCAGCTGCTGGGGTTTGGATTACAGACTGCTCTTTGTGGGTTAGCATGTGACTGCTCTTTGTGGGTTAGAGAAGTGGATAGAGAGAGATGTGTAGTTGTGATATGTGATACAATCCCTGTGCTTTGTTCCCGGGTGTGTACACCTGCAGTGCTCATTATGAGGGGTTTCCACCATCCCTGTGCTATGTTCCCGGGTCTGTACACCGGCTGTGCTCATTTCGAGGGGTTCCCACCATCCCTGTGCTGAGTTCCCAGGTCTATACACCTGCTGTGCCCATTTTGAGGGACTCCCACCATCCCTGTGCTGAGTTCCCGAGTCTGTACACCTGCTGTGCCCATTATGATAGGCGCCTACAATCCTTCTTCTGAGCTTCTGGGTCTGCACACCCACTGTGCCCATTATGAGGGGTTCCCACAAGGCCCGAACTGGCCATTGGGCAGTGAAAACAATTAGGCTGAGCCACACACAATTGTGCTAGGTGGGTGTTGAACAGCACTGTAACTATAATGAAACCTTGATTGTGATTCTGTGTTTGGCTCCGCCCGTGGATTTGAGGGGGCAGGGCCTGATGGGGTCATGTGATTGGGCTGCTCAGTCTCAAATGCCCGGGCCTATTTTTAGTCCCTGTCTGGGCCTGGACTGATGGGACTAGGGCTTCAACAGCTAATCGACTTGGTCGATTATAATCGATGATGGAAAATGTTTCCATCATTGATTAGTCGGCTTTCGATTAGTTGCCCCTGTTCGCGGCTCCACACACGCTGCACGCTTCATGCCACACAGTTCATGCCTCGTTGGCTCCCCACCTCACCCAGCTATGAGCTCTCTTCCACTGCTGCCAACTAAGACGCTGCCCGCCGAGATGATCAAGTCATTGCAAGGAGACTGCATTGTGGGGGAATGGCAGCTGCCGATAGTCCCATGATCTCGGAAGAAAGTAAAGTTGCTTGAAGAGTGTGCAGGTAAGACTACCTGCACCCCCCCACACATGCTGTGTAAATGTATTGCTGGGATAGTGATTGGTTGTATTCCTCTATAGCTGATGGTGTATTGCGCTGTATATGTACCATCAGCTATAGCAAACTACAAATCCCAGCTATACATTATACACTGTATGTATATTGTATTGCTGTGATTTGCTGTATTCCTCTACAGCTGGTGGTATTCTGCATTGCGCTGTGTAATGTACAATTGCTGTGATTTGTAGTCTCAAAAATTTCCGATGGCTGGGAATGAGTACAAAAAGAGGATTTCATAGCATGTGAAGATAAAAACAAAACATTACTTCATGTTCCTGTGCATGCACTGTCATCGTTTAAACGGATACAAAAATTAAGAAAAGGATGTTAATGTCCCTTTTAATAGTGAAGACTAGAACACAGCAACCAGAAATGTCAACTGTGTCAATTCTGCTATGTACGTACATACATTCTTCCGTTCATGCAAAATACGAACTTTCTGAAATTTATCCGAATTACAAATTCGAGCCGGAATACGAATCCGAGCCGAATTACGAATCCGAGCCGAATCCGAAACCCGAAACACATATAGGACCCGAATTCGGAAAAACTAAATAAATGAAATCCGAAGCGAAACAAAACAAATTTTTTGCCGCTGCACATGTTTAGTGAGATGCAAAATAGTTTGATGTGCAGGGGGTTATCCTGAGTGTGCTTTTGAACAAAAAAGAAAGCTAATGATGCAGAAAGACAGGAGTGAGATATTGACTGGTAGCTTGAGAGATTTCCAAGGATTTCTTTTGTTTCTCAATAATATCCTGCTTTAGAAAGAGTGTTTAAGATTATCAAAAAACATTTGGAAAATTCTGTCTCAGAGCTATCCTGACATTGAGTAATTTAGGAGACCACCATTGAAATCGTATAGAAAGGGAAAATCTATGCGGGATTTCCTGGTAAAAGCGGACTATAACATTAGGATACCACAAATAACCACATTTTTAGGACTGAAACTACATGCATTGTTTCCTTGTTTGTCTTGTGTCGACTATTCCAGTATGAATAAAGGAAACTATTTTCATCATCCACATACTGGTAAAAAATACAAATACGTATTTGGTTTTTATACTTGCCTGAGCCACTATGTTATATTTATATGTTAAAATGTGCTTGTGGTTTATGTTATATTGGTGAAACCACACACAAAAAATGAAGGATCAGCTGTCCCAACATAAATCATTTATACGGGCTAAAAAGCTGATATTACCAGTGGCTAAACATTCTGCACAATACAAGCATTTTGTTTCCCAGTTGAAGTTCATGCTCATTGATCATGTTCCAAAACTGTGGAGAGGAGGTAATAGGGAGTTGATTTTAAAACAAAAAGAAACGAAATGTATTGCAGAGCTTGACACGATACACCTTAAGGGTTTAAACATTGATTTAGACCTGTTTTTGTTTCTATAAACTGATTGTGCACGATGACATATTTATTTAGGATGATATGCGTATTCACATGAGTTTTTTATATGCATTTTTACAGGTTTGTTTCTATATACTGTTTGTGTACAATGGTATATGTATTCAGGATGATATGCGTATTCACATGCCTTGTTTTTATGCATGTTTTACAGGTTCAACTGTCATATGATGATATTGGATATGGAAACTAGTGGATTTGTTTATTATGTGGACACAGTTCATTGAATGTATTGCTCATAGTAAAGCTTATACTGATTATTACTTAGTAAAGCTTATACTGTTACGGTTGTAACAGGTTATTTAAATATGTACTGTATGTTTAATTCATGGTTAGATGTGCCATACTTGACGAAGGTCTGTTTTCTGAAACTGTTCTATTGGCATGTGGATTAAGGGGTTATAAGGATTAAAGAAAACACAAGGCGGTGCAGACAAAACAAATTTGGACTTTTTGTCACATATACTGTACTTACAGTATATATATTGTTATATATCTGTTGGAGCAAGAACAAATGGGAAAGTGTCAGGATTTTAGTGTAAGGATCTGGTCTAGTTCTGATGCTCACATGCCTATTGTAGGTGCTTTTGGCGGTGGACAAGGATCAGCATGGGCACCCTGACCGGTCTGTGGCTACACAGCCCCATGCACAACAAACTGTGTGTTTAGACACCTTTCTATTGTAACCAACATTAACTTTTTCAGTAATTTGAGCTCTTCTATTGGATCGGACTACACGGGCCAGCCTTTACTCGCCATAGTTGCCTTGGCGCCAGTTCACTGTTTATCCTTCCTTGTACCACATTTGGTAGGCACTAACCACTGCAGACCAGGGACATCCCACAAGAGTAGCACTCTGACCCAGTCGTCTAGCCATCACAATTTGACCCTTATCAAAGTCACTCCAATCCTTACACTTGCCCATTTTTTCTGCTTCCAACACATAAACCTGAGGGGCAAAAAGTTCACATGCTGCCTAATAAATCCCGCTGACTTCCAGGTGCCATTGAAATGAGATACTCAGTGTTATTCACTTCCCCTGTGAGTGGTCATAATGTTGTAGCTGATCAGTTTATATAAAACATACTGTACACATTTGTCCTCCTATTGGCTATGCGCATATCAATACAGTTATTCATTCTCTAGTAACATTTCAGCCACAAACAGTTTTCAGTGGGTCAAAGGCAATTAGTTAACTTGCACAGAGACAAAAATAGGAAGACATAGTCATTGTCCTGTAGTATTAAATGGGCACGCAGCATGTATAAGGGATGAGAAAATACAGAGATATAATAGTAAACTTTGCAGAGAAATAAGATGTTTAAAACATTAACTCAAATTAATAAAGGTTATTAACATTAAGATGGTCACTTTGACTATAGTTCCCTTTAACAGAGATGCTGTTCAAGTTTAATTACACTAGGCTTTTCTCTCTTTCCGTTATCTGTAGCTTTTCCATGCTTGTGAAATATATTTAGTGCAAAATAATCATGCAATATCACATTCCCATATAATGAGCTGAAAGTCATTTTAACATAAACACCCTGTGTTGTATTACAAGTAATTACTGCTATAATCAATATCCTGCTTTAATTAGAATACTGGAAGGAAACAAGCAAAATTCATAGTTGAATTAATTTGAGCCTGTTCAATAAACCAGAATTTTCCTTGTAAGTATTTTGTTACGTAAATGTGCTCATAGCTGCTACTCATAAATCTGAAAAAGGTTATGGCCTGCTTTCAACCTACATTAAAAAGTGTTTTATACTGGACAACTTTTAAAAGCTTACTGGTATTCGTGGATTATGGTTGAAAGATGGATTCTGTGAATTTACTTATAGCATGTTAAAGGAAAAGTATTTCAGTAAGTGCATTTTTTTTAATTCTACTATTTAGAAGTAGTTTTAATGGGCATTTCACATTTTTTAAGCTTGCCGTTTAAGCTTGCCTTCTACAAACTCTTCACCCTTTTGTGAATAACCCTGTGAATGTTTGTGTGTTGGTAGCATAATCAAATTACTACAGAAATATTCTTGTCACTGCCATCTGAAAGTGAAAAGCTACAAAATGGAATCTTTACTTTTGTGTTAGAACATTTAGCAAAAGGCACACAAAACTATAAAATGATCAGTATTTGTAAGACAGCTGTCAAGTATGGTAGGTATTGTACCAGAGCGACCCAGAGGGAGCCTGGGAAAGTCCTGTTCGGAGTTCATAGGTCTCCCAGGTTCCTCTCCTATACATTTAGGGATTGCTGATCCGGACTCCAGTGCAGGGTTTACTCCTCTCTCCACTAGCAATTTAATCTCACCTGGAACCTGTACTCAGAGCTCTCAGCCTGGGGATCAGACAAGTCCTGTCTGAGAGAGCTGCATGGTTTGTAACAAAACTAGCAAATGGTGTATGTGGAGGCTGACAAGCGGTAGGCCTGCTCAGCTTGTTAGTTAGGACTGAAGTTAGTGCCGGGATGCGGCTAGGTTTTATTTTGTTAGTCTTTTTTTGTGAACCACTGTACAGCACCTGTGGAGACTTGTAAATAGCACCAATAAACACTGTACTGTTTGCCACTACTCCCTTGGATTCGGTATCTGTGCCCAAGAGACTGCTTATTCCCTGGGGTCTTAGGTACCAGCTACCAATCGCCTGCTCACAGTGTATATATATATATATATATATTAGGGATGCACAGATACTTTTCGAGTACCAATGCAGATACTTGGCATTTTCATGAGAACTACCAGGGTTGCAGAGGTTGCAGCTGGGACCTGGCTCTGGCACTCCACCACTGTCCTGAAATTATTAGTCTGTATTGTTTTAGAAAAACTGTAACATGACAATAAACAAAAATGTATCAGTACTCGTACTTGTAAGTACTCGGCAAGTACCAGTACTCGTACTCACAAAACTGGTATCTGTGCATCCCTTTATTTATATTTATAAAAACAAAACCGTACATTTAAAACAGAGATGTACAAATCCCAGGCGCTCCGTGTGCTCCTTACAAATGACAGCTGCCTACTAATTTTTGAAATTTTCTCTAGTACCCAAAAGTATCGGTACATGTACTCGTACTTGTACCGAGTACTGTACTTGGTATCTGTACAACCCTAATATATATAAATATATACAGATGTTCCTCACTTACCGACTTACCTGTTTTGCGACCACTCGCACTTACGACGGACCGCCGATCGACCTCCGACCTCGCGCGTCAGCGTCAGTGCGACGGGTCGCCGGCGGAAGTGACATCCCCCGATCTTCACTGCAGGTCTCGGTAAGTATTTCCATTGCCGGATGTACAGTACACTGTTCGGTACTGTACATCGGCAACGCTATACAGTACTGTCCTAATGCAGTACAGTACTGTATAGTGTTCCTCACTTAACGACCAATCCGTTTAACGACCTGGTCGTAGGAACGGAACTCGGTCGTTAAGTGAGGAATACCTGTATATATATATATATACACACATATATATACATATACAGTATATACAATCAGACACAGGAGGTTTATACTACATCATTGTTTTTAAAGACTAGGGATGAGCTTTTTGGTGAGGTCGAATATAAGTTCAGGGTTCACAGGTAAAGAGAACAACAGCATCGACAAATGCAACAAATTACCAACAATGCACTACTTGGCCTCTGAATTGTGGTTGGGTAGAAGGACAAGTAATGAGGGTTCTCTTATGTGGATACAAAAGGTTGAACCACCAAGGAGCACCACACCCCTAATAGTTATGTAAACAATAGAAAAAAGATGCAATGGGGCTTTTTGTGGTGTTCATGTACGGATGGTAAAAGATACACTTGAATGCAAACTGGACATTTTCCATAGTAAGGTCATTTACACCAAATATTTCTTAAAATACAATATTTATTAAAATTCCATGATTTGATAAATATACATAAGATCAAATAGAAAAGAGATATCAGAAAGAATCCTAAATGCCCCCTGGTTCACATATGCACATTGAATCTATATCTGTAAAAAAATTGCTAGGCTTTATCACTATCCATATTTAATTTTGCAATAATATTCCACTTTGCTTCAAGCTTATTGTAAGTGCTACAGATCCAGTCTTCGACGCGTTTCACCAAGCGGCTTCTTCAGGAAGTTTTGGGAGATCGTTTGTGACATTTCTCTATGATATAATAATATAAGATAAATACCAATCGTTCCGGCATATGGTGCTATCTGTCCACTGATCCGGAGACAAATCCTCGCACCTCCAGGGAGCAGAGAGAGGGACAGGACACACATAAGTGGCCGAAATAGAGGGGACTTGAGTGAGCCTCAGTATATACCTAACAGAAATATAAAGTTATTGTGATCCATATAATCACATTAGATAAGTGCTCTTATATTGTATCTAAACAACTGCCCTATTGATACTTATACATTGATTGACATACATGTATCCATATCTATTTTTTGTCACTGCAAGGTGCAACTCCCAGCCTTTGCAGACGAAAACTATTCCACTTATTTAGATCAATTGTTAGTGTTATCAATAAATCTCGGGCAGATTAGAAAAACAGGAAAAAGCCACTTAATACATAAATGAATATGCACATACCATTGTGGCCAGGGACTGGACTGAGGTAAGCACACCACCCCACCATACGGAACACCCACCGGCATAAGCCCACTCTCCGAGCTAAATCCCTGCTGCACACCATCACACCGCACAATACCGGCATGTGACGTGTGCGGCCAGGGCGGGCCCATGGTGCACGCATGTACCATCCGTACATGAACACCACAAAAAGCCCCATTGCATCTTTTTTCTATTGGTTCTCTTATGTGCCAGCCGCCTCCCTAAAAAAAAAAGTCAGGGTTCTCATCAGCCTTTTGTCAGAGTGTGTTGGAGCAGCAATGGAGTAGTTAGGGACAGATCACAGAATGTTTAGGAGAGAGATAGTTGCTGCTGATTGCTGAAAATGTTGGCCCGATGTAAATATTCAATTGCCATACCTGATCAGCCGCTGGGAATCCTTTAAAGCATTGGTCTTCTGGGTACTAGTACTGTGCTTAGAGGCTTCCCCTCTGCTCTGAAAACACAGGGGTTACATGCTTGGCACAGCAGCCATTCAAAGAATGCCTGTTTTTACTAATGAACCAATGGACCAATGTAAGTATGCAAAAAAAATACTAAGCATGTCGTCACTATAATATGTTAGGGGCTTTTCCGTTAAATAAATACAACCTTTTTTTTAATCAAAACCTGGTTGGTGTCTGTCCTATTTAAATAGCAGCCTAATATAATAAAGCAATGTTTTAATGTGAAATGTGATGATGGCACAGCAACATTTATTTTGTGAATGCATTCAGATTAAACAAAAGTACATGTGGGTCCTGATTTATGAATTGTGCATTTGGACAAATAACAAAAATCACTTTAAATAGATACAAAATTAGGAAATCATTAGGGTAACTATGAATACTGAAAAGCCTGCATTTATACATGTCCCTTTTACATAAATATTTGTCATTTTTCTACCATAGGAATACTCTGCTCCAAACTGTTTCACGAACAGAAAACATTAAAATTGCATACAAACATTAATGGAACAAAAGGAGCGATAAAACATCAGTACAATTCTCTATGCTATCTATTAGCATTAGAATGTAGAAAATGATGGTTATTTAAAAAAATAATATTATTATTCCTGGAGGGGTAATATATCTTTGGCTCTGAATGGAAATTGGTTAAATGAAAATGATGACAAGGATTCCCTGTTGCTCTGTTCTAACAAAGGTATGGAACTTTGATGAATTTCAAGTGTGCTGTCTCCTCAATAATAAAAAGAGGCACCTCAAGGGCAGTAAGTCCTTGATTTCTTTTCTTAAGAGACTGAGATTAAGCGTTAAAACATTTCTCACTGTTTGGTAGTATCAGTAGAGACAAAAATAAAAATCTAGGCAAAGACATCCAAAAATAATACATCAAAATATACGTGTCATAGCATATATATAAATCTCTTTTTGTGAGACTATGAAAGCAATTGAAATTGTAAGCACAGATCACTAGTGGATCTTTTTTTGGTGCAGGGACATTGTATATAGCAAAGCTACATTGTATATGACCACAGGGAAAGAGGATTCCTGTGCCAGGACTCTGGCATTATTATCTTTTGGCACAAGAAGGGCTGGTCTTCAGTGCAGAGGTTCCCAGCACAAAAGAGGTAAATATGTAAACTAGGGTAATGTTTATGTCAGGGAGGGATAATGTTAGGGTTAGCATTACAAGGGGGTTAGGCTCCATTCACACATAGCGGTAGCGTTTTCCGCGTGGAACGAAAGCGTGCAAATGTTAACAGATGTGCAGATTCTGCACGTTTGCGGCTATTACTATAGCTGGAACATGCGAAGTCCGCCCATAAAATTGCACTCGGACTGTTTTGCAGGGCATGCAGTTTCGTACCGCACGACCGCCACAATAGTCTGAACAATGCACAT
Organism: Nanorana parkeri; assembly: GCF_000935625.1. Lineage (NCBI taxonomy): Eukaryota > Metazoa > Chordata > Amphibia > Anura > Dicroglossidae > Nanorana > Nanorana parkeri. The sequence continues at coordinate 1,471,659 of NW_017306507.1, read as the reverse complement.
AGCAATGCATTGTTTTTTATGCTTAGCGCGATTCCGCGCGTAATCGTATGGCCAAATACGCATGGAAAACTACTCATGTGTGAATGGAGCCTTAGGGTTAGGCACGGAGTTACAGGAAGGGTCAATGTTATGGTTATAGATACAGGAAGGTGAAGTGTTAGGGAAAGAGGTACACGTAGGTTTAGTGTTAGAGATAGAGTTACAGGTAGCATAAATGTTGGAGATACAGTGAGGGCAAGTGTTAGGGCCACAGTTACAGTGAGGGTAAATGTTAAGGTAGAAGCTATAGGGAGGTTTAAAATTAGAGCAAGAGATACAAGGAGGGTAAGGCTTCATTCACACCTACCACAGTAGGTGTGTTTAAGGAGTCCTGCATCAGGAACTTGAGAATTCCTGCAGGCGGAATCCCAAATATGTCATTTTTATATGCAGCAGCTGTCACCTGTTCAAGTTAATGATCAGGTGACAGCAGCCACATTTGAAAGTGGCAGCGCACTGGCAATCCACATGTATGTATGTGATAAAATTACATGGAGGTAGATATAAATCATCATGATCTATTCCTAACCACATGTAGCCATATCACATATTATTACATGTGGAGTACCAGCGCACTACTGCTTTCAAATGCGTCCGCTGTCACCAATCCGCTGTCACCTACTATGGTAGGTGTGAATAAAGCCTAAGTGTTATGGCCAGATGTACAGGGAGGTTTAGTGTTGAGGGTAGTGAGCTGATAACTGTTAGAACTCGTGCATATTACCAACAGTCCCAGATTTGTGGGGACACTCTTGTCTGTATCCCAGAATCACAATGTGATGGATGGGACTAACGGGATGTTGTGACAGACTTCATGTATGTCTGTATTTACTGCCAGGGACATTGACACAGCTGGACCCAAGGAGCTTTCAAATTCAACGTGATTTTTGGCAGTGTATAGTTATCAACCGAGGAAACCGCCCATACCTGCTGGCAGTAACATACTGGCAGTACATGTGTAAGTTCTATCCATGACAGCAGTACACTTTTTATTTTCCTTTTCAGGGAAAGGGACACCCAGGTTCAGGGTGCAGGCTGTGGGCAAGGACTGCTGGCATATAGGTAGACTTGGGGTTAAAGTGTATGGAGAGACACTGAGGGCCAAGTCTGGTAGGTTGTGTCGGGTCCCATTTCTAATAGCACGCCCTGTGCATGATAAAACTAAGCTGCTCACATTACTGTACATGAGCAACAAATCCTCACAGAGACATGAACTTTGATTATACCACTGCTACCCTGGATCAGATTCTGTGGCTGATAGTCGTTCAGGTGTGCTAGAGATGGAGGATGCTAGCCGAGGACATTTCAAGCTGCTATTTTGTACAATGGGTTGTATGGGTAGTGCAGTAGCATTGGAAGCTGTTTGTAGCAAAACATTTATTTTACTAATTTATCTTTGTACTGAACCTGAATGCAGATTTCAAAAAGGGTAACAGTCCCATTGGCCAATAGAACAATCTAATGGGTTGTGAATTGGTATTTTCTATGACAGTAGTAAACACATATAACAAACATGCATATTTTATTTATAATACACGCTTACATTCACAACAGACGTAACCTGGAAACCAGTCACTTGGACTTCTTGACCCTGCTACCCCACCATTGCTAGCATGGAGAAGGTAAGTATTTGTAGTAGTGGACACAGGATTTAAAGTGAAAATGACAGGCTTGCTTTAAAGACATGTTAGCTATTCAGATTTCAAAAAAAGTAAAAGCCAGCATACAAAGTGTTCCATAATTGTTCCATTTTCCAGCTGTGCAGTTATTCTGTAATGCATTGAATACGGTTTCTATATGTGTTCATGGCTTGCTATTTATGATGCAGCACAGTTTCAGTGTAATAATTGTCCTCCATCTGCCGCATAACAAAGCAGATAGTGACATTTCAGGACAACTCTTATACAACATGGAAGAGAAGGACAAAAGTCTCCCAGCTATAAGCATGTTCGTCATAACCTGAAAGTTCAGCAAGTCACTTATTGGTTCAAGAGACTCTTTGCAAAATTGAAAAAGAAGGTGTAAATTACTTTGTGGTTGAGAATCAGTCTGTTTAACTGATCAAAACGCTGTCAAGAGATTGTACCATTAGTTTCAAGAATGACTGTAGAGGATGAGCTTAATGTCTTGAAGTAGCCAAGATAAATGACTCTCAAATCAATAAGCTGGATTCTAAACTTTCTGTATTGCAGGGTTTTATAGCTTTTGTTTGCATTGTAAGGACATTTCCTGAAAGTATGTGAGAGCAATATTCCAAAACACAGTATCAATTATGCTCAGGGAACTTTTGCTGAACTTTTATCCTCTTGATCGTTCTTGTGGGGTTTGAAATAAAACTTTTTTTTCTCAGCATTGTACAAACTGTAATGGCCACAGCTGTATTTTTGTGCTTAGTTTAGCTAACAAGTCTAAAATAAAATGTTTGTGCAAGGACTATATTTTTCAAACTGTACAACATTTCCAAGAACATATATATCAACTGCATGCAGCAAATAAGTTCTTTTCCTGTTAAAGTGTGCTGTGAAATATACACAACTACACTTCTAGCAGGAATATTTATTTTGCCATATGTTGTGATTTGTTTTTGCGTAAGTGTTGCATTGTGGGTATTTACTGGTAATAGTTCTCTTTCAGTTAGCCTAAACAGGCTGCAATAAATGTTGTAGAATACTGTTTAAAAACATAGAACATTACTGGTGCATAATCAATGTTTAAAGAGGACCTTGGACCTAGGCTGTTAAACATATGTCCATAAGAGTTATACCTTAGTAGTCAGAAACATTAGCTACTTACAATTTGTCCCCCAGCCCAGAACTTCTACTGAAGACCCTTGTGGTATTCCATGACACCATTTTCTATTTTGTGTCAATAGTAGCTGTCTTCCTGTCCCTGGATATTTCAGCTGTCCCACCAATAACATGGATGCTGGATTCTCACACAGATATGGTGCTGTGTTCTATATTTTAGTGTTGTTTACTATTCCTTACTTTTATATCCCAGCATGTTTCTGTCATGTGTGCAGGTCTGAAATGTTGTGAGAAAAAGCCTTTGAGTGCCCAAGGTCTGCCTTCAGGCAGGAATTAAGCTGGCCATACACTGTGATTTTCATTGGGGAATTTTCGTTGCTGCCAAGAACCCATATTCGATTCTAGCTCAAATAGCATCAAGCGCAGATCAATGTCGTTTCGATAATCGTTCGTTAGCAATACTAACTCCTTGAATTTGGTCGATCGATGCGCATGTGCAGTGTTCATGTTGCGTTTTCTTGTGTACGAAAACACCACCAATCCATCACTTTCTGTACGATTCGAAAAAAAGTTTTACAGCCTCACCCTACGAGAAAATTCGGGCACGCAGTTTATTGCAGAAAAGTCACTACATCCACCTAACACTCAAAAATCTTCCCCAATAACAGTGCAGTAACTTATGAGTTATGGTAAAATCACTCTACTCATTCTAACATAACTCATAAATGATTGCAATCCAGTAATTTATGATTTATGGTAGAACCATTCTACCATAAGTCGTAACCACTCTATCATAACTCATACGTTAATGCAATGCAGTAATACACATCACACAGGGTCTCAGGATCTCCAGCAAAGCATCCATAGTTGTCAGTTGCATGTGGGCATAATCATGAATCTTCAGGGGACAAATCTACAGCCTATTGTACTGATTCTGATAAGACCCTTTGGCAAGTCTCTGGAAGACACACCCAGTAGCATGCAATGCCCTCTCCTTCCGCTGAGCTGTTTGATCAAAATGATCTTAAGCTGGACTAAGCCAAGCATCAGACGTATGATAGTGTAGGAATCCATTACATTTGGGTCTATGCTAGGGATGTCCAGATACCATTATTCAAGACCATGTACAAGTACTTTTCTTCAGGTATTTGCCGATACCAATTACAGATACTTTTTCTTAAAGGTAACATTTTCTCCAAAACAATACAGACTAATGATTTTAGGACAGTCTCTTCATAATTATGAAGAACTGTAACTCAATCCATGATTATTAAGCAATGAAGAATGGCAACCAACAATAGAGGACTACAGATCCCATCAATCCATGATTATACTGGTCTCACCAGGGCTGTATCTGGGACTCACCAGGGCTGCATGCAGATCTCACCAGGGCTGCATTTGGGTCTCACCAGGGTTGCGTGCAGATCTCACCAGGGCTGCATTTTGGGCTCACCAGGGCTGTGTGCAGATCTCACCAAGGCTGTGTTTGGGATGCACCAGGGCTGCGTTTGGGTCTCACCAGAGCTGCATTTGGGTCTCACCAGGGCTGCGTTTGGGTCTCAACAGGGTTGTGTGCAGATTTCACCAGGGCTGCATTTGGGTCTCTGCAGGTGGGTGCCTGGCTAAATGGGTGGGTGCCAGGGTGAACGAGCAGGATCCGGGCTCGTTCCGGGCTCTGGGGCTGTACAGGTAGGTGTGGGGCTGTCCTGTGCTGGTGCCCGGAAGTAGGAGTAGGAGGAGGCAATGTATGGGCAGACCAGCACTGTCAAAGACAGCTGCTTGGGGTCTCCAGCAGGCTACCTGAGGTCCTCAGCAAGTGTGGGACCTCAGGCAGCCAAACTTGTTTAAAAATTTAAAGGGCCAGAATCGGCCTTTAGAATCGGGGCATTTTCACAAGTACTCGTGAACATGCCTTGTATTAGCTCTGATACCCATAACAGTATGGGTATCTGGACATCCCTACTTTAAATTATTTTCTTTCTTAAAAAAGGGGGGGGCATTTGGAGAGCTTCAAGTAACGTGACTGAAATGCATCTGAAATGAATCTAAACATTTAAGCTTCAATAAACCGTTATTTCTCTATCCACACTCATGTGAATAAGGCCTAAGTGAAGTCAGTGAGCCGGCAAAAGATACAGATTATAAATAAATGCGTAAATCTCTGTTCCTAGTCGGTGACTTGCATAATATTGGGCAATATACATTTGTTTGTTAATGTCATAATCATTCTAAAGAGTGCCATCTCAACTATGCCTCCATCAGAATCATGAAGCAGTAGCTGAACCTTATAACAGGTACCTACAGGTGCTTTCACATATGGATAGTTACAACTCTAACCCAGAACCCCAGAAACAGTCTGCTCTATAAAACAAAAAAAGGAGGCCAGAGCTTCCTATCATACATTAGCCAGTAAAGAGGCAAGGGATATAGGAAGTGCAGCCACAACATGACTATTGCATAGTTGGTTTCTTGTACAATGCCTTTAACTTTTCAAATTGTCATAACTCATGTTTCCCTTCTTTTTATAAAACAATAATTATTTTACTACTCAAAAAAACTTTTAAAACTTTTCTAGTGCCATAAGTAAACAAGTAGTTCCTAGCTGAAATGTAAAAAACATGTCACTGGTGCTGAAGTGGTTAATGCAATCATTATTACCCTGTTGTATTATTACAATACTTTGCAAGGAGAAATTAAATATAATTGCAGGCACTATTGAGTTTATCATTGATATATCTATTCACATGAATCCTTTTAAATGTTATGAAAGAAAAACAAGCTCATCAGTTCAAGCATCAAAATGATTTCTTGCTGTGAGAGTCATTTGAGGTCACAAAACAGACTGCATATTGCATCCATTTGAATGTGTTGGAATCATATGCTTATCACATCAACAGGTGCAGCTTATATTAATAATGCACTCGGGTATTATTCCACATGTTTTAAAGCACAAGTAGGTGTAATAATCATTGTAACATATGCTAGTTCATGAGCTTGTACAGTTCTCTAAAGTCAATAAACATATGTGATCTATTGTCGAACATTTGAGCAATACCCTTACCCTTTATAGAATTTAATCTTCATCATTAGTATGATCATCACTGTACATTTCCAGCATTGCATGCACACTACATCTGTCTCTTTTTTTTTATGATTTGAAACATTTGCAGATCATTTTGTTTTACAAATTATATGGTCATTTGCTACTATTGCTGATACCATCTGCCAAGGTGCTTATGAAGGGAATTGTCTGCTAAACAATTCATTTTTTTTTCTCCAAATGATGGTCATCACTAAGAAATGTAAAAGGGCTGTACATCTTTCATCTATGCAGCAGTTCACCATCACTGTGAGGCTTATTAAAGGGATCCCCTGCTACAGATAGGGGAGCTGCAACTGGTAATTTGGTGTTTCCGCCCTCATTTACACGGGTAACAGCTCCATGCTGCGTGCACGGCCGAATCGGGCAACTCCTAGGAAGGACAGGTGCTGCGTGTGATTATACGCAGCAGCCTGTCCTTCTCTATGGGAGTACGCGGCCTTACGCCGCCCTGCGCTCACCCGACTTGCACATCCGTGCGGGTGTCCGTACTCATACACTGACAGGATGGATCCTGTCTGCGTCCGAGCAGTGACACCTGCACCCGTATGGACGTGCAGGTCGGGTGAGCGTAGGGCTGTTACCCGTGTGAATGAGGGCTAAAGGTGCAGGCTCTAGGGCTGTCACCCCAATCTTGACTTTACCACATTGTTAGTCACTGGCCCGGAAAAAGTATCCATCAGAGGAAATCTTAAAAATCTGAACTTTAGTCCTGAATGTCTTCAGCTTCGGCTCAATGGGAAGCAAACCTTTGCTTACAATGATGGTCATGCAGGCTCCACTTTTAGAAACAGGGCAGCAATAATAGCTCCCATATTTGGCTGTCCAGCCATTGCAATTAAACGGCGGGACAGCAGCTTCTTGGATGCGGATGGGCGTTTTTAAACGTCCCTTCCTGCCCCGCCCTAGGTGATGCCACGGTTGGGAAATCTGCTTGAAATGTAAACAGCCAGCAATGGCTGTTTACATACATGCATCCCGGCATCTGTAGAGATGCCCAATCGCTTGTAATATGCGTGTGGGTGTGCGGCCCCTTCCTCTCTCGCAGCCGCCGATCCCGAGCTCCGCTGTGCACGGTGTGGGCCCAGGACCAGCACAGCCGCTCTGTGAGTGGAGATCAAAGGGAGATCAGTACACGATCTTGCTCTTATCTCCTCCCCCTTGTCGGAATGCAGGAAGTGATATATATTACATCACTTCCGGATTCATCTGTCACTCTCTGGCTACAGAAGCCAGTGAGAAGCTGGTGAAGAAGGTCTCTGCTTCATCAGCGTCTCTGGGGTTCCCTAGGTGACATTAGGAGTCCAAAAGACACCTGATGTCTCCATAAAGAGGACCTGTCACTGTAAATAGGCTATCACATTGTTAGTATCCAGATGAAACTGGCTTTAACCCTTTCGCTGCCAAGCCCTCCGGAACATTTTTCAAATCAGCTGGCCAAGCCATTTTTGAATTTTCTGCAATTTTTTCCTATTGATTTGATTTTCAACTGCTGCGTTGCTAGCGTTTGTAAAAGACCCCCCAAACCATATATTTTCTGTGCTAAAGCGACCATCAGCTTATAGTAGAACTGTAAATGCCAGGTCCGTATGGCATACAGAGCTGGCCAGCTGGAAGCACTTTTGTAGGTCCGTATGCCATACGTCCTTGGCAGCGAAAGGGTTAAAGAAGTTGTGTGAACCACATAGGACACAAAAGCAGTGATTGATACTCCTTGAAATTCAGGGTGATTGTTTTGGACAGTCAGTGGGTTTTGTAGAAGACTGGGTGTCTGCAAACAGGATGCATGCATGCTGCAATGTCCTTCAATTAAGATTCAGGAGCACACAGTGGGGAGGGAAGGGGAGAAAATTAAACAGTATCCAGGTTTTTCACCAATCACCAGAGGCAGAAACAAATGGGGAAGAAACAGACAAAGCTGGAATTCTGCTTCAAATTAGCCAGTAAAGGGTATCACTTAAACTCCACACATGCTACATTATATGATGGCTGATATGGTATAAGACTCTACTACTCAATAAAGCATGCTGATTCTTAAAAGCGGTAAATCATTTCAACTAATCATAATTTATAATACCGTACATGCTGGTCTGGCTCTCTCAACTATTAGGTTGCACTTAAAGGGAAACTTTAGTACTTTTCTCTGTTACACTGTGTGCCCTTATTGGAACAAATTGATCAGTCCATTGCTCCTTCCTGCTCTATTCCATACCACTTATACTCCCCCTTGTTTTGCTCTCCCTCCACCCTACCCTTTACCTACCCTCAACCACCACTACATTCTTTCCTTATCTTCTCCATCTGCAACACCTCTTTATTTATAGATCTTCTATAATCTTTGAATAAAGTGCCTGATTTCAACTCTATGACTCTCATAAGAATATATCTGTAGTCATTGATTTCCAGGCACTTCACATGTCTGTAATTACACCTGCTCTGATTGACAATACTAAATGTATCTCTTTATCACTGCACTTGACAATGTTGCGTTAGATGTCGGATGTTACCAGTATGGTTTGTGTTGTATATTTTACATTCCTTAATAAAAATTAAAAGTTTAAAAAAACAAAAGGGAAACTATAAGGGCCTATTCCCATCAGATATGTTGGGGTTGCACCAGCCGCCTTTTCATGTGCAGCCCCAACACACAGACAAAGTAATTTGCCTTTTTTAAATTGGCTTAGTTCACACCATTGTGTTGCGGAGGTGTGTACTGAGAAAAACTACTAAAAAAAAAGTAAACAGTTCTATGTACCAGGATGGGCGCATCAGCACTGTTACCTGCCAGGGCACACCAGTGGCCGTGCATTCACAAACAGACCCTTTGGTTATACAGTGATTTTTTTTATTTACAGTATATTGATTTTCATAATTAAATATTTACTACTAGGTGCATCAACGAAACACTGATTAAAAGCAATCTTTCTCTGCTATCCTGTGAACTCAGCAAATTGAGGTAAAAGAAAAGGTTTAGTCACTTACAATGCACTGTTATACATATATTATACAGGGATATATCACATGTAAGAACTGTTGAGGGTGATAAAACAATTAAAGCCAAAAGTAATAGTATGACACTGAGATAAGACATACATCGACTTGGGTAGAAACTGTTATGATTCCAAATGTTCATTATCTAAGGGGGTTATTCACTAAAGAGCTGAAGGATCCAGCCATAGCTACGGATGCTCCTTGGGCTCGCTTTGGCCGACTCTTCGGTTCAGTCGAACCTAAGGGCTGCTATGTGGGCTATTCACTATAGCCCATACAGCAGCCGAGCCGAATGCATATGCTTCGGCTCGGCTAAGCCGTAGTGACACCCGAAGCAAATGACACCTGGGCGGAGCCAGCCGTGATCTCAAATGACCTGGAGACGCTGATCTGTCATTGAACAACAACGACATAGGGGAGCCGGCCGTGATGTCACGACTGCTCTGCCCAGTTGTTATACATTGGCCGGGACCTGCTAGAAGACTCTGGTAGGTGCCAACCAATAGGAAAAAGATGGGTGGAGCTGTCACTGCTAGCTCCGCCCAATAGTTTTTTGCTTTTTTTTAAATGTCCTACTTTTTTTCTCTTCATTTAACTGTTTTGCTATTCTGCTCACTACCTCGGAGGTACCGAGCAGAATAGCCAAGCCGAGTGCCGCTCATTCGGCTATTCACTTACAGCCGTTCAGCCCCTATGAGAATGGGGTGAATGGCAGCAAGTGAGCTACACTTCGGCTCAGCCAAACATGCAGAGCATGATCGGCTGGCCGACGTACAGCTGATTTTAGCTGATGTACGGCTGGAATCAGCTGTACAAGGCTGAAGTAAATAGCCGAACACCGTTCAGCTCACTTCACTGCGGCTCGGTTATTCACTCGGCTGCCTTTGGCAGCTAAGTGAATAACCCTTTAAATTTTTTGGTGAAAAATGTTCAATTGTGCCAGTTTTTTTCCATTATGGGTTACATTTACCTTTGGATTGAGGTTAGGTTCACACCAACAGCTGCGCTCAACTGCACGGGTGCTGGTGTGCGTGTCCCCAGACAATGCTGATGCGCTTGATAGAACCTTTTTTTTTTTTTTAGAACCTCATTGAACTGTCGCAAGTGATATTTCATCCATTTCTATGGGCTCACTGTGGTGCGATACGGTTATACCATGTCTCACTGTGGTGTGTTTAAAAAAAATAAAAAGCACACCACTGGAATGCAGTATTGTCAACCGAGCTCATGCATGACAAGGCAAATTGCCTTGTCTTGCGTTCCCGCTGCGCTGGAAGTGCAGCCCAAACACAGATGGCGTGAACTGGCCCTTAAAAAGAAACTCAACGTGTAAAAGCAAACTTTCAGTAAACTTGTCAAGAAAGGCATTTGGGGTGCCATGTCTAATTTTTTTTTAATGTTTCAATCAAAACTAAAATCTGACAAATTGAATTGAGACTCTAATCTTGCATCATCAAAATGATTTAGAAATACCAGCCATATGCAGGCATGTGTCAATAAACAGCATCAGACCCAAATTAGCACATAACTGTGACTATTCACATTTAAAAATACACTAGTTTGATACCTAACAATAACCACTACAAATATTAACTTTATGAAAAGAACAATCATTAACTTTTTCACATTAACAATATAACCTACAAGATCAGAGAATTTTGCTTACAAAGTAGTAGCTCTATAAATTTCACATTATGCACTGCACAAGGAAGTTTAACCTCTGTAGGATAATAAGGAAGACATTTCATCAGAATAAAACTGCCCCTATTGTTTTATAATGGAAGGTAACTTTTCCACAATGTCATGTATGAAAATAAATCATTTTGTATATTACCTTGTCCAAGCTCAGCACAATAAGGATGTTTAAGAATGGCAAAACAGTTATGTTATTCTGCCACCTAGTGGCATCCAGTGCAAATTAATTAGATACCTGATTTTTTAAAAAGTGTTCAAAACGAGAGCAAAACATCTATAACAAAATTGTAACTATAAACATAAAATACACTTTCAGCTATAAATTCACACAGGTTTACCCTCGCAGGGGTTTTCAAACACAAAGTACAGTTTTCTTTCTGCCTCCAAAATAGCACTTTCAAAGTCCCCCGACTTTAGGTTGTGTGTTTACCAAACACCTTTCACTACACAGGTGACACACTCCTCAGTCCGCCAGCCACAGACTGGTCCCAGGGTGGAGCCCTCCTGGCTCCTGCAGAGACCTTCTCTGTTACCCAGGTGGAGCCTTGAACCTGACCCAGCATCCTCCTCATAAAGGGCTTTGCACAGGTGCACCATCATTTGGTGCTGGTCACCACTAAAGCCCGGACCCAGGAATGGACATTTCATCCCTCCCAATGCTCTTTGAAATCTCCCAGTTCCAGGAACCCAAGCCAAATCCGGAAAACCTGGGAAGAACTGCAAAGCCAGCTCTTTCTTGGTAAAAGTATTTCCGTCCTGGAACTGTTCAGCCCCTCTGGCTGAGAGTCCTGGGTGACCCTTTTGCCACTCTACATAGTGGTATTGCCACACACTGCCACAATACTGTATATATATAATCCAATATTTATATATTATATATAATTATATTGTTGTTATTATTATTATTATTATTAATGAT